>NW_027508699.1:2820000-3405000 GCF_051911475.1 Siphateles boraxobius | reverse complement strand
CAATTGAATTGAAAAGGATAAAGGAAAAACCGTGGGAGCCGAGCCATGAAGTGTATTAGTGAATTGATAAAGCAAAAGCTTACAGCACCTGGTATTCCCAGGCGGTCTCCCATCCAAGTACTAACCAGGCCCGACCCTGCTTAGCTTCCGAGATCGGACGAGATCGGGCGTGTTCAGGGTGGTATGGCCGTAAGCGAGAGTCTCAGCCGATAGAGGGATATTTAAAGAAGGCACACGAGTCTCGGCCCGCATTCACACACACACTGCAGCTGCAAGACAAACAGCATCCACAAAGCGTTTACATGTCTTTATACAGCTGCTCAAAATATTCATTCATTAGACCTCTATATGCATTAAATTAATAATAAATTAAATATTTTTGGGATTTTCTAGACTATTTTTAGACGTAAAGTGAGCAGGATATTAAAATGTAGCGTTTAGATTTATGCATTTAAGCATGTATCTATGATAGTGATGTGTCGTTCATGAACGATTCGTTCATTTTGGACGAATCTTTAAAATGACGCGGGACTACCGAGTTGTCTCAGAGAGTGATTCGTTCATTCATCTTAGTCTCGAGTTCGGGTTCGGACGGGTCCGAGTCTTTGGTTCCGTCTTTGGTTTGACAGGTCCGGGTCCTCAGTCCATAGAGGCTATGCTGTCAGTACCGGAAAGAGAAATGATTAGTTCATTTTTTCGAGTCTTCGAGTTTGAGTCCTTCGTTCTTTTGTCCCGTGACTTGTAAACGTATTGAATAGCCTACTAATTCACAACCTTTTTACAAACAAGCACGAAGTTAATGTATAATATAATAGTAGTTAATTAATGTATAATATATAATAAAACACACCACAGATGCAAAAGAAACATTTAAAAAAAAGAGACGGACAGGGACAATAATACGATGGAACTTTTATTTTTCAGATAATGTTTATTGCACATATTTTGAATTATAATTCCTAATTATAAAACAATATACATTCAGACACAGTCAATAACACAAATCTAATGTTGTATTTGATGCAAGATACCTGCGGTCACGTGACAAAAGAACGAAGGATTTAAAGCGAGACTCGAAAGAAAATGAACTAATCATTTCTCTTTCCGGTACTGACACCATAGCCTATATGGACTGACAGGAAGAACGAAAGACTCGCACCCGTCCGAACCCGAACCAGATTAACTAATCATTTCTCTTTCCGGTACTAACAGCATACACTCTTAAAACAAATGTGTTGAAAACAACACAGCATGTGTCGTTTTCAACACATGCTCTGAGTGTGCTCAGGGACAACACATATTGTGTTAAAATGCAACACAGAATATGTGTTGTGAAAACACACAGACAAATGTGTTACTTTACTTAACACATTAATGTGTCTTTTTTGTATACATCTAACACAACTGTGTGTTATAGATTTATTTTATTATAAAACATTATTGAAAAGCTAGATCAGAATACAATATGTAGTTATCATTAAATCACACTGAAGCATTGAATACGGTTCACATACTGTGTTTATTTTGCATTTTTTTCTGGTTTTAACATGGAATTCATACTGTAAAAAATACTGTTGATAAAAAAATAAGCATTTCAAAACATTAATCATATAAAACATTCATGAAACACTTTAAATAACAACAGATCAAATATTATAAAACTCATGTTAGATACTGTACTTGGGACATGTATACATGGTCTGTTTCAATTAGGCACGAGACTGCAATTTAGCAATCAATTCCATAACCTTTGATCGTTTGCAAGTGGACTGGGACAAAGGAAGGTCATATACGTACTCAAAAAATGAGAAAACTGAAGACAGTTGGCATGGATATTGAAGATTACACAGCCAGTAGAATTTGAAAAGTTTGTCAACAGCACAAGTGAGGTTTTCAACATCAAGTGGAAAAGCAAAAGAATCATTCTTTGCCACAATTACATACTGGGCTTCATGTCCTGGAGAGCCGATGGAAACGAGCTGCGGCTGTGTTGACTTTAGAGACCCGTTCATGCCTTCTTGAAGCAAAGACGTCACAATGGTACCAGCCTATAGAAATGAAACAATGAAAGGCATCAGAAAATGTTGTTGCATGTGACATTGCAACTTTATAAAAAGCTAACACAATGCATACCGGCACCAGTTCCACCAAGTATGAGATAGCAGAATTGACACAGCATTTACTGCCGGCGACGCTTCTCCCAGATGCCGTGGGTGGAAGAAGATGAACGAGGATTCTTAACATAGTGTAACACAGCTCATCTTGATGGAGTAAAGATGCAGGTCACATGCAAAAGATTAAAAACAAAATTATATTTGAAATGATTACCTTTAAATCATGAATTGAATGATAAAATGTACATGTCATTTTCACAAAAACACAATTTAGAAATGTATGCAAATGCCACAGAAATAAAAGAAGAAAATCGTACCATCCTGCTGATTGTCAGCTTTCTCCAATAAGTGTCTGATGTCCATTTTTTTCTCAAAGGATGCTATTTCCTTGAGTTTTGGGATAATCGTCCCCTCCCATTTCTTGATAAACATGTCTTCTTTCCCATCTGTCATCTTGGAAAATTCAATGTCCACCTGCAGTGCATAAAACAAAAAACAAAGAAATTATTAATATTAACAAATTATGAAACACAACCTTTGTGTAAAGTTCTCTGCAGCTTAGTTTAACATGTATTACCAAGGCTGGCATGTCCAGAAATCTGGGATATTCCTTGAAGATTTGACCAACAGTTGGCGATTTCGTCGTTATCCATCTTCTACGGCAGGGGTGTCAAAGTCAAATGGACGGAGGGCCAAATAAAAAATTTAGCTACAAGCCGAGGGCCGGACTGTTCGAATGTTCATTGAAAAATTTTTAAATGACGCATATAGTCTAGTGAACCTAATTGAACCTACTGAAAACCTAACAAATATATTCCAATATGATCAGATAAATAAAGCAATATTTTCTTATGGCTCTGTCAGTAATCTTTAATTTTCAACAGACACAAAAGACAAATTTCCTTTATATAAAAATCCCCATAACATGAACATTAAATGAAAGAAACCGGTATTCAAGGCACCATCAGTAGCCTATATTTTCTATTTTAGCAAAAGTGGGCTAAATTTACTTCAAAGAAAAAAACAATAATAGCAATTTTCTATCATCCACTCAACTGAAATATTTTTAAAATATAATTGGATTGAAATACAATAAAATAAAGTGCAGAAATCTATTAATCAAAAACAACACTTTGTTTAAGGAGAAGTAACATGCAGTGAAAACAAATATTAAACTTTAACTTTTAAACTTGAACTGAGTAAAAACTCTAAATATGTGATTGCACAGTAATGTTCACTTGTTTGAGGTTGAGGGTGATACTTGGTGGTGTCCCATCTTTTCCACAAGTTCATCAATGTTCGGGGTAAGGCTCTGAGCTGAGGAAATCCTCAGAATTGAGTGGAGGTGTTCAGCAGTAAGTCGACTTCTGTGTGATGTTTTGTTCAGGTTCATCAAAGAAAACAGTTGTTCACACAGGTATGTGCTGCCAAACATAGACAACGTTTGAGCAGCCTGGATGCGCAGCTGGGGCATTGTGTCGGGGAGGAAACGGGCGAACTCCGCAGCACCCACTGCCGCATATTTTGCCCTCAGTGCATCATTGCATTGGAGGTCAATCAACTCCATTTGGAGGTTTGGTGGTAAGCTTTCCACGTCAACAGCAAATGCGTTACCGAGCAGTTCCAACCTGCTTTTTTGTGCTTCAAAGTCAGCAAATCGGCGTCGAAAGTCAGCGGCAAGCATACCTATTTTATCAGCCAACTGTGCGATCGGGAACGCACTGGTAGAGAGCTTCTCTTTCATGGTCTGGCAGCTGGGAAAGTAGCTCAAATTTTCTTTCCGCATCTGCGTCTCCCACAGAGTCAGTTTGGTTTTAAATGCCTTCACTGTACTGTACATATCAGAGATGACACGATCCCGACCCTGCAGCTGCAAGTTCATTGCATTCAGATGACTCGTAATGTCACACAGAAAAGCCATTTCACACAGAAAAATTTCGTCTCGGAGTTGTGTTGTGTCTTTCCCTTTGCTGTCCAAGAACAGACAAATCTCCTCACGAAGCTCGAAACATCTTTGAAGCACCTTTCCCTGGCTTAGCCATCGCACCTCTGTGTGATAAGGCAAATCACCATGCTCCGTTTCTAACTCCGTCAGAAATGCCTTGAACTGGCGGTGATTCAAACCTTTGGCTCTGATAAAGTTAACTGTGCGCGTGATGATGCTCATTACATGCTCCATTTTCAAGGCTTTACCGCACAACGCTTCCTGGTGTATGATACAATGATAAGCTGTCAGCTCACCTGTCGCGTTTTCCTCTTGCATCTTTTCCCGTATCTTCGCCACCAGTCCGCTCCTGTGTCCACACATCGCAGGTGCTCTGTCGGTTGTCAAACCCACGAGTTTTTCCCAAGGCAGCTCCATCTCATTTACACATCTTGACACCTCTTCATACAAATCATGCCCCGTAGTTGTGCCATGCATAGGACGTAAAGCCAAAAACTCCTTTGTCACGCTTAGGCTGGAGTCCACTCCGCGGATGAAAATTGACAACTGGGCAATGTCAGAAATGTCGGTGCTCTCATCCACAGCCAAAGAATATGCAATGAAATCTTTTCCCTTTTTCACAAGCTGCTCTTTTAGATTGATGGACAACTGGTCTACTCTCTCGGCAATGGTGTTTCTGCTCAGACTCACATTTAAAAAGAGTTGCCTTTTTTCTGGGCAAACTTCGTCACAAACTTTAATCATGCAGTTTTTGATGAAATCCCCCTCCGTAAATGGCCGGGCTGATTTAGCGATCTCTTCTGCCAAAATAAAACTGGCCTTGACAGCAGCCTGGCCTTGTGATTTGGCTTTTTTGAACAGAGCCTGTCGAGATTTGAGGCCTCGTTTTAATTCCTCTGCCTTTTGTAGCCTTTGTTCCATGTCCATATTCTTGTTTTTGTCCGCGTGTTTCGTTTCATAATGTCGTCTCAGATTATACTCTTTCAGTACCGCCACACTTTCTCCACACAGAAGACACACAGGTTTTCCAGCTACCTCCGTGAACATATACTCCTACTCCCACCTTGTTTGAAACCCCCGGTTCTCAGTGTCCACCTTCCGTTTTGCCATTTTTGATGGGTATCTGAAAGTTAATTTTACTGTGATGCTGACGACTGCTGTGCCAATAAATATTGAAATGAAGCAGCCTACTGCTCGGTGCGTCACCGTTGCATTGTGGGAAATGTAGTATTGGTGCGTGTAAAAGATCTGCGGGCTGCCGGCTTGCTGCGGTCTGCGGGCCGGTTGTAATAATAAATCAAGATCATCCCAGGGGCCGTAAAAAACCTTCTCGCGGGCCGGATGTGGCCCGCGGGCCTTGACTCTGACATATGTGTTCTACGGTAACTGAAGGTTTGGTCAATTGCAGTCTTTATTGACGATGAGTTCTCTGGAGAGGGCCGCATCCTCTTTATCAAGGTCAACCACTCAGTGGGCACTGTTTCATCAGTAATCGGCAGAGAAGGTTGGTCTGTAGGAAGACGTCGTTTCAAATTGTAGATCCGCTGGCTCTGTTGAAGTTTCCGTCTGATGTTCCGTAGTCTCATTTCTATAAATCCACTGTGTGATGGCCCATCAAAAAATGCTCCTAACATGAGAAATGGACAAATAAAAAGTTGGACTCAAGTATGCTTTTGCAGTTTGTATACGCACTGCCAAGTAATTTCATACTCATAAATTAATAATGTAAAAACATCCTTACATGTCCTTCATTTTCACCAAATGGGACATTAATCCTTAATGAGGGGAACAGTGACACAATCTCCTTTGCTAGTGCCAGCTTTTCTGTACCAGATGGATAGCTAAAAAAAAGGGGGCAATACAAGCATATACATGCAGAAACTCGTATTAACACAAACATTGACATGCACACAAAAAAGTTCCCACTTTGAATAATACATTGATACTCTAGACCAGTGATGGGCAAACTCGACCCTTCCAGTGAGGCCACTGTCCGGCAGAGTTTAGCTCAATCCTAATCAAACACACCTGAACTAGCTAATCAATCTCTTCATGATTACTAGAAGGCTAAAGCCAGGTGGGTTTTATCAGGGTTGTTAACAAGTTAAATTCTGCAGGACAGCAGCGTTTACATGGACCCTTATAATCGAATTGACTGCTCAATCGGACTAAAAAAACCTTCATGTAAACATCTTAATCGATCTGATTGAGCTCGATCCGATTGGAATTTCGATTGGATTGAAAGGTGTAGTTTATTCCTTTTGTAATCTGATCGAGAGAACATGTAAACACTTGATCGGATTGAAAACCGAGACTGAAAGGACTGTGCATGTGCAATGACATTGAAATAGCGTAATGACATTGAAATAGTGTAATGACGTATGACACACGGAACGCGCTGTTGAATAAAGTGTCATCTAAATTAATCATTACGCTATTTCAACGTCATTATGCTATTTCAACATCATTGCACATGTGCAGTCCTTTCAGTTTCGTTTTTTAATCCGATCAAGTGTTTACATGTTCTCTCGATCAGATTACAAAAGGAATAAACTACACCTTTCATTTCCAATCGAAATTCCAATCGGATCGAGCTCAATCAGATCGATTAAGATGTTTACATGAAGGTTTTTAGTCCGATTAAGCAGTCAATTCGATTATAAGGGTCCATGTAAACACAGCTAATGTTATTTGATGTTATTAATAACTTATGAGTGCAAAGCTGTTAAACAGTTATATACTTACAATCCATGCTTTTCTACAAGGTCACTCACAGCCACTTTAACAAGTAACTTTCTCAAAGAAATTGACAGTGTCTTTGTGTCTTCATGTTCTCTCAAGATTGTAGGGGCCTTTTCCTCGAGCAGTGTCAGCAGACCAGTTGTGGTGACAGTTGTGGTGACAGTCCGGCTTACTTCTGTTGAATGAAACTATAAAAAAAAAAAAATTACAATTGAAATGTTTACTTTGAAAATTATAAATAGGAAGAGTGAAAACATGACTCACCAGTAATGACTCAACTCTTCCATCTAATGGATCCTGTGTGCCCAGGTGAAAAATAAATTTGTTAAGTATATTAAATCTTAGCATATTTGAGCATACTTAAAGCCAGACTAATCATCAGTATACTGTATACATGGTATATACAGTATACCATCGAGGGGATGGTGACTTGTAGTTGGTGATGTTCCTCAGGCCATTCCAGACTGATGATGGGTCGTTGGATGAAAACTGTTTTTTCAGTTTATCAGAGTAGTTCCTTTTAGCAACTCTGATCTCCTTTGTCAATCTGTTTCTGGCAAGGGCGTAGGTTTAGGGGGGGACGCTGGGTACTAGTCCCAATCAATATTCTGAGATGACAAATTTGTCCCCACCAATATTTAGCAAGCTCCTTTGAACTGCTAGTTTGATATTTGCGCTGCATTTGGATCGATTCCAACGGCCAGGACGACGACAGTACAAGATACGCCGTAATTTGATTGGCGGCGGGTTATCTGACGGGCAGGCTACACGCGCGGGCCGGGACTACTTTTTGTGCTTGCACTCACTGGCAGCGAGCGGGTGGTGTGTGCGTGTGTGCGCGCGTGACGACGCCGATGGTAAGTTACCAGGGCTGTCTCTCTGCCTGCCATATACAAAGGCCAGAGTAAAACATTTTAATATTCCGTTTTTTGCCCCTTTTTGTACTTTGTAGATCAGCTATGTCACCCAAGAAGAAGAAAGGGGACACATTTTCATAAAGCAGAGTGTAAGTAGGCAAAAATAACTAGCCACACAAATAACTAGCAGTAGTAGTGACTGACCAGGCTTTTAAATGCAGATTCTACTGTGGAAAATAGTATTAACTGGTGATCCTGGTTACCCAGGATATTGTTACAGTTAAACCTAGCTTCTGCAATCTTTCAAGGTTAGGAGCATTAATTAGGGGTGTGCAGCACGGATAGACTCATAGAAGTTGCGCTATCATGATAGAATGCTACGAAGTCACTGAATGTTAATTAGCCTACCTTAACTCAGAATCTTGCAGTCATAAACAGTGGATCATCTGAGACATTTTTTGTTTCTACATTCTGTTTATGTAATGTATTTGTGAGTGTAGCCTCCTTGCTAGACACATGTGCTGGAAAAACATGTTGGCAATGTTAAAAAAGCGAAAGTTAACACTGTTGGTTATTCAAATATAATGAATCATCACTTGATTGATAATATCCAAATAACAATATCTGGTAGGAGGGTCAAACTTGCTAGCCATAGGATAGACTACAAAATTAATTAACCATTTTGTATGCAGGAAAGACCGCATCAAACCACAACAGATTTACATTTATTCATTTAGCAGACACTTTTTATCCAAAGCGACTTACAATTGAGAACAATAGAAGCAGTAAACCTAGGATAACAATATGCAAGTTTTATGACCCTTCCCAGTTTAATCTAATGGACTTTTTTTAAGAATAGAATGGGGGGGAAGGGGGGGGGATGTCCCCACCAAAGCTGAGACCAAACCTACGCCCATGGTTTCTGGCCTGGTTATACAAGATTTTATCCCCACTTCTGTAAGCATCCTCTTTGGCATGACGAAGGTGTTTGAGTTTCCCAGTAAACCATGGTTTATCATTAGTGAATGATAAGAATGTCCTGGTAGGAATGCATGTATCCTCACAGAAACTTATATATGATGTTACAGTATCTGTGAGCTCATCCAGATCATTGGTAGCAGCTTCAAAAACAGTCCAATCAGTGCAATCAAAGCAGGCCTGTAGATTCTGCTCTGCTTCATTAGTCCATCTTTTTACAGTCCGTATTCCAGGTTTAGCTGATTTCAGTTTCTGCCTGTAGGTCGGTATGAGATGAACCAAACAGTGATCAGAGAGCCCCAAAGCTGCCCGTGGGACGGAGTGATACGCATTTCTTATTGTGGTGTAACAGTGGTCCAGTATATTACTGTCTCTGGTGGGACATGTAACGTGCTGTCTGTATTTTGGTAGTTCACGGGAAAGATTTGCTTTGTTAAAATCCCCAAGAATGATTAAAAGAGAGTCTGGGTACCTTTGTTCCGTTTCAAATATTTGTTCAGCCAGCTGTTGTAGCGCCGCGCTCACGCACGCGTCTGGAGGGATGTAAACATTCACGAGAATGAAAGAGGAAAATTCCCGAGGCGAGTAGAAGGGTTTGCAGTTTATGAAATGTGCCTCTAAATTAGGAGAGCACATCTTCTTCAGTGTTGTTACATCTGAACACCAACTTTCGTTAATGTAGAAACACAATCCACCACCTCTCGTTTTCCCCGTTAGCTCCGCGATGCGATCCGCTCGGAACAGCTGGAAGCCCGGCAGATGTATTGCGTTGTCCGGTATGGCTTGACTCAGCCAGGTTTCAGTGAAGCACAAAGCAGCAGAGTTTAAAAAATCCTTGTTAGTGTGGGTGAGGTGAAGAAGTTCATCCGTTTTGTTAGGAAGGGATCGGAGATTCGCGAGATGAATACTGGGGAGTGCAGTGCGCAGGCCGCGCTCGCGGAGTTTAACCAGCGCGCCGGCTCGCTTCCCGCATTTGCGTCTGAACGCGCGTTTGAACAACAACGCTGCACCTCCGACGAGAATGTCCAGCAAAACGTCCGAATAATCAAAAACTGTAGAAAAGGTCTCTGGTGTGTGTTTCCTAATGTCCAGTAGTTCGTCTTTGGTGAAACTGATAGGAAAAGAATGACTAAACGCAGAACAAACGAACAAAAACAACACAATAGCTGGAGAGCTCCAGACCGAGGCAGCCATCCGCGGCGCCATCTTGGATAAGCTACAAGCTTGAGTATCTTCCTCACCTCTGTGTCACACATGATTTGAATTTCACGTAGGTTCGACTTTCTCTTGCTGGTTTTGTCTAGATAGTAATAGATGGTAATGAGGAAGTCTTCGATGTTCACACTAAGCTGCCTGGATGCCGTCTCTGCAGCTAGGTGTATCTGGTGGCAGGGACAACCAACTAGGTAGATATGCGGATGTTGTGCCTTCAAAAAAGCCGCTACACCTTTCCCCAAACCTTGCATAACTGCAGCATTGTCAGCTGCAAGGCTCACACAATTTGACCATGGTATGCCTCTCTTTATCAGTTCACCATCAAGCAATTCAAATATTGCTCTCCCAGTAGATTCTCTTGATTCACAAATCTTAAGCAACATCACAACTACCCTACCTAAACTGGCGTTAAAAATCTTCACTACAATGGGGTACATTTTTATGTCCTCCATATCTGTGCTCCCATCTGTAGCAAGGCTGTATGAAGAGTGCTTCGTTGCTTCTGTAATGCACTCATCATCATGCCAGGCCAGTGTTTTTACTATGGCAGCAGTCTTAGTTCTGCCACAGCCATACTGTTTGGCTATCTCACTATCAGGAAACATCTTCATAAACAGTGGCCCGGCATGGTCTGCAGCAGCTAAGGGCAAGTTGTGTTCTACAATGAATGTAGTGTATAGGGTTTCTGCGCGGATTGGTCTCAAATCCTGTGGCTGTACGAAGAATGAGTTAATTCTAGGCACTGAGTCTGTAGCAGCCACATTTTTTAAATGTTTTTTCCCCTCCACATGCCGTCGACAGTCTGCCAAAAACATACGTACACACACACTCTAAAGCCTCTCTTCGTAATTTTAGGGTAGACTCTAAAAGTGATTAGGCAAAACTATGATTTCACCGGATTCTAAAAATATCACTTGCTCTGCACTACTACGCTATACTTTTTTCAATACACCTGCTTAAAAATATTTTTTTCATGATCAATATTTAATTGTATGTGTGCTTATATAAACTGATATCCATAAATGAATTGTATTCAATTGTTTGATTAAACGGGAACCAACCATATATATGATAACTACATTATTACCTGTAGCTCCTTGGTGGCCAATGTCAAAATCATAATTACACAAAGTGCAAAAGGCATGATTGGCCAGTTTAGAGTGGCGGAGGCATGGCTACTGCTCTTGATATTTTGTCAGGAACTTCTGAGGGGCACAGACCCGCTTCTTTTTAGGTTTGCTGCCTTCTCTCTCCCTGTCAGTGTCCTCGTCTGAAGCCATTTTGATTAACTGAAAAGTGCGCGCGCATGCACACACACACACACACACACACACACACACACACACACACACACACACACACACACACACACACACACACACACACACACACACACACACACACACACCACAATCCTCTTATCATCATGTAGGCCACCTGTCTGCCATAATCTGTTCCTATATACAAGTAATACTATAAGATTTTTAGTGATGGTTAGCCCAGGTCACTTATGATCTCTATAATAACCTTACCCTCCTACAGTAGCCTACAGTCTTATGATACTTCTATAGTCTGTCCCAAAATACTTCAATACTTCGATATTATGTCCCAAAATAATAGGCCTATAGCCTATTTCTATAAGATTACTACATAGAATTATATATTGGCATATATTTTTTGAGAATGCAAGAGACACACACAAACACATGTCTTTGCATGTATACGCATTCCGCATGCATGCCTATCTTCATAATTCTAGAAAGTTTTTAAAAAGTGTTCTTTTTTTTAGAAAAAAGCTTCTAAAGTTTGAGTTTTTCTGACCCAAATCAGAAAATTTCACTTGCACTGCAATTTACAGTTAAAGTCCAAAGTTTCAATACTGCTCAAAACCATTTTTTATTCATGATTAATTATTGCATTGTATAATGTGTGCTTGTCAACTAGTCTAAAATTAAGAAACCCCTAAAAAAACAGAACATGTACATTTAAGCTAAATTGTAATTTATTATTCCAATATCCAAATATGATACTAAATCTCAAAGAAAAAAGGGCTTTTATTTGTGTGACGTGCTGTCTTTGCATTTGAACATTGCACATTTTAAACAGGACACGCAATACTGAATAAACGTTAGCCAATACAAACATATTTATAGAAAATAGTTGACAATCAATAGACAGGAGTCCAATATTAGCAAAACGAATCACTTATTCTAAAAAGAATATCAAGTATAAGTTAGACGAATCCGACATATAGGAAGGGCTGTTAACAGTAAACGTCCGTCATTTAACGAATTTTAAAAACACGGGTGGATAATATAAATTTAAACGTAGCCCGTCAATTTTTATTTTAGTTATCTTCTCTCTGCGCGCGCGTCAGTGTTTGTGAGAGAGAGCTCGCGCGCACTGATACAAGGGTAGGAGAGCGGGGCACAACCTAACACATTTTGGTTTTGGCTCAATTATTAAAAAAATAATTAAGTTAGATTCATCTTTCTTTTTACACAAGCAACATACACATCTCTGCTACAAATGAACACTTAAAGTTTTTTTCTAGGACCTACCATTTTCGTACAGTTGCACTGAAAGTGACAGAAGTCTAAATGTTACAACTTACCCCATTTGCGGGGTTAATTGTAACAGACAGAGGGGTTAGTTGTAACACTTGTGTGAAACACACATCATTCAGTACTATTGTATCTGTATAGTTTGATATTGTTTGTGCATCTGTATAGATAGATATCCATACATCCATCCCTAATCCAATCATCATTCTGTTATGGATCAATATCATGGATAGAGATAAAGGAAAGGGCTGCACAGTTTTGCAATAAATAAATAAAATCATCAAATATTGTAATTGCAATTGAATTACATTTGTGTGTGGCAGCTGCATGTACAATTATTATTAATAATAATAATAACAGTAAAAAATAATAAAAACGAGCTTAAAATAAAATTTTAAATGGTTTATTGCATTAAAAACAGGCTAAACAAGTGATCAATGCATAGTAAACTAAAACAATTAATAATTCCAACATTGTTTGTGAAAGTCCAACAAAGTTAAATATATAAATAAATACTCAAACCTGAAACGTTGTGTGGCTCCCGTTTTCATTTGATTATCATTGTACACTTGGCGGCTTAGTTGTAACACTGTGCTACAACTAACCCCGCAGTGTAAAAAATATTTTAAGCCTAGCTAACAGTTGCTAGGAGTTGCTGACATGTTTCAAAACGGTGCTATGTTTTAGCCAACAAGACAGTGATTAATGTCAGATAAAGTTAGATGTGGTGACGTACACACCACACTCAGAAACCGAAAAAAACCTATGATGAAAAAATTTACTTGCATAGTGTCAAAACACTCTTTGTCCAGTATCTTCACGAAATCTTATCAAAACTCTCCACAAATTCGCGGGAAGGCGTCTCCTGTCAGCAGGAGAAAAAGAGCGGAAACACAACCTGCTTGATCCTGACTAACTATGTAAAAGGTCCGCGTTACATTTAACCCCGCATTAGGTTGTGCCCCGCGCTCCCCTACTTTATTATCCGCAAGTAAATAACGCGCTAATTTTCATAGAAAATAAATATGTAACATAATTAGGTACTTTAGTTATTATTAACACAATAATGTAACACATTCAGACTACGGTTCTCAATCATGAGAATGAGTAGGCTAAATACGACTGTTTCTCCAGACTCGCGCTTATCAGTCATCCACAAATCACAGAACTTTCATAATCACTAAACCATAACGATTAATTTTATTAAGATTTATTGTTCAGCATTACTTAAGCATTTTATAATTTGCATGGCTGAATGATGTTTTCCTCTTATCTGAGTGACCATGAATGCCGGAGTATTTTGAGTGAGATATCCCAGATAGCAGACCAACATTGAATCTACATTGAATCAATGTTAATGCATTAACCAAAAGATCATTGAATCAATGTTGAAATTTAACATTGATTTTTCATCAGGTTTGCACCCTGAAATAATGTTATTTCTACGATGAAAAATCAATGAAAAATCAATCATTATAGTCATAAAATCAATATTAATTCAACCATAATTAAATCACTTATTTAACATTGAATCAACATAAAAACAATCTAAAATCAATCTTGCTTTATGTACAGCAAGATTCTATGCTAGTTTAGGCTTGTACTATTCTTGAATTTTTAAATTACTCCTTTCAGTCAGAGACCATGTAGGTTTGCAATTAAATATGGGTTTTAATCAAAATGTCATTCAAAGTAAACTACATCTTTCAGATCACAAGCAAATGTATTTATTTATGCCCCAAAACAGAGCAGGAAATATCACATTCAGGTAAGAAAGAATGAAACATTACTCTGATAAATATTTCAAGTTCAATTTTATTTATGTAGCACATTTACAAGAGACCAAAGTGCTTCACAGAAGAACAACATCAAAAGATATAGCATGCATTAAAAAATAAAACAAGATTAACAAGCATTATAAAATAAAATAAGAGCAACATAACTAAGAGTAATCATAAAACAGGAGAACCAAAACAGAAATCAGAACTCAGATATAAATTAATAAAACCAACCAAAGAAAAGAATCAATCAACTAAATAAAATAGGTAGGTATTTAAAAGAATTGAAAGTAGGTAGAGAAGGGGCTGCTCTAATAGGCAAATGCACTTACCGCTACTCCTGGGTAGAATACCGTACCGTAATTCTAAATGAACTCAGGGGTTTCCTCCACGAGCAATACCCCCAAGCCGTTCAGGGGCGTAACGGAGCCATTTTTGTACAGACACAGAAAAAACAAACTCAGATGCCTCCTTTTTCTCCGCTTTTCCTTGCTGCTGTAAGGCATCTAGACAAAAAAACAAAAACAATTGGAAATTTGACTAATTATAAAATACAAATGTGTTACAAAATGAAGTGAAACTTGAAATTGTATATAATGTTTAAGTTAAAACACGCGGAATTCAAAATCAAGACTATTTAATGAATTTTAGTATAGAGTAGACATTTCGCTTTAAAGCACCTGCATACACACAGGAGGACTAAATGGAAAAGCAAGTTGAAAAGATTGAAATAGTTTGTGAAAAAAGTAAAGGAAGATATTAACTAAAATTAACAGGGTTTAACAATGTAAGCATTTTACTCACATTTTACACACACACAAAAATGTGTGTAAAATATATATTTGGGAGTATGTGTAAATAAGAAGTAGGTCCCCTTTAGCAAATTATAGTCATATAAAGTCTAAAATATCTTAAAATGTTATAACAAAAGCTTTAACGTTAAGAGGTCCTAAATGTTAGGCCTTAAAACATAATTTGCAGAATTCAATAGCCAATTTAATTTGATAAAACTGAAATTAAGACTTTTAATGACCCACTGGGGCCCTGACTTACCAAACATGCACATCTTGAGCCTAGTCTCTTTAAAAGCTGTTTTCCTTTTTTGCTCATTTTTTATTTTCTTCCCAGCCCAGTTCATCTGAGAGGCCAGCTCATTAGTTACACTACAGGCCAGCATCCTCCTGATGCGTGCATCCACTGATGCTCCTCCCACTACAGCAAAACGGCCAACCTAGTAAGGTGTCAGGAAGATATTTACATAGAAAATGGATAGGTTACAAAAACAAAATGTCCTGTTAGAAAACTTTTTTTTAAATGTGCATGGTAGATATGCGTGTTGAATGAAAAAAACTTGCTTACCATCGCATGTCTGGCATCTTCACTTTCAAGAATCTGCTCAGCTGCTTCGAACTCAGTCAAGTCTTTTAGAGGGAGTGGAAGAGGTAGTGGAGAAGAAATTGGCAGTTGCCGTCTCAGGAAACCCTGGACCTCTAGACGGAGGGCTTTTACTTCTGACACTAGCTCTGCCAGTGTTTCTGCCATTTTAGAATTTGCGATGTCTTGAAAGGGAAAGCAGTTTAAAAAGTTAGATGTTTTGAAGCATGGCAGCTGGTTTGAGCTGGTCCTGAGCTAGAGCTAGTTGCTTAGGACCAGCACTTCACCAGCCTAAACCAGCTGCCATGCTTCAAAACATACCTAACCAGCATGTGTCTTTTTCAGCAGCATCCATTTACAAAATCTAAGACTGTATTAACTTTAATATGCTTTAAGATATACATTTAGTAAATTCCTTAATTACTTGCCTTTAATCATCTGCCTTGGATCAGGAGATTCCATTCTCTGACCTATAATTAGAAAACAAACAAAATTGTAAAAGAATAAGAATATTCAACACATGTATCAGGTACCAATTGGCAGAAATTAATTCTTACTATATGGGAGCAGACTTGGGAAATGTCCCTCTGATGGGCCTGCAATAAGGGAAAAATAATGAGGGAAAAACATAGCCATTAGGTTTTGAACCAAACATTGTAATTTTGGTAATACAAAAGTAACTAATCCATAACAGACAGATACAGGCAAAATTCTCAAAAGTCTGTAGATGTTCTTTTTAACTTACCAAAGGCACTCTGGTTTTCATACAGTGGGTCTAAAAATACAACAAATAATGGTTCTACAATATACTGCTTATGTATGTGCATTCAACATTGTTTTTGCAAATAGTTAACATTGTACATACTATAGTAATCTCCCATGCTGTGTGAAGGTGCTGCTGAAAAGAAGCACACAGATTTGATCAAAATAAGAATACCAGCACTTTGTAAAAGCTGAAAAATGAATATTTTTTTTTTTTTTTGTATCCCTGTAAAGCTACAATCTGTATTGTATAAAACTCAATATTAATAACGGCGAGTTGACTACACTGCTGTACATACAATTTCGTCCATTTTGTTGCATCTCATTGAAAGGCCAGCAATCAACTTGCTCATCTGCTGAAAGGAGACATGTTAAGTGACACAAGGTCAGGTATTTATTAGCAATATTGCTTAATATTTGTTTAGTCAAGACAAATTTATGTATAAAAGCACATTTAAAAACAACAGTTGACCAAAGTGCTGTACTTGCAAAAAAGCAAAAACCATATCAGGCATGCAATTGGGACTGTGAGCTGATTGTATCGTTACGCCCTTAGTAGTTGCACCCCTTATTCACATACAACAAAGTCAGTGGCTAGCCATTTGCTAAAAATTTCAGGATGCTTACACAATGTAGCTTTCCACATCTTGGTAAAGTAGCCCAAAATGGATTACTGAATATATGGTGATCTATAATGTTTTACATAAAGACCATATGCACTTTTTATCTAATGTTATCTAACAAATAGAATCTTATTGTAAAGTGTTTTTAATACTATAATTTCCATATTTTCTTACAGTCATTTACACTTTAATATATGTAAATTTAATCTAAATTAAGCTTTGTACCAAAATTGGCAGAGAACCATGGATTTTCACTGGTATTGGTACTGAATAATTACCAATGAAATTTTGGTACCATGACAACACTAAGTAGTACTATCCACTTTAGTAGTATATTTATAGGTAGTTTAGATTTTGGTAAGGTACCAGTGGGTAAAAGTTGATGAACACTGGGCTCATGGTGATGCACATGGGCAGCTTTCACCTCAGAATGAAGAGGGTCACATTGGGCACCAGCAGCAGAGAGTCCCTGGACTAAGTGTAATCACAGTGAAAAAACACAAAATGCAATAATTAGAAGAATTGATTAATTTAGTCAAGGCAGTCAAGATTTTTGCTTGACTATTTACTTTACTGGTTTTGCCTTAAAATAAACAAGCACAAATGGAAGTGTTATTTTAATGTACGCAGGACACATTAGTATATGAAACAATCTCATCCTGAAGTTACAATAGGTAGCCTACTGTTTCTTAAGGATTTCCCCATTCCACTGCTCGCACCAACAATTCCAGGTCCTGCTGTAGAGGAAGGAGTTAATTATTGGTGCCAACTAAAGCCTGGGACAGACACTGTATAGTCTATAGTCCTTGATTAACATCAGACTTGTGAAGAAGGAAAAACATATCATCATTAAAATGCTGAAAAGGTATTTAGGATTTTTAGACTTGGCCACACATTACATTAAGTGTGTGATTTTTAGGGTTGTCCCCTAATAGTTGACTAGAAGTGGCTTAGCCGACCAAAATTGTATTAGTCGATTAGTTGCAGAAAAAAACACCCTTGTGGCGAAGTCACGCAGTCAGTGAGTGACATATCGTTAATGGCGGTTCTTTGTGGTAATGACAGTGTTTCGGGGCAAGAAATCCAAATGTTCGCTTATCATCCATACCTCAAATAAATATAAATAAAATATAATCATGCAATTAGTCAACCAATATATACATATATATTCCTGAATATACAGACTACAATAACCATAAATAAATAAATAACTAAAAAAACACGATACCTGGTATCTCAATTCTTGGAGCTTTAGTAAATTTCTTCCTTTTAACCTCGGTGCCTTCCTCCTCTGAGTCAACATCCTGGTCATATATAGGGTTTGGTCTGAAATAAAGAATCAGACAGCATGATGGGCAGAATCGTAAATACAATTCTATCACTTTCTTTAGTATTTGTCCATTTAAATAACATTACTTCGACTTTCGTCTTTGTCGACCATCAAACTCCTCATCTGACTGAATATCAGTTGTGTCACAGTTGTCTTTTAAATATCTCTGCAGGCTTCTTTGGGCTTCGTCATAAGTATCTGAAAGCATTCAAAAGACACCCTTAAGAGGGAGGAGGGAGGGGGGGGGGGCCTTCAAACTGTACCTCTCTTTAACTCCTGCTACTGCTTCTACTACTACTACTACAAGTACTGTTAGACCTACCTGAAAATTTTTTTTTTTATATCTATCTTTGTTCTTTGGTATTTATGTTGGCTTGTTGAATGTATATAGGCCTATTGTTATATTGGAATAATTCTGTAGTGCTAGGGAACTGTGTCAACTTGTGTAAAAGTTGAATGAGAACAAAGATGAACAAAAATCGTATGGGTTTGAAACGACATGCGGATGAGCAATTACTCTACTTACCACGACTAATTAAACGTCTCACTGGCTCATAAAAAATCCATCCGTCACCTGGCTGGAGGTAATTTTTTACTGCAGCATGAATTTTGGATCTCTCTTTGGTGGAGAATGGTGGCCATGTTAATTTGTCACCATGAAGCCAGTTGTGGGGGACTATTTCAGTGCCACCATTTTTAAATTGAACAAGACACCATTGCTGCTTGTTCTCCATTTTGATACCTTGAGGAAAAAAGCAAAGATGGCAAATGAAAAAAAAATGAAAAAAAGAATGTACAAAAAACCTCTACCTCACTTCATATGAAGCATAGGCATTGCAATGAAGCGATTTTTGTCAGGATAGAGGACACATTTATTTTGGATGTATGCCAGTCTGCTTACACCAAGATTGTCATGCATCTGCCAGACCTTGTAACACCCTATGAATGAAGACATGCAGGGATATGAAAAGTATGACTCCTGGTGTTTGAAATTTTGATACAGAACAAATATCTGTTCTTCCACCTTAACTATATTTTTAACAAGAGCAATTGCATCTCCGACCTGTATGCAGTTATCTCCTTCCTGTGTGGATATTGTATACTTATATGTAGTAACTTTTTTGTATTGTTCAGCTAAGCTAAACTGAGGAGGCAATGGGCCATCAAAATGGAGGCTATGTAAAATGCACTCTTTGAATGGGACTGGGATGTGCACACATGGGATTTCAGATATTCTTTTTACTACTTGCTGCAATGGTAAATGTGGCTTACGTAACATATGCTTGACCTGTCCGAGATAATTCTCAAATGGAAAACCAGACACATTATCCAAAGACCCAAAACGCCTGTACTCATCTGCAAGGTGTATTACTTGGTGTATGGTGAACACAATTTCATTCCTGCCATAAAGCTCTCCAAAATGGTTAACAAAGGAGACAAGCATTTTATGAGACAAGTCAACCATGGCATCAGAGGTGCCAGGAGAGAGAAGAAAACACATCCCAACGGAAAACAACATGAAATTATCATACAGCTCACTTGGAATGCTGTTTCTGAGTACAATGGGCCCTGTATACAACAAGAATGAGCGAAGCTCAGTGGCTTTCCATCGATCAATCTCTGTCAGTGACCTGGGCTTACGGTTGAATTCAACAGGTGTGTAGGAACGGAGCATCATAAGTTTTGTAGAAATTTCATTTATGGTCTGAGTAGATAATCGTGTGGGCAGTGAACGTCCTCTTGTCCATATATACAGTAGCTTCCTAGTGACACCTAAACAGCAAAGGTGCATATAGTCTAATGGGAACATTGAGACCATTTTTACAATGCCACTTAAAGGAGAAAGCTTCTGTCTTAAGTGATGTTCATCATCAAGCATTGCATCAAAGTCTTCATCAGTTCGTGGTTTTGAATTTGTTTCAGGGTATGTCATCTTGTTTTTCCACTCCCCTACTTGGCAGCATTTGTCACACCCAGCATAACCATTGTGAGCCTTAGTGTTCTTGACAAATGCACGAGCAGGTGCATCACACACAAATGAAGAGACAATGACTTGAAACTTTCTACCGTTGTAAATTATGCCATTAGTCAGCAAGTGTGTCAAATCTTTAACAAAAGTGCTTAAGTATTCAAACACACTTTTTGGCTTGCTAATTCCACAAAACAGACCAACAATAAACGGGGACATACTGTAATCACAATTGATTAAAGCTAGAATTGGCCAAAACTGAACCTTGGAGCTTCTAAAAAGAGGAAGCCCGTCAATATTGAATTGTAGCTTTAGCGAATGCAAATTTGCTGGCAAGGTCAAACATTTCAAACGGGACAGCAGTCCCTTTGCCAAGCCAAAGTGGTAGTATTCTCCTCCCTCCATTTTGGTAGTAGGCACATCAACTTGACTCCTAAGGACTGTCCTTGCATCCTTTGGGAGTTGGGGGTGAAAAACCCTCAAAATACTCAGAAGTGCTGTTAATGAAACAAGTGACACAGAGAAAGTTGTGGCCCAATATCTTAAACTCCATAAGAGAAAAGCATCTGTTGGAGTATCATTGCCTTCAGTTTCGCAGTCATCTGACTCACTAGCTGCTGAATTGTGAGGACTGTCAACTAGAAATGAATCTAAACCTGTGCAATTAATGACCTGGGATCCTGGCATTTCAGCAAACTCGTCAGAAACGGGACCAGCAAACTCATCAGAAACGGGACCAGCAAACTCGTCAGAAACGGGACCAGCAAACTCTGAGTTATCACATACATAACCAGACTCCTCGGCAACCAAAACAGACTGCTCGCTCACAATAGGATATTCAACAACATCTTGTTTCTGCATTTGATATAACAAGTAAAAATGACATTATTATATGAAATAGAATTATAATAAAATTCGAAGTTATGAGTACTGTATACTGTACTGTTTTTATTTTTAAAACGGTGTGAAAAGTAAAAATGATCATCAAATATCCATCTTTGACCTGTCAAAGTTTCAGTACAAGTCTCCACAGCAAGGATGCATAGATTTATGGGCGTGGTGAGCAGAAGAAAAATTAGTCTGCACATGCACAAGCATCTGGCTCGCTCATAGGCTGTGCTGCGACAACTGCACATCCAATGGCGTGGGCGCCTCTGACGTGCGACCAATGAACTAGCCCTACGTCATTAACAAGCCCGCAAAAAGTTTTGAAAACTCCGCCTACTTTGCTCTGGCTTTAGCGCAGCGCAAATCGCAGTGTATCTGAAGGGCAACGCTGGACCCAGCGGCCAGATCCGCGCATTCCGCGTCCTGTCTGAAAAGCGGGCTTGAGGGTTAGTTCGCCCTAAAATGAAAATTAACAATTTAACGTTACCCACTGTTGGTTTTAGCCACGATGGCATTGGGTAAAAGACAAATTGAAATGTAATATATTATTAGGTAAAATCCTGGCCGTTGGTTTGTACACGGCGCGCGTTCATGTGACTAATAAATTTAACATCGCAGTTCATTCCGACTCATCCAGGAAAAGCAAACAAGTTGTAAGAAATATAGATATGTAAAAATGAGAAATGAAATTGAGATTTATAAGATTAACTTACCTCAAAAAAACACTCCGTCGTTGCCGGAATGCTTCGTCTGTGTCTGTTTCGCACCTGATATCTGTTACTTATGCCGTGCTTGAAATCTGTTATGCCGCGCTTTGATCTGATTGGCGGTTGGCATGCAACCAATGATTGTCTATAGGCAACCAGTGGAGAAATTTAAGCTGACCAAAAATCAACATTGATTCAATGTCTGTCTTTTCAACACTGAAAAACATTGAATTATCAACATTGATTCAATATTATTTTAGCATTTAATTTTCAACCTCAACCAAAATGATGATTCTGATGGAATTTCAACATTTAATCAATGTCACCTTGCCATCTGGGATATAATCCATGCGATCACTCCCATGTGATAATCGAATCCAGATCAACTCAATACAACATTTCAACTTTCCACATCCACCCCAGCCCGTTTACCTTCAGGAGTCAGAAGTAACTTTACCGTGACTGTAGCCGTACTGTCCTCGCTCAAATCAGTCAGACGGCGGGCCACGGGAGTGGAAGCGGGATTCTTTATTGCCTTACGCATCTGTCAATCATCCCCGCTTGCTATTTTGGGAAATCAACTAAACGCTATGATTGGTCAAACTCTTCTTCATTTGCTGTTGATTGATTTGAGGACTGCGCGTGAAAAGAGGCGGGTCACCAGGTTTTTGCGTAGTTTAGAGTTACAAATCGTATCAGCGTACTTTGAGTTCAAAATGCGTAACCGCTACGCAAAATGCGTACAGGTTGGCAGGTCTGCATTTGTGCTTATTTCAGATATTTACACCAGAAGGAAAATGGCTCACTGCACTGCATTCAGCCCAGATTGTATTACAATAATAATGCTACTTTGATTTTCTGGTTTCATGAAAGCAGTGTGAAAGACAGTGCCAGTGGTCATAAATACTGCATTCAGCACCTGGGGAAATATTGATCCGTTCCCTAAAGGGTCTATTAATATGAGAGAGAAAAGAAAAAAAGACTCCACACATTTTGAATGTAGTTTATTTACAAAAATGGTATACAGTTTACTCAAATTCAAAAAAAGAAAGAAAAGAGGGTCTGTAATTGAAGGCACATTTTTGTGCACCCAGGTTTGAACACACTCACACATCGTTGTGCCATTCCTGGAAACAGTTCCTGTTTAACTGAAGACACAAATGAACGTCACACGCCTGGCATTTCCATGGTGTTTGTTGCTTCTTGCCACGCACTGCTTTGCAATGCACACATATGCGGCGACCAACAGTGGCAATTTTTCTGACATCAGAGGTCAGCTCAGCTCCTGGAACCGGCACATGGTCATTACTGGACTGTTCTGCATCTGCTTTCTCAGACACACCACAGAGCTCTTCAACAAGCTCTTCCATAAACGCCTTGTGCGTCATGTTGCCGTGTAGCTCCTTGTGCAATATGAAAGCATTGGTGGCAGCAACATCCAAGAAGTGTAGAAAGACTTTCCTGTACCACTTCATGGTGTTGTGCTGTGCAGTGTAGTACTGCAACAGCTGGTTGGACGGGTCAACACCTGTCATGTGCTGGTTGTACGCGGTCACAGGCGCAGGACATGGAAAAGACTTTGTCCTCCGTGTATTTTGTGCTTTCACTTGTCGTTGCACACGGTCTCCTGTATAGGCACCATGAATGGTGGAACAAACAGACACCTCTTGTTTGTCCATCCACTTCACACACACAAGAGGCCCATCCCGAATCCACCGGATGGATCCCCTGCTGGACTTTTTGGTCAGTGAATTAGATGCGCTCCGTGGGAAGTCCTTCCTATAGTCTCTGTAAGTCCCACAAGAACCAAACTTCATGGCAAGCAAATCTGTTAAGAGCTTTGGAATTGTGAAGAAATCATCCATGTACACATGGTAGCCAGAACCCAAAACTTGGGATGATAAAAGGTTTTGCACGCAAGACGGATGGTGTCCATGAGGGGTCTGACCCTGAAGAGCTGGTCATGTTCAGCATTTCCCCTCTTTTGGTCATTTTCCTTGTCTGCCTCTGGGTGACTTATGTGCAAATTCCATGAAATGGTGCGGTATCTGTCCCTAGACATGACTGTGGCGGGAAAGGGCACAGAGAAAAGACTGTCCTGCCGCCAGTAGTCAGCGATGGAGCTCATCTTCACCGTGGCCATGTAGAAAACGAGTCCAATGTAGCGGTACAGCTCGCCAACACTGACATCTGTCCAACTGTATTTGCGACCCTTTGCGAGCGCCCTGGCAGCCTGAGCGTTTGTGTTGTGGCACAGATTTGACACGGCGCTCTCTGAGAAAAACAGTTTGAAAAGACTCATAGGAGAGTGCGAGTCAGCAAGACTCGACTGCGGCCCAGGTTCCCGAGCCGGCAGGAATCTCAGAGACTTTGGAGCCACATCGACATCAGTCTCTTCTCTCCATGTCAGAGTCTTGGCTCCCTTTAAAACAGGAATCTGGTCACTGTCATTCTCACATCTGTGGTGGGAGAAAACAAAAGTGAGCATGTTGACAACAGGATCACCACATCATTATCAATAACTTCTACTGATATTTTGCCCAGTCTCATTAAAAGCAATTTACAGATTCATCCATACACATATACTTTGCATGTATTATTTCACAGTACATATGCAATCAAAATTAATCTGTCACTTGTAAAATGACGGGTAAACGTGGACTTACTCATTAAGAATTTCTACCGCGTTGAAAACTGAACGACGTTTGAGTCCTGTGTGAGGTCCACGTGAAGGAACCACATTCCTAAGAAAAGGTACAAACACAAATATTGGTAAAAAAAATCATCATATGAAGAGAAAATCATCATAGTTGGGTAAAATGGTTAACTGGTGAATGAGAGACTACATTAAATATATATTTTTGTGTTTTTATTTGCTCAAATAGCAACAGAAATAAAATAAAAATCACAATAGTGTTTTCCAATTTTCCAAAATAGTACAAAGAAAAAAGTAATTATATATATATATATATATATATATATATATATAGAGAGAGAGAGAGAGAGAGAGAGAGAGAGAGAGAGAGAGAGAGAGTTTGATAAAGGCAGTCAAGAAGAGAGAAAGATGTTAATTTGATGGTCATACACAGCGGCAGTATTAGAAACACCATAGTTTTTTGTAATTTGATGCAACGGTAATTTATTAACAAAGTAAGTTATAGTTATGAAGTGAAAATAAATTAAAATAATAAATGTATATATATTTTTATTCATCACACAGCCTGTGCCTCTATCATCGCAGTTTGTGAAAAGGGTCATTGATAAATAATGGATAAACGGTCGCGCGATTTTTGGCTGTTGATGGGGCGTCGACACGCTTCTGTTATTCACATTCAAAACATTTACACCTCAGCAGATGTTTGAAAACAGTTCAGCTTTGTTGCTAAATGTCTCTCTCTCTCTCTCTCTCTCTCTCTCTCCTGTAATTTGGCGTAACTCACTCTCTCTCTCTTAGATTATAACATGTATACGCTTGTTTTGGAAGACATTTAGATGTACTAAAAGTCCACATTTCACTCAGAATATTACAAACTGGTAGATTTCCGTCTGGCCATATTAATCTGAAACAGCTATATGCGACTCTAATTACTAAAATAAATATAAATGGCTTACTCTTCAGAAAATGTGTACTGTGCTGGATCAAACTGATCCTCAAAATGCAGGCCTTCATCATCATCAACGTCTTCATCTTCTGAGGAACAAGTGAATTCTTCCTCCTCACTGTCTATGATCATCTGAAGAGCTTCCTCGTGTGCGTGGCGTGCCATCGTGAGGAAAAGTCAATAAAGCCAACCAAAGGTTTGCCGCCAGTTTTATCCTGTTGATCGGGGGCGTTTCCCACATTCAGGTCATTACCATGTAAATGACGCGCATGCCGGTGGGTGTGGCCAGACCAGCGCTAAACGAGAACAGGAAAAATAACTTAAACTTTGTAATTTGGCGTAACTCTTTTATTTCTGGATTTTAGATGGTTATTTCCTCTTTCGTCTGTCATGTTGGTGAGCACCTTCTTTGTGGGCAGATTTCACTGTTTCGGGAATGTTAATCTTCTGACCGAAACAGTGCCCCCCCCCCCCCCCCCCCCCCACCACCCAGTAATATGCTCAGATTCTTCTTCAGCTTTAATTAGTATAATACATGCAAAATCAGACAAAGTGGTGTATTTTTGTTGGGTACCAGATCAGTATCTGGTAATGAAGTTGCTGATAAACTAGCAGGAAGAAAAAAAGAAAGAAGTAGCAGACAAGAGATAGGTGGATGTTAAAATAGGGGAGAGCGGGGTTGGTTGGCACACTTTTCACTCTCTGTCATATTTCTCAGTCATGCTATATGTTAAAATAGTCTAACCAGTAACAACTGAAAGTTTAAGATCTCAGCTACTCAACAGATACATTTAATGTTAACAAATGATTCCTAAAAATGTTTTATTCATCATTAAAGTGATGTTGTGCACTTGTGCCAACCAGCCCCAGTATGGGGGTTAGTTGGCACATGCAATGGGGTTGGTTGGCACAGATGCTATAGTTACAAAGAATGAGGTGAAAAATATAAAGAACTTGAGCATTTAATTCAAACCAGATGCAGAATAACATTCAACAGAATTTCTGCCCATTTTAACCAAATTATTAACCAAACCTCACTTCCCCAGGCCGACTATTCCCATAAAACTCAAAACAAACGAGATTGTATTAATTTAAACTAAAAACCGTTTTTATGTGTGTGTGTGTGTGTGTGTGTGGCACTGAAGCTAAACTTACCCCGACTATTCCCATAAAACTCAAAACAAACAAGATTGTATTCATTTAAACTAAACAACAGTTTTTGTGTGTGTGTGTGTGTGTGTGTGTGTGGTGAGTGGCACTGAAGCTAAACTTATTTGTAAATATACAACATATAATAGTATTATTATAATATAAAGTCTATATATATCATATATAGGGCTACTATATAGCCTACTGTATTACATATTAATATATATAATATTATATCATATATAGGGCTACTACATACTGTTTTACATATTTTATATATATATATATATATATATATATATATATATATATATATATATATATATATTATTATACAACATTCATTATTTTTAACATATGTAAATTGTGTGTGTGTGTGTGTGTGTAGTATTAGGAGTAACAGAAAAAAAATGCTGTTGGGCTAACTAGCAGGCTAACTTCAAGATGTCTGTGTCTCAATCAGATGAATCACATGAATCACAGTTCTGGCAGATGTAGACTGGTAGACCTGGAGTGCATAAGTCGTGGGCCCACTTTTTGCAATTCAGGCACTGAAGCCAAACTTCCCCAGGTCGGCTATTCCCATATGATTCTAAACAAACCAGACAGTATTCCTCTTCATCTTCATCAGACTCAGACGATGATCTCCTTTTCTGTTTTTTTTTAGGAGCAGGAGCTTTGGATGGAGCTTTCAGTTGTGGCTTCTTGTTTTTTTTGAAGAGTCTCTTCTTTGTTGCGGCCTTTTGTTCCTCCAGTTGTCGCTTGACTGGTGTGTCTGTCAGGATGGCGGTCTTCCTCTTCCTTCTGACGGCACCAACAACTTTCCTAGGCCCAGCCTTAAGGAATGGGCGCAGCTCTTCTGGGGTTTGGGGACGTCTCCCAGTACCAGCAGAAAAACCACTTGGTCCGGGCACAGCATTGTCTGTGGCAGGGTGAAGCTGTTGTATAACGTTGTCTGTGGCAGGGTGAAGCTGTTGTGCAACGTTGTCTGTGGCAGGGTGAAGCTGTTGTGCAACGTTGTCTGTGGCAGGGTGAAGCTCATCGGGGACAGCAACAAGATCGGCAGTTGGAACTGGGTTTGGCCGGTCTGTAACATAAGATGGGGCAAAGGCCTCTTCTGGAAAAACATCCCTGTTATAGGGGAAAATTCCAGTCACCCTGAATCCTGATTGGATGTTGTTTGGGGTTGAAGCCAATGGGTATGCTGTGGCAACGATTCCAGGCACATCATATATAGACGTGGTTTTGCCAGGGTTGTTCAGCATCCATGAATCACAGGCTGTGTTGACATGCCTCTTCAGAGGCCCATACACAGTGCGGTCAAGAGGCTGTAGCCGATGGGAGCAGTGTGGGGGGAATGATAGCATGACTACACCGTTTTCTTTGGCATAGTTCAAGCCACTGATAGAGAGATGGGACTCATGGTTGTCAAGCAAAAGGAGACATGGCTTCTCTTTTGTGCATTTTGTACTCTCCACAAAATGCTTCAGGAATTCAACAAAGTGTTCTTCCTTCATCCATCCTGACGGGTTTGCTCCTCCTTTGCAACCTGTAGGTCCATTGAGAATGAAGTGGTCCCTGAAATTTACTCTGGGGAAGATAAAATAAGGAGAAATGCTGTTCCCTGTGGCTTAAACTGCACAAGCAAGGGTAATAAGCGTCCCTCGTTCTGCAGAGGTTATTGACCCAATTTGCTTAAATCCTCGCCTGGCAATGACCCTGTTTGGTTTCTGGACTGTAGTGACACCTGTCTCATCCATGTTCCAGATGTCACCTGGAGGAAACCGGTGCCTTTGCATGACATTCTCTAGGTTGTTGAAGAAGGCTTTAACATTTTCTTTATTAAAACTCGTAGCACGAGCAAGGCTTGTGGCCTCTGGCTTCCTGATGGAAAGGGAAGGATGCCTCTTCAAAAAGGCAGTAAACCAGTCACGGCCAGCTTGCTGCTGCTCTGACCAGGTCTCAGGCACCTTGATGTCATGTGACACAGCAAGCTGAAAGGCTAGCTTTTTAACCTCCCTGGGTGATAGGCCAAAGTAAATGTCGGCTGACTTGCACAGATACTTAACCAGCTCCTCTTCCAAATCTGCGGAAAATATTTGTCTGTTCCTGATGTAACCAACAGCTACACCTAGCTCTTTCTTGCCTTCAATCTCATCCTGGCTGATCTTGTGGCAGTATCTGCTTAGTGTGCTGAATGGTATTTTGAAGTCCTTTGCTGTGCTCCTAATACTTTTTTTATGAGTCTTCACCTGTCTGGCTGCCTCTAGCATAATCTGTGCTGGTGTCTTTGCCCTGTCGGTTGTTCTTAAATATTTTCTGACCATTTTGCCTTCTAAAAGAAAATGTTTTTTTTTACATGAGTTTATGTTCATGAGAATATAACATACAATCCCGATAAATATGTAAAGCATTATATATATATATATATATATATATATATATATATATATATATCATAGTTCTATTTTGTATTTAGTGGGGAGAACGTTTTTTTTGTTTTAACACAGTAAAATAGAAAAGTTATCCTCACCTCAAAAGTTAGTGACAATAGACCTTTTACGCAAAAACCGGAAATACGTCAAGGAAGCGTAAACCCATTTCCGGTGTAAGCTTTGTTGACGGAGAAATGGCAGCTAACGTTAGAGTGTTTTCGACTAGCCTGACTAGTCTTCCGAAGTTCACCAGCGCCGATGTGGTGAAGAGTGTGGAGATACATTCGTCCACTAAAGGGAACAAGTTGGACAAGGGATATAAATTCTTCCATGAAGAGTTTATCCACAATTACCAAGGTAAGAAACGAAGAAATTGCTGTTGCTAGCTTTAACCATATCACCGGTTATATCTCTGTTAACGTTAACTGTAAAGTAAGTAATGGTGTTGTGAATTTGTAATATAAGGTATAACACATCGCAGTGAATATGTTGTGTGTATGTTTAAGTGAGATGGCATGAGATAACATAACAAGAAGTAATTTGGTGAAGTTGTAACTTACTAGGTAAATGTGAAATGTTACTGACTTAACGTTAAGAAGTAAAGTTGTGTATTTCTATGTGAGATAACATGTAATATTTTCTTGTTGCATGCGGTAGTATCAAATATACTCCAGGGACAGGTTATAGTGAGAGGTAGATGCTTCAGGTCAATGAGGAAGAGCGAGGAGCCTCACAAACTGGAGGTTTGACTATAGACAGAATGCCGGTTGGCAAAAGTTCAGAAAGTTGCCCGTTCTTGCGTTCACTCTTCTTGCTGCGGTTGCGGCACTTTCTTCACTTACTATTTCTTTACTGAAAGTTATAGTGTCATGTTATTGTGAACATTGATGTGACTGCGTAAGTATGACTTCAGTGTAACCTATTTCATTTGTTATTGTGTCTAGATCTCACTGGAGGCAGAAAGTGCTACTGCCAACCTGAAAGCTTTCTCCTGCAGTTGTGCGGCTGGTAAAGGATTCTGCAATCACGTAGTTGCTATCCTGTACCAGACCGCACATTATTCACAGCTGGGTCTGCAGGCTGTTCCACCCCCCTTGGCCTGCACTAGTGGCTTGCAGAGATGGCACAGACCAAGAACACAGGTGGGTTTGTGATAAACATGTCATATGATTTAAGAACTGATGCGTATCTATAACAACTGGAAATTATTATAAAAACACCACCAGAAGTGACTACAGTACAGACTGTAACTGTTTTTTGTCTTTTACTTTTAAGGGAATCCATCCTGAACCTGTTAGTGAGCTGGTGGTGCAAAAGCCCAAAACAGTGGGTCAGAGCGGTCTGAGGTCCACATTGTACAAGGCATATACAGGTGATTTAACTTGTTAACTGGTTGATTGTTGCTTTGTGAGAGTAAGTTATTTTTTTTTTTAAATGTTATGACTAACATCATTATGGTTACCGCAGATACAATAAATAAAATGTAAATGTAGTTAAGCACTTGTAAGACTGGAAAAACTTGAAGGACTTTAAGAGAGGGCCACTCTCTGAGAAAACAAAGGAAATTAACATTTGAACTCCCCCTCATGCACTATTGAGATGAAGGTCTCACCTCCCTCATCCTAATCTACATTTCTGTCCCCCATTCTTCATCCTGGCAGAGATCTCCCAAACTCACACAAGAATCTAAATGGTTTAATGTGAATGATTATCATCTAGTTTTATACATATTTGGTATTATTTGAAATGTCTCGGTACGACTGGTACAAATGTCTCATTCCCAAAGAAGTAAACCCAAAAGGTAATAAAGTTCTTAGGAAGTTTAGAAATATCTTCCACACCCTCCAATACTGGAGGGTGTGTCTTTGAGTTAACACCTTCGACCATTTGACTGAATGCTAATTTTCCACTGCTAGCAAATGGTGACTTACAGGTAAAATTCCACTGTGAATGATGTTTAGATTTGAAATGAGGTCTGGGTATATAATGAAACGCAGCGAGAGCTCAGGGCCTTTTCTGTATCTGAGATCGGCCCGTGAGGCTGAGAGTTGCGAGTCTCTCTGCCTCACGCATTTCTTGTCGGGTAAACTTTTCCTCTTTGTTCTAGAGCATTTGATGTTTTGCATTGACTATCCTTGAATTGATTATCAAATTATAATGATTCATTTACCTGACATATTAAATTGTGACATTTGATTATTCTAATTGACTTTGACATTATTTGCATTCAAGAGTTTAAAAGAATAGTAAAACATTCGCTCACATTTAATGATGCACAGATATCATTGAAAAACCTTTTCATTTTATGGAGTCAGATGAAACGAGTTAATACATAAGATAAAATGTATTGCATTTAGCTAAAAATACTTTGCCACGAGAAAAGACAGTAACACGCAAAGACCTTCACCTGTATTATTGGAAACCCTCATTGGACCAATACACAGGCTTACAAAGTGGTGACCCCGACGTGATGTCGCAACAAATGAAATTCGCGAGCAACATCTTTTCCAGCAAAGTATGGGGATTTTAAAATCAACACGAGGTTTGAACATCTTCTCTTTCTTCTGCCGCTGTGGTAAGTCAACTTTTTCTTCCCTTTTGAGAAGTGTTGAGAAAATGTTGTTTGCATTGTTACGGTTCGGAGAGCCCTTTGTTTAGTGCGGAACTGAAATACGTGAGGACGTGATAGCGGCAGCGCAGATGAAGAATGAAAACCCTTGTTAATAGATTTTAAAGATATCCTTGTTTGCCTAAGCAACAAAAAACGAAACCTAAAATCGGAATAACATCTTCCAAATGTTTTTCGTGTAACGTTACTTGATGAGGAGCTGTAAAACAAACCCTAAAAGTTTTCAAATCAGCCGCATGTTTGTCGCCATTGTTGTATTGGCTTTGTTGAAACAAACCAGCAACACGTGAAGAGAATCAGCAAACAACAGAAAGAAAAATCTAAGTTTGTAAACGATCGGAACACAAATGATTTTATAAAGAAAAGTCAGGCCGATGATGCATTGTTTATAAAAAGCTAAATTTGGAAAAACAGGATGATATGATTTGCAGGCTAAAATCGGATCTCAAGGCTAAGCTAAAACCTATTGTCCATGCTGTTTCCAAAACAAGGCTAAGCTAAATGCTATTGTCCATGCTGTTTCCAAAACAAGGCTAAGCTAAATGCTATTGTCCATGCATTCAAAAAACGCTTAACCCTTTGTGTGACCACCAGCCCACCATGGGCCCTAGGCCACATTGAATAATATTCTATAATAAACCTAAACTAATCTTTACAAACTTTATATTGCATTTGAAAGCTTCCACTTTAACACAGATGGGATTAAAAGGCAATAATGCAATAATTTGTATTTTCAAATTTGGAGTTGTACTTCACACATTGTAATGCACTCATAGAACACACTTTATAGTTGTTTGTGCTACTATATGTGCACATAGGCTAATTGTAAGTTTATTCTTTAAACACAGGATTGCTTTATTGTGGGTGTATTTGGAACACTTAGGTAAAGGCTGTTGATGTTGTATTCTAGGCCATGTATCCTGTGTGAACTGAATTAAACAAGTGTGTGTCTATGCTGAATGTGGTTATAATGTGATTCACAATGAATTTGAAAGTCAGAAACAACAAACGCGCATCTCATTAATTCTTGAAAGTCCCGAGACAGAAATACTTTTCATATTCGGAGAACAAAATATTATCACGTTTGAACTAATTCTGGATTGCTCTGAAATTATTTTTCAAAATAGATTACAGGATTCGTATATTTCCACAAGTTTGCGCCAGACATTAGTGACGACTAATACTGAATATCAGATTCAAGTGTACTTGAATGAGGGGAACGAGTTATTTCCGTCCAGAATCAGCAAAATGCTGTTTGATCAACCTGGATTCGGGTGCGTTCCATAACCTGTGTTCCTGAGGTGGCGTTCAAGGGGGCTATTCAAGTGTCTATTATTGTGTACGTGTGAATACGGCACACCTCAGATATTTAGCCAATTACCTCTGTTTTGATAAGTCAGACTGGCGAGATTGTGTCGTGCATCCTTAGAAGAAGGACTGCAAAGTGATATAGTTTCCTGATCTATAAACAAAAAATATAAAGTAAGAGAAAATAGAATAATCAAACGTTAAAATGACTTTGCCTTCATATAGTCTGAATTTTTGTATCCTTGGTGGAAAACTCCCATAGCTGCGATAAAACCACGCAAAGGAACATAGATGAGAATCAGAAACTGTGAACGCGCATCTCATTAATCCTGAAACAAAAAACCTTTTCATATTCAAAGCTTCAGGGAACGAAATTTCCCCAAATATAAATTGGAACATGTATAATGATCCTGTCCTGTTTACATTATGGGCCGAAAAGGTCGAGCCTACACTGTATAAACTCAATAAAAAAGGTCTTAACATGGACGCTATTGAGAATGAAATTTCCACTTGGTGGAAAACGGTGGGTAGTAAGCAGAAGAAATCAAAACATGGTGAAATAATTGAGGCTTTAAACTTCATGAGTTATAAACGGCTAGATAAGTCAACAACATTTCTATCTTCGCTTATGGATATTAAATGTGAAGAAGTGCATTCTAAAAATGCAGAGGCAAAAATGTCTGAGGCAAAGATTCAAGATCTCCAAACACAGCTAGATAAATTACTAGCTGAGCAGTTAGCCCTGACTGAAAAGTGTAAAAATCACAAATACACCATTGCAGATCTTAAGACTAAACTAAATGCTAAAAAGTGCATGTCTCCCAAAACGCTCAACAGCGATGGGACTAAAAATGTGCACTTCTTAAATGAGCCAGCCTGCTCTAACAATCCTGTATCTTTTCAGACAGGTGAAGCATGTGATAAATTTTTGAACAGAGTGCCTGTTTCAGCCTTTAAGGTGATACGGCACCCAAATGGCACAGAGTCAACCATTCGGCGTCCTCTAACGGTAACTGAATGTAGCTTGTTTAAAACAGAGATCGGACCATTCCCCTTGAAAGGGCCATTCGAACCATGGTGGAGACGCATTGTTAGTCTAAAACATGCATTTCAGCTTGAACCAAAAGATATTTGGCAAATTGTTATCAGCTCAATTCCAGACGTTCTGAACTATAAGATACCACAGGCTTTGATGACAGGGAACATCGTGCAGTCAATGTATCAAGATGAGCCTGAGGATGAAATCTTTAATAGACTAAAACAATGTCTTCGCGATCTACGTGGTTGTAGTCCTGTTGGATGGGAATTGATTTTCAATCGGAAACAGAGTACTGAAGAATCGTTCGAGATGTATGCAGAAAATATGTTTGAACTGTTTGAGGAGTATTCTGGAATTGAAGGTGTTAACCACAACAATGTAACTCTCCTTGATTTACTACTTACAAATGCAGGACCGCGTGTACAGCAATCGCTCATGTATGGTGCTTCTCCAGCAAAAAATACATTCGAAGGTATTGTTAGCTGGGCAACAAGAATTGAGTCACGAAAACAGATGCATTGTGAGGTAGCTGTGTTAGAATGTCATGAAAATCCTCCATTTGCAGGAGAATTCAGAAAGCCACACAGTGAAAAACTGAGCAGACTCTGTAATTCCTGTCACAAAACAGGCCATACAGAGGAAAAGTGCTGGTCATTGGGCAGAGGCAGACCTCCACCCTATTTCAAAAAACGCAGACAACCATACTCTTATGACACAAACCAGCGCTCTTCAAGCAACCAAAGCTCAAATGCATCCCTCAGTGAGCTAACAACTTTGGTCACTCAAGGCCTTCAGCTATTAGCCTCATTTGCTAGTCGGGTAGCAGCCCAATAGCAAATGGCTTAATAGTTTATCATCTAAATTCATTGAATCTGTCACATTTTTCCCTTAAATGTATTGAAACAAGAACAAGCAGAGACTCTTCAGAGACCAGAAACAATATAATTTCATTTATATTCTTAAATTATAATATAAATTATATTGTAATCGCCAAACAGGGCATTAATTTGCAAAATATGACATTAACATTCATCCTTACAGTTCGATTTCGTTAACCTGCTACCCAGTGCCAAAAGGGCGGAGGTGTGTTTTAATTTTTTGCCTTTGAAAAACACTCCCGGAAGTGTGGCACAGGTAAGCAAATTTACAAGGAGGGTGTGAACTAAACATCAGACAGACCACAGCCTTTTGCAGGTAACTAGAGACCTGCACTAACCAAATGTGTGAACGACACCATGAACTAATTCATGCCCACAGATCTGGCTGTAATGAAAGCAACTTGTAAAACCCGAAAACTGGGATCTCTAATGCTGTGACACAGCAGACTGTGAAGGCTCGACTGCAAGAGCAGCTTTAAGGTGTCACACACTGCACCGAAGCAGCAGCAATAATTCAGACCTGGTCAATGAAACTCGGTTTCATGTGACAACTGGAATTAAAATTGCAATGGACATGATAATGGAGCAAGCAAAATAATTCCACATGTCTGAATTTGAAACTGTTTGAAAACGTCAGAATTAACTGTGGTTCTCTCTGCATTTGTTTCTGTCAGGTTTACTTCTGCAATTCCTCGGAGGACGGATGCCAGGACGGGCCGGACCTCACGATTGTTAGAACATAACCTGAGACTCGGGAGATGGGTGAAAAGACACTTCAAGAGGCCATTAACATCTCACAATAGCATATCACTATATAAGCATGGCCTCCCAGTATACAACTGGAACTAAATTTACAACACAATTATTATAGATTAGATTCCACCCATCTCCTAGACATGAACACTGAACACACTCCTCCATCACTACACCCTCACATCATCATCACCTGGAATAGATCAAGTCTATCCAGGCTGAACACTACACATCATGGGAAGATCACCTCACTAAAGACCTATTGTACATCTTCACACTAACAGATCCGGATAGCTTCACACATATAGGATGATAGAGCTGATCCAATGACGACAGTCTAACAGAGACGCACATAGCATACTCCGTTCACAACACTCACACAAAAACACTGTAATATACATATGAATGGTCACAGCCACAAATCGATGATGCAAATTATAAGCAGAGACAGACCTGCTATTCAATTTTCAAAATGTTAAAATTTTCTGATTGTTATTAGGGTGGTTGGAAAGTCAGAGGGCCCCTGATTTCTCAACAAACCACTAATAACAGAAACATCATAACTAAGTAGATCGCTTTGTGTGAGCGCTTCAATCAATTACAGAATTTACAATTCAACCCTGTCATTGACTGTGACTTAGCCAACAACACACACACACACACACACACACACACACACACACACACACACACACACACACACACACACACACACACACACACACACACACACACACACACACACACACACACACACACACTCTCTCTCTCTCTCTCTCTCTCTCTTTCTCTCACACAAACTCTCACACTCACACACAGACACACACTCTCGCACCTGTTGCAAGGAATGAACAATCTCCATTCTTGAATACATTTAAGCATGTTCCAAGTCACTTCTTAGATTTGCATAAGTGGCTGGCATTGGAAGATTCCTGAACAAACACTGATTATTATATACATATGCATTTATTGAATAGTATTGTTATTACATGACTTCTTGATCAATAGAATCTATTTGATTGGTTTGATTACACTGACCTCTTGCTGCATTTCCTTTATATAATTCAGACCAAAAAATATATATATTTAAGAATTGGATATTTAATATGAGACATCCTTACCATTCAGGACCTTGAGAAACATATGAGACAGATGTACCATTCACACTTGCTGACAAGAACATGGTATTTTACATTGAACATGACATGATTTTGTTTTGTTGCATTATGCGTTTCTATGCATTTCTTCACGAGTTCAAGTTCATATGTGTTCAATCGTGAAGCGGACATTTAAGATGCTTTTCAGATGTCTCACACAAGGCAGTGTGAAGCCAAGGAGAGCCCCTTCATCCATCGAGGTCTGCCCAGACAACCACACCGCTGAAGGTGACAGGATTGGTCAAGAAGGGTCAGATTATCATCATGGGGAAGGTGCCAGAGAAGCAGAAGTTTCTCTATGAAGGAATGACACGTCGACTGAACAAGTCACAAAGGTCCAGATTGACTCTATGAACTTTGCTCACATTCTAGGCTGAAACGCAAGAAGAAAACCTGAACGCATTTATCCACCTGCTGCTCCAACTCAAGCTACATACACCTGGTGAGACCAGGTGTTCTGCAGGTGAACACAGCACTCTGAAAGCTTCTACAGATGCTAACATTGCAAAGACAATTTTTGAGTTACGTCTCGAGGATTACAACAACCGTCTTACTGTGACCACGTAAGTGTTCATCTGAATTTGACCCACGTGGTCAAGAGGCCAATCTGTAAGACTGGAAAAACTTGAAGGACTTTAAGAGAGGGCCACTCTCTGAGAAAACAAAGGAAATTAACATTTGAACTCCCCCTCATGCACTATTGAGATGAAGGTCTCACCTCCCTCATCCTAATCTACATTTCTGTCCCCCATTCTTCATCCTGGCAGAGATCTCCCAAACTCACACAAGAATCTAAATGGTTTAATGTGAATGATTATCATCTAGTTTTATACATATTTGGTATTATTTGAAATGTCTCGGTACGACTGGTACAAATGTCTCATTCCCAAAGAAGTAAACCCAAAAGGTAATAAAGTTCTTAGGAAGTTTAGAAATATCTTCCACACCCTCCAATACTGGAGGGTGTGTCTTTGAGTTAACACCTTCGACCATTTGACTGAATGCTAATTTTCCACTGCTAGCAAATGGTGACTTACAGGTAAAATTCCACTGTGAATGATGTTTAGATTTGAAATGAGGTCTGGGTATATAATGAAACGCAGCGAGAGCTCAGGGCCTTTTCTGTATCTGAGATCGGCCCGTGAGGCTGAGAGTTGCGAGTCTCTCTGCCTCACGCATTTCTTGTCGGGTAAACTTTTCCTCTTTGTTCTAGAGCATTTGATGTTTTGCATTGACTATCCTTGAATTGATTATCAAATTATAATGATTCATTTACCTGACATATTAAATTGTGACATTTGATTATTCTAATTGACTTTGACATTATTTGCATTCAAGAGTTTAAAAGAATAGTAAAACATTCGCTCACATTTAATGATGCACAGATATCATTGAAAAACCTTTTCATTTTATGGAGTCAGATGAAACGAGTTAATACATAAGATAAAATGTATTGCATTTAGCTAAAAATACTTTGCCACGAGAAAAGACAGTAACACGCAAAGACCTTCACCTGTATTATTGGAAACCCTCATTGGACCAATACACAGGCTTACACACTCATGTCTAAATTTTCTTTTGTGTGACCAATAATCTTGTGTATCTCTTTGCTCTTTTGTCTAGGACCACTGCCAGATCCATATATGATGGCATCTGGAAGTAAATTAAGCCAGGTGCAGCCCCAGTCTCTCATGGCTGTTGTATTGGATGGGGTTTCTGAGATGGAGCTGACGCCATCTAGATTTGGGTCTGTCCCTCGTGGATCTCCCATGTCCTATCACTGTCCACCCAAGAAGTCCAGTGACCTCATCCTACACCACATGGCTCCAGAATTTCCGTCCCTTCCTCTGATGCAGCACACTTTTCCCAGGTTGCATTTCGTCCCGACCTTACATCAGTTGATGCATCTCCAGTCTCTAGAAGTGTCACCGCAGCTGTCCAGCGAGATAGCCAAAGAAACTCAGCAGCAGTCCAAATGTCCTGCGTGGACACAGCTACGGCGACCAAGGCTGACTGCCAGTCGTTTTTGGGAAGCTTGTTGTAGTAGGGCGTGTCGTGCAGAGGAGGAGTCTGCAGCTATTCAAATGATCAGAGGCTCCACAAAGCAAACAGCTGCAATGAAGCGTGGTCTACTGGTGGAGCATGAAGTGCTGGCAAACTACGCTGAAACTATGCGAGTTAATGTGCTACCAGCAGGATTTGTCATTCACCCTGACGCACCACATCTCGGGGCCAGTCCAGACGGTCGGGTGTATGACCCTTCAGAGTCGCCTCCTTTTGGCCTGGTTGAGGTGAAGAGCAGCACAAAAAATGATCCATCTCAGGTTGCTCACCTCAAGGTGCAGGAAGGCCACGCCACTTTGAGGCGTTCACATAAATACTACTGGCAGGTTCAGGGCCAACTGGCAATCACAGGACTGACATGGTGTGACTTTGTTACCGATACCCTATCAAATTTAACTGTGGAAAGAATTTGGCGTGATGACTCCTTCATAGCGGAAATGAAAGAGAAATTAGATGTATATTATTATGGCACATACATGAATGCATACCTTGAATTCCACTAATCTTGTCTTTACCAATCAGTTTTGCCTTCTGTCTTACTGTTGATGAACTGTTATTTTTTTTATTGTAAATATTTGATGTTATTTCCACTAATCTTGTTCTTTACCAATCAGTTTTGCCTTCTGTCTTACTGTTGATGAACTAATGTCATTTTTTTATTGTAAATGTTTGATGTTATTTATTAAATAAGTTATTAATCAGTTGATGTTACACATACCAAAAAATTAAAGGATGCATCATTTTGACCAAAATTGTTTTAATTGTTCATCTAATGTTTTAGTGAAATCAGTCACATTTCAACAGAAAAATATTACGAATATAACAATTATATTTAATTTGATGTTTAAGAATGTGGGAACACTAAATTATTTACACATTATACATTTACATATAAAACATTAATTCATTCACTCTTCAAAACAATAAGGTCCTTGATAGTTTGCTAAAACACAGCAGTTAAGCCAGATCTGATTCACACTGCCAATCAGTGTGAGCGGCACAGGAGAGTCCCAGATGTGAAAGGACTTTACCCTACCGATCACTCTCTCCACTATAATTCTGAGGCGGGCAATGGCTTGGGTTTGTTCTGTTTCCTCTTTGCTGAATTGAGCTGAACGCTTAAAAGGTGGAATGATCAGCTTAGCTCCAACGTCAGCAAGGAGGTCTTGAATGAGGAACCCTTTGTCTGCCATGATGTCGTCTCCTGGCTCCAGCAAGGGAAGGACTCCACTGATCCTGGTGATCTCCTTATCTGAGATGCACCCGGTGTACAGGGGTGAGACAAATGTAACCAAGCCATTGGGAGCAACTCCAATCAGGCCTTTCAATGTCGTCCTGTTTTTGTAGCTCGAAAAGGTTTCTGACTGTAAGGTCAGGGATGAGGCTGTCTCCAGGGCAATTTCTGTGCAGTCCAGTATCACTCTGACATTAGGACAGTACCTCTGGAATTTAAGGGGCATAGTGGACTTAACCTTTTCCCTGCTTATCCAGATGGGAAGTGAGCTCAGCATCATAAAAAGATAATTGGCCCAGGTGATGGTAACCCTGCTGACCCTGGCAATGCTCACATTAAACATGTCAGCAATGAGCTGCTCCTTCATGCCAACAGCAACCCGCATGGAATACATCAAGAACTCATCTATTAATGGCATGATGCGTGGTGGGCTGGGATCTTGGCAGCCTTCCTCCCCTGCCCTCTTTGCTTTGGTCCAGTACACCAGTCTATGGGCAGATGGTGCAATCGACTCCCAAAAAATTGTAAAAACCCTCTCGGATGGAAATTTGGTGTAGAAACGAATTTGGTCGTCTGATGAACAGTATCGGCTGAAGAGAGTAGGAGGTGGTAGGTCAGTGTTTTGCAACATGGCTTCTAAGTCATGGATGTAATCCAAAGCCTCGTCCAGAGCACCTATAAAGATAAATAAATTAAAAAACAGTCTTAACATATTTATGCTACCTTTCAACACAACACAGAACAGTAATTATGTCATGTCAACTCTTAAATGACATCACTGCAGAAATAATGTCATTCAGAGCATGCCCCCTACAGCTAGACAGCATGAGACTATGTTACAGTTACAGATGTAGACTAACATTAGTTAAATAAAAATACGTGTTTGTAATGTTAAGAGAGAAAAACTCAACTGCAAATAACAAATCCAATTACTGTGTGCACCAGTGGAGTTTTGCTGGCATCCAATGGGGAAAATCTGTTACTGCACCCAAACAAAATACTACCACTCATTTTTTGAGATACCAATCTCACATTTGGAACACAACTTATTTAGATTTATGGCTTTGATTTTCTAGCCGTTTTAGGGTTATACTCGTTTCATTAAATATATATTTTATATAAAATAATGTGCATAAACTTAAACCTATATAACTTTTTTTTTTAATTTACTTATTTTTTTTTTTTACTTTAGCAATAATCTGCCACGGGTCTTCTTTAAAATGAGACCAAACATAAGTCTGTGCTCCCAAGTAGTTTTTTGACACGGACATTTTTGTCCTCTATGTACCCATGTGTAACTTTTTTTAAATTGATACACAAGGGTTAAGTTGTTCAGTTAGAAAGGCATTTATCACACGAATGCATTTATCCATTAACGGTATACATAGTTGACTAGCGTTAACTTACTAAACACATTATGAACAATCTTACCTGCAGGTGGGTGTGTCACGTAGTCGTGATCCATCCTTACTGCCTTAGCCACCATGGTGCTATCTTCACCTTCACAGCATAGCTGGACAGACTGACGTTTGAAGGTTCTGTCATATACTGACTCCCTTCTCAAAGGAGCAGTAAAATTGTTCCAAGGGAATAGGCTCGGGACAACACCACTCTTCAGGCGACGAACGACGCAGCCACCAACGTAATCATCCGGAGCGAAGTGCCGGCTGCAGACATAGGTGCTACCTCTTTTTATATCAAAACTGTTCCCTTCCTCTCTTCGGATCGCCTGTATCCATTTGGGTTTCAGGTTTGGATCCACGGGAAAAGAATGAAATGAAAGGTAGGGCTGTTTTTGGGTGGAAGACGAACAGCCTGGAACACAACAGAAACTGCGACTCTTCGACTCTGCCATTTTTCGTATCTGCCGCTACGATAACAGGAAGTTCTAATACACTTCATTGACGTATTTCCGGTCAAAAAATGCGGAAGTGCGTAAAAGGTCTATTCAATGACTTTACTAAATGGGTGTGTTCAGGCCAAGAGGGCAGTCATTTTAATGTCACATTTTTGTGGCAGCGCCCTCTAGTGTACTGGATTTGAACTGTGTGCCAACCAACCCTTGACCCAACCAGCCCCACTCTCCTCTACCTTTGGGAAAAAAGAGGGAACGTCGATTCTAAATAAAAAGTTCATAAATAAGTGGCAAACGACTAGATGGGACAGTGACACAGGGATGGTGTTATAGTATTACACAGACAGTAGGGAGGATACGTTGCTATAGAAAATAGAAAAAGAAGAAGTATTGTTGTCTACACTCTAAGAAATATCTGTTTATTAACAGTTGTATTACTGTATATTTTTACAGAAATTGTCCATAGAACGTGATTTACGGGTGTATTTCTGTTTATTTACGTTTCGAATTGCATTATGGGACTTTGATCTCTGCTCCAGCTGCCGTGGCCAGAGACGGACGTAATAAGGTTAAGCAGATGTCAAAAAATAATTTGCAACGGTCTGCCTTTCAGCGGTCAGTAATTGTTTTGGAAAATGTACGTTATCCAAGTGACTGTTTTATTTGCAGTAGTTTTAAATGTTATATTGTCTGGGTTCATTGTGTGTAACATACCATTTTGAATCTCAGTTGGCTATTGCTAACTTAATGTTCGTGAGCTGCTGTTATTAACCAGCGCTTGGTTAGGGAGCTGTTTTTTCTCAGAAGATTTAAAACAGACCAGGTTTGTGTGAGTTGTTTTTTGTAATATTAGGTCAGGGCAAATTATCATCCATTATTTGGTCATGTCCCGCTTCTCCATTTTTTGTGGCAATGGGTCTGTTAATTTACAGAACTATTGTCAGTATTTTTATTTGGAGCGGGAGTTTGACTGCTGTTTGAAAAAAACACAGCGTCTCCTCTCTGTAACGTTAATGTGAACGAGCAAAAGCTTCATCCCCAGCTCCACTTTGCGTGTAAAAGGTAATTTTGAAATGTCATAGAAGTTAACGTTAAAGTTAAATGTCATAAACGTTAACTGTTAAATGTTCGGTTGTGGTTAAGACAGTGTATGTTAACGTGTTGATGTGCCAGGTCAGTGGTGTCTTTTTGGAGGCTGAACGTTAAATGAAGGCTCTCTTTTAAAGTAATCCTGGGCCATTTTGAGTGAGCGAAAATCCTAATCCAACATTCACGTTCGTTTGTAAGGTTAAATTAACTGTTGCTTGCTGCAGGCAGGTCTGCCATATATGTGTGTTGCGGTTTAAATTAGAATATTAACGAGGGGGACAGAATCGGCGGTTAGTTGTACACGTTAATCTCTTTTCTACCGGGTGTCGATCCTGTTGTTATTAAATGCCGTAACGTCATAAATAAATACTTTGTGTGTGTGTGACTTTACAATTGACTCTGTTTGGTGTGACTCTGATGTTATACGGCAGTACAGGTAACGTTAACGTTACTGTTTACGCCAGTGTTTAGATTTACGCTCTGAACTGTGGAGTGTTCGCGGTGCATCCAGCTCTGGTGCGAATCAGTCAGTTGTTGGGAAAGAAAACAAAACGTCTCTGACGGGCTACTAACAAGCTAACGTTAGCTGTCCACTCAGAATGGGCAAGTGTCTGAAGTTTAAAAAGGTAGAGATGCGGACGAGGCTGAGGGCAGTCGCACTGAGATTAGCACAGGCGGCTCGGCGTGCATGTCCGTCACTGTGTGGCGAGCGCTAATGAACAGCGGAGCTGGAAGACCTGCTGCAGATTACTGCTCAGTGAACAGTTACAACAGCAACAGAGAGACAGTTGTGTATAAGACGAGGTCGGACCTTGTCTGTGTGTCGGCATTGCGCCACTGTTGTAGTGTAACGTTATGTGAATGGAAACATCAAACTAACACACATTAAACTTGCATTACCCAGATGAGCCGATCACCGGGACGAGGAAAAACAAACCGGAGCCCAACTCCTTTCCCCCGCTGCTTTCAAGCCAATACTATATAATACAATATTTCAAGCAGCCTTTAGGTGCAAAAACAGAACAGGATGAATAATCAGTGAAGCAATTGACATATTATATTATACCTTATCTAGCCTAGGAGTAACTAATTTTAACAACTCAAACTGCACAATTTATTTTGTATTTTTGTTTCACACCATATGTTTTTACTGCATTATATTCTGTTTGAATTGTCACCTGGATTTTATGTTTCACTATTTAAATAAAGACAATTCTACCATAAATTGGTGCTGAAATGTCTCCAAAATGCAAGAAATTAAGTGTTTCGTCACGCTGCTGTCGTTTTTACCATGTTGTAAAAACGCGGCGGCCCCTTTGCAATGAATTGAAAAAAGATGCTGTCGTCAGAAAAGAATGCTTTGGTGGACACACGTCCTATTTACGTTTCAGCGTTGCAACCTTTGAAAAAGCTGGCCTCACAAAAAGCCAATCAGCTCGCTGCTGGCATGCAGTGACAGTCTCATGCTTTTATTTTGAAGGATATTCTGTTAATGTGGATGTTTTGATAGAGTTATACGTTTTAGAGTAACGTTACGTTTTAAAAATGTATTTTCTGTATAGTTTGTTGACTTCATAGGAAGCGCGCTCACATCATAATTTAACATTTGGTGTGTTGTGATTTCTTGTGGAGTGAGTTCTAGGCTACTTTGTGTAACTTTACAGAAGCTAGTTAGCTAACGTCAGCTGCAACAATTGTGTTCCCAGCTGTCTAGGGCACAAGTTTGAAACCCCCGGTAGTGTATAATATAGGTTTAGCTCATTAAGTAGGTTATCCAAAACCCTTACTTGTGTAAGCTTCAAAGTAAAAGCCTGTAACTCAACAAAATACGGATGAGAATGAGATGAGATGAGTTGAACGGATGAGAACCTTAAAAGCCAGTTAAAAAACTAAAAAAGCCTAAAAGCCTAAAAAAACAGTTATAGGTTAGTAGCCTAATTAAAAATCCATGAAAATGCAAATGTGTGTGGAATTAATGAAATATTAAGCTATAATCTGAGCGTTCTACTGACAAAAACAGTGTGGGAACCTCTGGTCTAAATGAAGTCGAGGAAAGGAGCGGGTTACAAAAGAACAAGTGCTCAGAGTTGTGCGTTGCTTGTAGACTGAGAGAGAAAAGCCTGTCGATCGCCCCCTGGAGGAAAAACACAGAATGACGAGGCTGAGCTGTCCTTTACCACACCGAAAGCAGACAGAAGCCAGAGAGAAAGCAGCATGAAATACAAATAAATGAAGCAATTGAATTGAAAAGGATAAAGGAAGAACCGTGGGAGCCGAGCCCTGAAGTGTATTAGTGAATTGATAAAGCAAAAGCTTACAGCACCTGGTATTCCCAGGCGGTCTCCCATCCAAGTACTAACCAGGCCCGACCCTGCTTAGCTTCCGAGATCGGACGAGATCGGGCGTGTTCAGGGTGGTATGGCCGTAAGCGAGAGTCTCAGCCGATAGAGGGATATTTAAAGAAGGCACACGAGTCTTGGCCAGCATTCACACACACTGCAGCTGCAAGACAAACAGCATCCACAAAGCGTTTACATGTCTTTATACAGCTGCTCAAAATATTAATTCATTAGACCTCTATGCATTAAATTAATAATAAATAAATTTAAATTAAATTGTCAGGTTATTGTGTGATTACTAAAATAGGCTAGTGGTGCTCGGCCGTGACGTTCAAGTTCAGTGCCGTTAGAACCACAACATGGATCGGTGGATAGCAACAGGTTCTCTGAAGAGGAAAGCGGCAGAGGCAAATATTTTGCCATTATATAAAATATTTGTCTGATTATAATTTCACCAACAGTAATTCTGAATTGCCTCCACCAAACAGGTAAATAGGAAATAAGCAAATCAGAATACTGCACGCCAAAACAGCAGTATGCGCGCAAGCGTGAAACGCTAGTGTTTCTTCTTGGTGCGTATCTTTTACTGGGGTCTCCAACACGTCGCTTGATTGGAGGTAGCTCGTCAAGGGGCCGTTCACATATCGTGTCTTTTGCGCTCTCAAGTTCACTATTTCATGTAGGCGCGCGGCAAGTGCACTCATAATTGAAGTGACGCACTCATTTTTTTAGGCGCAGCGAGATGAAAACACCTCAACTTTTCATAATGCAGCAAACGCACCGCAGTTCATGTGACAAGAACAAACAAATCAGCTTAATCCTTTCCGTAAACATTGAAAGCTCAGTCAATGAAGAATGTAAGAATGCACGTGCGCCCAAACACTACGGGTGTTTTTCTCTTCTCCGTAAATAAATCTTGTAGCAGAACTACAGCAAGCGTTTTTCGTGGTGGAAATCTATTAGCTACTAAGCACAACTAAGTTGTGGAGAGCGCGCATAGCAACGACAGACGGCACGGGAAAATCGGACCGTATTTTACTATTAGCTAATAATAAAAGATAAGCTAATGTGCATAGATGTAATTGTCAAGTAATTTATCTTTTTTTGACTCATTCTTTTTATAAAAATGATTTAAAGGCTGAAATATGTGATGTTTATCTTTTTATAAAACCTTTTTTTGTGAAAAATTATTTAAAGGCTGAATAGGTTTATCTTTTTATAAAACCTTTTTTGTTAAAACTTTATTTGAATTTCATTTTACTATATGTGCCTATAGGGGTGGCAGGGGTTGGCGGCAATGTAAGTATCTGGATATTTGCCGCGGGGCGAGGGCTTCGATAAGCTCTCTCTTTTTTGACCATACATGTTTGCATCCCTGAAATGAACCTGATTATGCCCTCGGGCGCTTGAGTAAATAAATTAAATATGTGGCAGCCGTTGTGTGCAGTAAACTTTCTTTTAACAAGCTGTTGTACTGATGTGATGACCAGTTATAGTTTTAATGTTAGTAAGCCTATTTAGAGGTGCGGATTAATTCAGGAAGGACTCTGTGTAGATATATTTTATTATGTGTATTATGAGGTGGTCCGTGAAAATTCTTGATTACAAATAGTGGTCCACACACAAAAAGTTTGAAAACCCCTGTTCTAGACTATTTTAAGACGTAAAGTGAGCAGGATATTAAAATGTTGCGTTTAGATTTATGCTTGTAAGCATGTATTTATGATAAAAAGCAGAAGTCTCCCCAGCTCTACAGCACCCCACAAATTCTCCTATGCAAAAGCTGTGGTGAAAAATGGAACTGCAGCGCTCTAATCAACCTTAGCTTTTTTTTTTTAATTAGGCATACAGTGACATCAAGAATCAACATATGAATCTCAACAATGGTGACGATCAAGAAAGCTTTTTTGTGACTTTATTAGCTTGTTTTGTGACATTCAGAGTTGATCTGATTATTTTTAATTGTCACCATTGTTGAGATTCATTTGCTGATTCTTGATGTCTGTGTGAGTATTCATGACTCTGACAAACCATTTTCTTCCATAACAGAGTAGAAATTTCTGTAGTAGGATTGGCATGAAATATAAACAATTTAATATTAAACAATATAATCAGAGATTATACTCTGGTTTCAGTGAATCAAATAAATACACCATCACTATAAAGTGACTGATGTGTTTGGTTCCTAAATGCCATTTAAAAAAAAAAATTGAGTTACTGCAAAAATCAGGATTGTATATGGTCGGTAATTGAAAAGTCAATGTTTAATCTTAAAGGGTCATTCCACCGGTGGAGAAATGAATATGTATTGAAAGTGGGTCATATATGTAGTAGAATAGTATCATCAATTTCTAATTTGGGACCTTCTTGGCCGATAAAAGGCAGAAAATGACTTTTTAGTGCTTGTGGATTGTAGACAACAATCGCCATAGTGCATTGCAATGCTCAGCTCCGCAGACCACTCCCACTACAGTAGCTAGCTTAACTGCAAGATATTTGTGCAATGAACCTGCCACGTTAGCGTGTTAACAAAATGAAAATAAACGTACTTTACAGAAAGACGACCATTTGACCCTGTAGGCTTTGGCTGACGTTGCCAGTTGACGTTAGGTATTCTAAAGTAGGTCTCCAGGACGCCGCTATCCATATGGGGTGCGAAACTCGGGTGAGCAACAACACACACGTTCCGTGTCATCCTCCGATTCCGTAGCACCGCTGGAATTCTCGGCAGCAGACAGACTCTTGTTCTGTGTCCATTGGCACACAGTGGGAGCACAGGCACCACCAATCTGCCCCAGCTCGAGCCATTGCGGGGTCCTCGTCCTCGTCTCGTCGGCTGTGGTGACAGTAGCTTCAGCCGCCTCCGGTTCCTCCATAGCCCTCAGCTGCTCGTCGCTATACTGTGGCTAATAAAGGTAGCCACGAACATCCGTTTCTACCATAAATTTGTCAAAATCCAGATCCTCCATAATGCTTCCGCCTGCGTATTCAATACCTTAGTCCCTATTTTCAAAAAGTTTCTCCCGGTGAAATCAAACACACTGGCACTGATCTGCGATAGGTCTGTTAGCGCATTAGGTCCAACCCCCTATGGGAGGGTTTAAAAGGGTGGGAACTAGTGCTTGTAGTCTTCACAGAAATCCCCCCCTTTTACACTTCCTCCTACAATGACGTAAAATGACGATTTTTGCGTCATTGTAGGAGGAAGTGAAAAAGGTAAATAGAGGATTTCTCTCGTCTCAGGGGAAAATGAAAGAGTGTTGCACGACCATTCAATAGTATGACTGGATTTCTAGCAATGGAAATCTTAATGCAAATGGGTGGAGTGACCCTTTAAGTAAAATGCGATATCCGCCGTGTTATTGTCATGTTTTCTCCCTTTCTTTCCAAACCGCAACAAACGCCAGTCTCCCTTTTCTGCAGAATGCGATACATCCGCTCAACCAATCACAACGCACCATTCCACGCAATGTAAACAGTAAGGGCAGCGCTTTAAATGCACCTGGCTTCCTAGTTTTTCTTATTTATTTTGTACCTACTTTTCGATCAACAAACAAACACAAAAAATGAATAATTTTGATGGCATTGATGAACCTGTGGTTTTTTCTGCGGTGGGTAAGAAGCTGCAAGACAAACAGCATCCACAAAGCGTTTTCATGTCTTTATAAACTTAATATATATACACACACTACCTGTCAAAAGTTTTGGATCGATTTTTTATGTTTTTAAAATAAGTCTCTCCTGCTCACCAAGGCAGCATTTATTTGATAAAGTAATATTGTCAAATATTATGACCATTTGAAATGACTGTTTTCTATTTTAATATATTTTAACATATAATTTATTCCTGTGATCAAAGCTGAATTTTCAGCATCATTACTCCAGTCTTCAGTGTCGCGTGATCCTTCAGAAATCATTCTAGCATGCGGATTTGATGCTCAAAAAACATTATCATTAAATTAGCAAGAATCTTTCCAGTGACCTTTGGGTCATTCACTGGGTGTTTTGAGGTACTATTTGGGTACATTAGTTTTTGGAAAAAAATGCTAAAAAAAAATCAAACTGAACCGCCAACATTACATCTAGATTCACATCCGTGCACAGGGTGAAAGAATGTCTTTCTGATTGCAGGTGTCAGTTCAAATAACAAATATATTAAATGTCACATGAAAAATGAAAAACTGGTTTAAGCTGTAGTTGAGAAATTACTTCTAGTTCCAGTAAAGGTCCACCCACAGTTATTAATAAATACACTGATTGTGAGAGCTGCAATTCAGCATCACTGTATTGAGCTGCTGACGACAGAATCTCATCGATCTGAGTTTGCTCTGCAGCATCTGACCTCAGGTAAAGGTATTTCTATTTTTGTTTTTATCCAATTAGGCTCTAATGAGTTTGGATCCAAAGCTCCAAAGCTTTTGATAGATCTAAATTATTTTGTAAAGTTTCTTTACAAATTTGCTGTTTATTATGTTTTGTAAAATTTGCCTTATCTGTGAATGTTGTAGTTGTTTTACAACTGTGCACAACAAAGAAAGAATTTTTTTTTTTTAAATATAAGAAACATATTTGTGTATGTTGTATATGTCTGTGTCTGCAGGTACCGTTCGTCACAATGAGGTTTCTGATCTCAGTGTGTGTATATGAATATGTATATACAGTATATAAAGGCTTTAGAAACAGAACAGTGAAGGAAATTCTAGTTCTTATTCTTGTTGGGGAATAATAATTTTGAATATTATTATTAATAATATATTTTGCATTAAAATATGCACATATATACTTTTATTTGTATGCTTAATACGTCAAAAACGTAAAACATTTTGTGTCTCTTCACACTCAGTTAGGAATTCCATGAATCACGTAAATGCATATTTTCAATTCAAAATGGCCTTATTTGGGGGGGGGGGGGTAGTTTGCATTACTGGATGTTACTGTATAAGTCGTTTAACATTTCTATTGCAAAACAGTTGACGTATTAAATGTTTCACTTCTTACCTCACTCTCTTTCGACCAAAGCCGTCTAAGGAAAGCCTGTCCACTCCCTATTAAAGCTGCAGTAGGGAGTTTTGAGAAAATGTTGTCTTAGCCTGAAAATTTGAAGAAGCACAACTTACAGGTCCAACCCCCTTGCTCTCTGCTGCACTACAGCCCTCCCTCCACAGCTCCTCCCCCACAGCTCCTCCCTCCACAGCTCCTCCCTCCACAGCTCCTCCCCCACAGCCCCTCCCCCACAGCTCCTCCCTCCACAGCTCCTCCCTCCACAGCTCCTCCTCCACAGCTCCTCCCTCCACAGCTCCTCCCTCCACAGCTCCTCCCTCCACAGCTCCTCCCCCACAGCTCCTCCCTCCACAGCTCCTCCCTCCACAGCTCCTCCTCCACAGCTCCTCCCTCCACAGCTCCTCCCCCACAGCTCCTCCCTCCACAGCTCCTCCCTCCACAGCTCCTCCCTCCACAGCTCCTCCCCCACAGCTCCTTCCTCCACAGCTCCTCCCTCACAGCTCCTCCCTCCACAGCTCCTCCCCCACAGCTCCTCCCTCCACAGCTCCTCCCTCCACAGCGGAGCCTGCCGTGAACGTGCAGGCTTGTAAGCAGGACCACTGATGACGGCGGATTATAAACAGTTATGGAACATTCACTAATAGGGACGAAACATCAACAATATGTTTTACATTGACTATGGCCTGCCCATACTTTGACTACAAACTTGATCCTCAAATCATTATGTATTTTGCAATACATGTAACTTTATAAGGTTGCACTCTTTCTATAAGTTATAAATAGCTACTATACTAGATAACGTTAAAGGATTAGTTCACTTTTAAAAAAGAACTTTTGCTGATCATTTACTCACCCCCATGTCATCCAAGATGTCCATGTCTTTCTTTCTTCAGTCGAAAAGAAATTAATGTTTTTGATGAAAACATTCCAGGCTTTTTCTCCATATAATGGACTTCAATAGGTCACAAACGTTTCAAGGACCAAATGACAGTTTCAGCGCAGCTTCAAAGGGCTTTAAACGATACCAGACGATGAATAAGGGTCTTATCTAGCGAAACGATCGGTCATTTCAAAAATAAATAAAAAAATTTAAGTTTTATAAGCACAAATGCTCGCCTTGCTCTGTTCTGTGATGCACGTTTGTGATCCTGTTCGAACTTGTTCATCCAAATGAACGAATCTTTTTTCGAGTCATTTCGTTCGTTGAATGAACGAAATGACTCCGAAAAAGACTCGTTCAAAATGACCGGGAGCGGTGTATTTCTGCAAATGGCAATAGGACCACTGGGAGGAGCCAGAGGAGCTTGATTTTTTTCACAGATTATATGTCTCATATTCTACTTTCAGGACATAATGACAGTTTTAACAAATATTTGTTTACAAAAGCTACCTACTGGAGCTTTAAGCCCTATTGTACCGAATTTTGGTTGTAGTTCCACCAGAGTTCCACTGGGGGGCGGTTGTCCGAGTGCAAAATGAATGGGAGTCCATGGGGCTAGACGGCTAAATTTGTCTCTTTCACAAGTTTAACATGGGTTATAGGTCCACAGTTGAATGAACAAGTACTTATGCCCTTCTGATTTCTTACAGGTTGAGTTGTTGTTGCCCATAACACGCTAGCATTCTGCTAATGGACTTTGATTGGTCAGTGAAGGACTGATTACGTCCAGAGATACAGCTTGATGGCATCGTGGCATCTAACGTATTTTCGGCGTGATCTTTTAAAACAACAAAACGAAAAGTCTTCTAGCACGTGGATTTTCCTGTGTCAGCGGTGTTGTCGATGCCTCGAGAGAAAAGAAAGTGCAGATCGCGAAAGCACCAAAGTGACTGAAGGATTGCCGTAAAGCAGTATCCCTTGTCGTACGATGTGTATGACCACATTGCCATTTTAAAAGACTTTTTAAAGCAAATAAGTGACTCTAAAAAATCTAACACCTCTGTAATTTCTTTGGATCTCCTTTCGAAAACAACATTCAAATTACTAGACAAAAAATTATATCCTGAGAAAAGTGGATTTTGAGGGGTATAGATCCATAGACCTCCATTCATTCTGCACTCGTCCTGTGAGCGCCCTCATATGGAGCCAGGGTGGAACTGCAACCAGTTCAGAACCCGGAAGTACAGTATACTGCGAGTGAAACTTCTCCCCATATTAGACATTCTCTGTTTCGACTTTAAACTGCCGCTACACAATGGAATTCACGCTCTGCTTCTGTGAACAGTAAACCCTAATGATTTGATTGACCATGTCAATCCTTTTGACGTTGACGAGCGCTGGTGTACCCCAGAGCAATAATTTCAACTTTTAACCCTTTTTGTCATCCTCTATTAATTGCTCCTTTATATTTTCTCTTATCTGTTTTGTACATTAGAGTTTAATGTTACATACTATGTTGTAAAATAAAATTTTATTGCATTATTTTAGTGTTGTGTTGTGTACATCCAACCTCATTATGTTGGCCAATCAAATTGTACCTTTATTGGCAGGCACTCCACACACACACACACACACACACACACACACACACACACACACACACACACACACACACACACACACACACACACATATATATATATTGGGATGCAGAGGAAAGGGGCAGTGTGGCTTTAGACAGTTCACTGAAATGTGGAGCTCATCAGTACGTTCACTAAACGCATAGTTGTTAAATAATGTCATTGTTCCCTCTCATGACATGGTGTCAGAGGTGTGTGTTGCACCCACAACCAAGTTCGCCTTGTTTTGAGTGGGATAATGTCCAAGTTAAACGCACCAAAAGCTTTCGACTTCGCACAGCCAGCAACCTGGCCTGCATGGATCCAGCACTTCTCCCGGTTTCGCATCGCACCGAGGCTGAACAAGAAAAGGCAGCTTTATGCATTGAGTAAAGATGCCGAAGCGATATTCGAATCGTTCACGTTCCGAGGTTCTATTGCAAATAATTATGAAACTGTTGTTGGAAAATTTAATGAACATTTCCCCGTAGGAACGTTATACTTGAGCGGGCCTGTTTCCGCAGCGCACACAGAGATCTGTAGAGACTGTTTAGGCTTTTGTGAGATGCCTCTATAAATTGGCTGAATACGGCGAGTTCGGTGCAAGCAAAGAGAAACAAATGAGGGACAGAGTAGTCAAGGGATTGCAGATTATGATGTTTTCCAAAGGTTACAAATGGACCATGAACTGACTTTGGACAAAGCGGTCAAGATCGTGCAGCAGTCTGTGCTCATTAAGACCCAAAATGCGACGGAAGAGCAGCTCCTGAAGTGAGCGCAGCAAAGCACGGACAACAGAAAAGGCAAGAAGTGTGTTAAGGGACCACCAAATAAGGAAAAGTGTTGTGAGAGGAAACAAGCCATAGACAGCAAATGCTGTAATCGCACACACAGACAACAATTCTGCCCTAAAGGCAAAAGACCTTAAAGTAACACCAGGTAACTTTTGCTCTCTGGGTCCCCCTACAGTTGGGAAATCATTACCTGATTCATGAAGATAAACGGAGGATGAGATAGCTTCCGTAACATAGTCAGGCAGACAAAAAAACAGCCCAGACTACGGGGTGTCATTGGTTGATGCGTTAAATGTTACCCAGATACAATAGTGCTATTTTCTGATTGGCTAACAACACCAGACGACCAACACCAGAGGAGACGCGCTTGAATTCATGCCTGTTCCACAGTGAGAGCGGCGCGGCCAGAGTTTTGGACGCTGCGACATATTAAATATATTACAAATAGTTTTCCAGCGTGAGAAATACAATGTGTGGCGGGAGAACGTGACAAAAGACCGAAATCAGTGACTGTCACGCTCAATGCGTGCCACTTGACAGCCCTGCGATTTTAAGGAAGCGGCGGTGGCGGTGGAAGTGATGTATATGCCGTAAAGTAGTCGAGTTTGTAGTTCTCTTTGTTCGCCGGTTACTACCCGAAACCCGAAGTTTAAAAGTAAGATTAAAAACGCTACAGACCCCGTCAGGCTATGGCAGACGTGTCATTCAACCTATTGTAAGTCGATGTACCATCACAAGAGACTTGGAAATATATTATGAAGGTTGAAAAGTTACCTGGTGTTACTTTAACTCGCTAGAGTGTGGAACTGAGAAAAAAATACTTTAAAGATTTTTAGTTGTCCAGCTAATTATAGGTATAAGACACTGGAAATCTGGCAATTAGATGTTTTAGTAATGACAATTATGTACATAAAAAAATCTTGAGCTCAAACTTTTGCCAACTATTTTAAAGTTACTAACTCTGCAGCAAGGTGTGCAGGAGCTTTAGGTTTCTGGGTAGGACCAGGTGGAGGTGCAGACAGCTTTAGTAGGATGGAGGAGAGCTTGGGCTGCACTTTAGCTGGCATGCTGCTGGAGGATGTGGCTTTTGGCTTCTGTGTAGGACCAGGTGGAAGCTTTGCCAGATTGGAGGAACCTGAGAACTTTGTCCTCTTTTTCTTCCCTGCATCCACCTCATTACCAAAGAAAACAGTAAGAACATCCCACTGTTGCAGTAAACGGTTCACACACTGCCCCAGAGACAGCCATCTTGTGGAGACCAGCTTGAGTATCTTCCTCACCTCTGTGTCACACATGATTTGAATATCACGTAGGTTCGACTTTCTCTTGCTGGTTTTGTCTAGATAGTAATAGATGGTAATGAGGAAGTCTTCGATGTTCACACTAAGCTGCCTGGATGCCCTCTCTGCAGCTAGGTGTATCTGGTGGCAGGGACAACCAACTAGGTAGATATGCGGATGTTGTGCCTTCAAAAAAGCCGCTACACCTTTCCCCAAACCTTGCATAACTGCAGCATTGTCAGCTGCAAGGCTGACACAATTTGACCATGGTATGCCTCTCTTTGTCAGTTCACCATCAAGCAATTCAAATATTGCTCTCCCAGTAGATTCTCTTGATTCACAAATCTTAAGCAACATCACAACTTCCCTACCTAAACTGGCGTTAAAAATCTTCACTACAATGGGGTACATTTTTATGTCCTCCATATCTGTGCTCCCATCTGTAGCAAGGCTGTATGAAGAGTGCTTCATTGCTTCTGTAATGCACTCATCATCATGCCAGGCCAGTGTTTTTGCTATGGCAGCAGTCTTAGTTCTGCCACAGCCATACTGTTTGGCTATCTCACTATCAGGAAACATCTTCATAAACAGTGGCCCGGCATGGTCTGCAGCAGCTAATGGCAAGTTGTGTTCTACAATGAATGTAGTGTATAGGGTTTCTGCGCGGATTGGTCTCAAATCCTGTGGCTGTACGAAGAATGAGTTAATTCTAGGCACTGAGTCTGTAGCAGCCACATTTTTTAAATGTTTTTTCCCCTCCACATGCCGTCGACAGTCTGCCAAAAACATACGTACACACACTCTAAAGCCTCTCTTCGTAATTTTAGGGTAGACTCTAAAAGTGATTAGGCAAAACTATGATTTCACCGGATTCTAAAAATATCACTTGCTCTGCACTACTACGCTATACTTTTTTCAATACACCTGCTTAAAATTATTTTTTTCATGATCAATATTTAATTGTATGTGTGCTGTAGGGTATGGACCAATCAGACACATACTAATTATTCATTATATACAAAGGTTTATGAAACTCCTCACACAGCCCAAATGAACAAACACAAGGGCAGAAACAGTGTCAGGTTACAGGGCATGATGAGGAGATTTTACGACCTCCGAGGAATGTGGCCACATACTCAAGAGAGAGACTATGAAACAGAAACCCTCTTTAAAACAGACTTTGCTGCGTTAATCATAGACTAACTGATCTATAAATGAACATGCATAAAACTTTGAAAGAAACAGTGTAAATGGTTTACTGTCTCGTGTACTATTAGGTATATATTATGGTATGTATCCTGGTATACAACCAACTAACGATCAATGTAACCTCACCTGTATCATGCCTCCTAACTAATTAATCCTCATTTAATGACTCACACTTCGATGTACATCACCTTCTTCTAGAATGCAGTGTGGATGTGTTATAGCTATTTTAGCATTAATGAAGGTATAATCATATTATGGGACAAAGATCCGTAAATCAACTAAGAGCCACTTTCCCTCTCAGACATGTCCCCTTTCTGATTGGTCGAGTTCAACCCTTAGGGGAGGATCTTCTCCAGGCCTTATTAGAGACAGTCCACATGTGACCTCCCTCTCTTAGTTCTTTCATCCAGCCGCAAATCTGTTCTGGTGTTACTGGGGAACCCCCTCCCCCTCCACGGGGGCCCCAGGGCCCAGCAGGCCACGATTCCAACCAGATATGGGCTCAGGCAGGAGAGAGATGACTCTCTCACAAAGAACCAAGGACAATCTCAAGAGTTTTGGAACAAAGACTCCAACCAACAAGGACTCCAATCACCCATCCTTCCGACTTCCTCACTTCTCCTGGGAGCTCGGCGTGGCCTCAACAGAGTCCCAGGCCTTGACCAAACCAGCCATGCGTTCCTGGAGAAAGAGAACGCTCAACCAACTTCCACTTGACACTGCCGGAACCATCAACGACTTCAATTTTCAACAACTTCAAGAATTGTTCCCATTACAAATGCAAGTATTCAATTCAATGAAATGTGAAAATGAAATTCTGATGGTTCTTCTCTTAGACCCTCTTCCGGTTTCCAATTTCATCCTATCACTAACCTATTTATGTATTCATGTGTGTATGTTGTTTAGTTTATTTATATTCATATAAATATCTATATTTAGTTAATAAAACTTGTACATAATATGTATTTGGTTCTGTTTTGTTTGCAATACAAGTCACTTTACGATCACGGTTTTTGCTACTGGCTCAAAGTACTGTACAGGCGAAGAAATAATTATTCTTCGGTGGCCATGGAAGATACCCTTTATTAGAATAAATTAATAATCAAAAGAGTTCGTTGGAAGAACTGATTAATTGATTGTAATATTAATTCAGCCACATCAAGTTAATCCAATTAACTGACCCAAATATTTATAATTAATAATAACAAGATATTATTGATTATTAATATTTCCAAAAAGCTGAGTTCCTTACAGTGCTTATATAAACTGATATCCATAAATGAATTGTATTCAATTGTTTAATTAAACGGGAACCAACCATATATATGATAACTACATTATTACCTGTAGCTCCTTGGTGGCCAATGTCAAAATCATAATTACACAAAGTGCAAAAGGCATGATTGGCCAGTTTAGAGTGGCGGAGGCATGGCTACTGCTCTTGATATTTTGTCAGGAACTTCTGAGGGGCACAGACCCGCTTCTTTTTAGGTTTGCTGCCTTCTCTCTCCCTGTCAGTGTCCTCGTCTGAAGCCATTTTGATTAACTGAAAAGTGCGTGCGCACGCACACACACACACACACACACACACACACACACACACACACACACACACACACACACACACACACACACACACACACACACACACACACACACACACACACAGACAGAACACAATCCTCTTATCATCATGTAGGCCACCTGTCTGCCATAATCTGTTCCTATATACAAGTAATACTATAAGATTTTTAGTGATGGTTAGCCCAGGTCACTTATGATCTCTATAATAACCTTACCCTCCTACAGTAGCCTACAGTCTTATGATACTTCTATAGTCTGTCCCAAAATACTTCAATATTATGTCCCAAAATAATAGGCCTATAGCCTATTTCTATAAGATTACTACATAGAATTATATATTGGCATATATTTTTTGAGAATGCAAGAGACACACACAAACACATGTCTTTGCATGTATACGCATTCCGCATGCATGCCTATCTTCATAATTCTAGAAAGTTTTTAAAAAGTGTTATTTTTTTTAGAAAAAAGCTTCTAAAGTTTGAGTTTTTCTGACCCAAATCAGAAAATTTCATTTGCACTGCAATTTACAGTTAAAGTCCAAAGTTTCAATACTGCTCAAAACCATTTTTTATTCATGATTAATATTGCATTGTATAATGTGTGCTTGTCAACTAGTCTAAAATTAAGAAACCCCTAAAAAAACAGAACATGTACATTTAAGCTAAATTGTAATTTATTATTCCAATATCCAAATATGATACTAAATCTCAAAGAAAAAAGGGCTTTTATTTGTGTGACGTGCTGTCTTTGCATTTGAACATTGCACATTTTAAACAGGACACGCAATACTGAATAAACGTTAGCCAATACAAACATATTTATAGAAAATAGTTGACAATCAATAGACAGGAGTCCAATAATAGCAAAACGAATCACTTATTCTAAAAAGAATATCAAGTATAAGTTAGACGAATCCGACATATAGGAAGGGCTGTTAACAGTAAACGTCCGTCATTTAAGGAATTTTAAAAACACGAGTGGATAATATAAATTTAAACGTAGCCCGTCAATTTTCATTTTAGTTATGTTCTCTCTGCGCGCGCGTCAGTGTTTGTGAGAGAGAGCTCGCGCGCACTGATACAAGGGTAGGAGAGCGGGGCACAACCTAACACATTTTGGTTTTGGCTCAATTATTAAAAAAATAATTAAGTTAGATTCATCTTTCTTTTTACACAAGCAACATACACATCTCTGCTACAAATGAACACTTAAAGTTTTTTTCTAGGACCTACCATTTTCGTACAGTTGCACTGAAAGTGACAGAAGTCTAAATGTTACAACTTACCCCATTTGCGGGGTTAATTGTAACAGACAGAGGGGTTAGTTGTAACACTTGTGTGAAACACACATCATTCAGTACTATTGTATCTGTATAGTTTGATATTGTTTGTGCATAGATATCCATACATCCATCCCTAATCCAATCATCATTCTGTTATGGATCAATATCATGGATAGAGATAAAGGAAAGGGCTGCACAGTTTTGCAATAAATAAATAAATAAATAAATAAAATCATCAAATATTGTAATTGCAATTGAATTACATTTGTGTGTGGCAGCTGCATGTACAATTATTATTATTAATAATAATAACAGTAAAAAATAATAAAAACGAGCTTAAAATAAAATTTTAAATGGTTTATTGCATTAAAAACAGGCTAAACAAGTGATCAATGCATAGTAAACTAAAACAATTAATAATTCCAACATTGTTTGTGAAAGTCCAACAAAGTTAAATATATAAATAAATACTCAAACCTGAAACGTTGTGTGGCTCCCGTTTTCATTTGATTATCATTGTACACTTGGCGGCTTAGTTGTAACTGTGCTACAACTAACCCCGCAGTGTAAAAAATATTTTAAGCCTAGCTAACAGTTGCTAGGAGTTGCTGACATGTTTCAAAACGGTGCTATGTTTTAGCCAACAAGACAGTGATTAATGTCAGATAAAGTTAGATGTGGTGACGTACACACCACACTCAGAAACCGAAAAAAACCTATGATGAAAAAATTTACTTGCATAGTGTCAAAACACTCTTTGTCCAGTATCTTCACGAAATCTTATCAAAACTCTCCACAAATTCGCGGGAAGGCGTCTCCTGTCAGCAGGAGAAAAAGAGCGGAAACACAACCTGCTTGATCCTGACTAACTATGTAAAAGGTCCGCGTTACATTTAACCCCGCATTAGGTTGTGCCCCGCGCTCCCCTACTTTATTATCCGCAAGTAAATAACGCGCTAATTGTCATAGAAAATAAATATGTAACATAATTAGGTACTTTAGGTATTATTAACACAATAATGTAACACATGCAGACTACGTTTCTCAATCATGAGAATGAGTAGGCTAAATACGACTGTTTCTCCAGACTCCCCAGATGGCAAGGTGACATTGATTAAATGTTGAAATTCCATCAGAATCATCATTTTGGTTGAGGTTGAAAATTAAATGCTAAAATAATATTGAATCAATGTTGATAATTCAATGTTTTTCAGTGTTGAAAAGACAGACATTGAATCAATGTTGATTTTTGGTCAGCTTAAATTTCTCCACTGGTTGCCTATAGACAATCATTGGTTGCATGCCAACCGCCAATCAGATCAAAGCGCGGCATAACAGATTTCAAGCACGGCATAAGTAACAGATATCAGGTGCGAAACAGACACAGACGAAGCATTCCGGCAACGACGGAGTGTTTTTTTGAGGTAAGTTAATCTTATAAATCTCAATTTCATTTCTCATTTTTACATATCTATATTTCTTACAACTTGTTTGCTTTTCCTGGATGAGTCGGAATGAACTGCGATGTTAAATTTATTAGTCACATGAACGCGCGCCGTGTACAAACCAACGGCCAGGATTTTACCTAATAATATATTACATTTCAATTTGTCTTTTACCCAATGCCATCGTGGCTAAAACCAACAGTGGGTAACGTTAAATTGTTAATTTTCATTTTAGGGCGAACTAACCCTCAAGCCCGCTTTTCAGACAGGACGCAGGAATGCGCGGATCTGGCCGCTGGGTCCAGCGTTGCCCTTCAGATACACTGCGATTTGCGCTGCGCTAAAGCCAGAGCAAAGTAGGCGGAGTTTTCAAAACTTTTTGCGGGCTTGTTAATGACGTAGGGCTAGTTCATTGGTCGCACGTCAGAGGCGCCCACGCCATTGGATGTGCAGTTGTCGCAGCACAGCCTATGAGCGAGCCAGATGCTTGTGCATGTGCAGACTAATTTTTCTTCTGCTCACCACGCCCATAAATCTATGCATCCTTGCTGTGGAGAGTTGTACTGAAACTTTGACAGGTCAAAGATGGATATTTGATGATCATTTTTACTTTTCACACCGTTTTAAAAATAAAAACAGTACAGTATACAGTACTCATAACTTCGAATTTTATTATAATTCTATTTCATATAATAATGTCATTTTTACTTGTTATATCAAATGCTTTAATTGCTAGTTCTTTTAAAATAACAAAATTATGCTCCCCATACACTTCCCTGATTTAAATGAAATAACGATGTCATAATATTGTGAGATTTACACCATTATGGAAACAATAGAGAATGAATTGACATTCTCTGTGAACGATTCGCGCTGGGGTAGCATTTTTTGAGAAGGCAGCACAAATCGTCAGAACACCGGCACCAAAGCTCTCTCGGGCTACGGGCGGGACTGTGAAGCTCTATAGGGTCAAAATTTGGTCAAATATAATTTACAAAAGTAATTGCATTTATCATGTTCTGTATGTATACAAGTCTATGGTATATACAAAGTAACGTTAAACTGTCTCATAAAATAAAATGTCAAAATATTGGAAAAATAATGTTCCAAAGTGTAAAATTGTCATTCCTGTATTACTTTGATTTTGCCATTAACGTGTTAGATACATCTTTAAATTAAACATAAAATACCAAGTTAAAAATATTTGTTTGCATGACATTTTCAAATAAGTGTTGGCATTGCTAAATAAAAGGATTAGTTCACTTTCAAATAAAATTTTCCTGATAATTTACTCTCCAAGATGTCCATGTCTTTCTTTTTTTTTCATTCAGGCGAAAAGAAATTAAGGTTTTTGAGGAAAACATTCCAGGATTTTTTTTCCCATAATGGACTTCAATGACAATCAAATGTTCAAAGAAAGTTCAAATGTCAGCTTCAAAGTCTCTACACGATCCCAGTCGATCAGGAAATGTTTTTTTTTTTTTTATGAAAGTGAACTAATCCTTTCAAAGGACTACCGCCTACCGGTATGTATTTTTATTTTGTAAACCTCGGAAATTCCAAAGTGCTCCGAAACGTTTCGAAACAGTTATGACGTAATGAAGCCTCGTTTACTGAAATCACGTGACTCTGGCAGTTTGATACACGCTCCGAACTAAAGTATTTAACCAGGGGACTTTTGTCCCGAAAATGCAGTTTTTACCATGTAATAGAGGTTTTTTTTTTACTACACGTCATCAATCATATCAGTGTATGACAGCAAAGTACAGTACACCCCTCTGCTCTGTAATCACTCTTGCTGTACTTTGATGTCATACACTGATCGGTCTGTGCAGCGACGCTTCAAGTCCAATAAGCCTATAGTGATGGGAGTAACAAAGCTTTGAATCAATTTAACTATTTGCTTCACAAAATGATTCATGGTTTCGAAGTGTTCGAAACACCACTCATATGTATTTCTTTAATGAGCCTTTTTTTTCTCTTACAGTGTTCTAAAGCTGATTTCTCTTCCAGACAAAAGGTTCTCTTTGTAGTAAGCCTGCCATTTTTTTACTAAACAACGCACCATTTGCAGAACAATGTCCTCTCGTTGGTCTAAGAGGCGACACTTGAGAAGAATAGTACAGTCAACAGAGTCTGACATTTTGCGGGAGTTTCAGGAGGCTGTCAGACAGAAACAAGATGTTGTTGAATATCCTATTGTGAGCGAGCAGTCTGTTTTGGTTGCCGAGGAGTCTGGTTATGTATGTGATAACTCAGAGTTTGCTGGTCCCGTTTCTGACGAGTTTGCTGGTCCCGTTTCTGATGAGTTTGCTGGTCCCGTTTCTGACGAGTTTGCTGAAATGCCAGGATCCCAGGTCATTAATTGCACAGGTTTAGATTCATTTCTAGTTGACAGTCCTCACAATTCAGCAGCTAGTGAGTCAGATGACTGCGAAACTGAAGGCAATGATACTCCAACAGATGCTTTTCTCTTATGGAGTTTAAGATATTGGGCCACAACTTTCTCTGTGTCACTTGTTACATTAACAGCACTTCTGAGTATTTTGAGGGTTTTTCACCCCCAACTCCCAAAGGATGCAAGGACAGTCCTTAGGAGTCAAGTTGATGTGCCTACTACCAAAATGGAGGGAGGAGAATACTACCACTTTGGCTTGGCAAAGGGACTGCTGTCCCGTTTGAAATGTTTGACCTTGCCAGCAAATTTGCATTCGCTAAAGCTACAATTCAATATTGACGGGCTTCCTCTTTTTAGAAGCTCCAAGGTTCAGTTTTGGCCAATTCTAGCTTTAATCAATTGTGATTACAGTATGTCCCCGTTTATTGTTGGTCTGTTTTGTGGAATTAGCAAGCCAAAAAGTGTGTTTGAATACTTAAGCACTTTTGTTAAAGATTTGACACACTTGCTGACTAATGGCATAATTTACAACGGTAGAAAGTTTCAAGTCATTGTCTCTTCATTTGTGTGTGATGCACCTGCTCGTGCATTTGTCAAGAACACTAAGGCTCACAATGGTTATGCTGGGTGTGACAAATGCTGCCAAGTAGGGGAGTGGAAAAACAAGATGACATACCCTGAAACAAATTCAAAACCACGAACTGATGAAGACTTTGATGCAATGCTTGATGATGAACATCACTTAAGACAGAAGCTTTCTCCTTTAAGTGGCATTGTAAAAATGGTCTCAATGTTCCCATTAGACTATATGCACCTTTGCTGTTTAGGTGTCACTAGGAAGCTACTGTATATATGGACAAGAGGACGTTCACTGCCCACACGATTATCTACTCAGACCATAAATGAAATTTCTACAAAACTTATGATGCTCCGTTCCTACACACCTGTTGAATTCAACCGTAAGCCCAGGTCACTGACAGAGATTGATCGATGGAAAGCCACTGAGCTTCGCTCATTCATGTTGTATACAGGGCCCATTGTACTCAGAAACAGCATTCCAAGTGAGCTGTATGATAATTTCATGTTGTTTTCCGTTGGGATGTGTTTTCTTCTCTCTCCTGGCACCTCTGATGCCATGGTTGACTTGTCTCATAAAATGCTTGTCTCCTTTGTGAACCATTTTGGAGAGCTTTATGGCAGGAATGAAATTGTGTTCACCATACACCAAGTAATACACCTTGCAGATGAGTACAGGCGTTTTGGGTCTCTGGATAATGTGTCTGGTTTTCCATTTGAGAATTATCTCGGACAGGTCAAGCATATGTTACGTAAGCCACATTTACCATTGCAGCAAGTAGTAAAAAGAATATCTGAAATCCCATGTGTGCACATCCCAGTCCCATTCAAAGAGTGCATTTTACATAGCCTCCATTTTGATGGCCCATTGCCTCCTCAGTTTAGCTTAGCTGAACAATACAAAAAAGTTACTACATATAAATATACAATATCCACACAGGAAGGAGATAACTGCATACAGGTCGGAGATGCAATTGCTCTAGTTAAAAATATAGTTAAGGTGGAAGAACAGATATTTGTTCTGTATCAAAATTTCAAACACCAGGAGTCATACTTTTCATATCCCTGCATGTCTTCATTCATAGGGTGTTACAAGGTCTGGCAGATGCATGACAATCTTGGTGTAAGCAGACTGGCATACATCCAAAATAAATGTGTCCTCTATCCTGACAAAAATCGCTTCATTGCAATGCCTATGCTTCATATGAAGTGAGGTAGAGGTTTTTTGTACATTCTTTTTTCATTTTTTTTTCATTTGCCATCTTAGCTTTTTTCCTCAAGGTATCAAAATGGAGAACAAGCAGCAATGGTGTCTTGTTCAATTTAAAAATGGTGGCACTGAAATAGTCCCCCACAACTGGCTTCATGGTGACAAATTAACATGGCCACCATTCTCCACCAAAGAGAGATCCAAAATTCATGCTGCAGTAAAAAATTACCTCCAGCCAGGTGACGGATGGATTTTTTATGAGCCAGTGAGACGTTTAATTAGTCGTGGTAAGTAGAGTAATTGCTCATCCGCATGTCGTTTCAAACCCATACGATTTTTGTTCATCTTTGTTCTCATTCAACTTTTACACAAGTTGACACAGTTCCCTAGCACTACAGAATTATTCCAATATAACAATAGGCCTATATACATTCAACAAGCCAACATAAATACCAAAGAACAAAGATAGATATAAAAAAAAACAATTTTCAGGTAGGTCTAACAGTACTTGTAGTAGTAGTAGTAGAAGCAGTAGCAGGAGTTAAAGAGAGGTACAGTTTGAAGGCCCCCCCCCTCCCTCCTCCCTCTTAAGGGTGTCTTTTGAATGCTTTCAGATATTTATGTCAAAGCACAAAGAAGCCTGCAGAGATATTTAAAAGACAACTGTGACACAACTGATATTCAGTCAGATGAGGAGTTTGATGGTCGACAAAGACGAAAGTCGAAGTAATGTTATTTAAATGGACAAATACTAAAGAAAGTGATAGAATTGTATTTACGATTCTGCCCATCATGCTGTCTGATTCTTTATTTCAGACCAAACCCTATATATGACCAGGATGTTGACTCAGAGGAGGAAGGCACCGAGGTTAAAAGGAAGAAATTTACTAAAGCTCCAAGAATTGAGATACCAGGTATCGTGTTTTTTTAGTTATTTATTTATTTATGGTTATTGTAGTCTGTATATTCAGGAATATATATGTATATATTGGTTGACTAATTGCATGATTATATTTTATTTATATTTATTTGAGGTATGGATGATAAGCGAACATTTGGATTTCTTGCCCCGAAACACTGTCATTACCACAAAGAACCGCCATTAACGATATGTCACTCACTGACTGCGTGACTTCGCCACAAGGGTGTTTTTTTCTGCAACTAATCGACTAATACAATTTTGGTCGGCTAAGCCACTTCTAGTCAACTATTAGGGGACAACCCTAAAAATCACACACTTAATGTAATGTGTGGCCAAGTCTAAAAATCCTAAATACCTTTTCAGCATTTTAATGATGATATGTTTTTCCTTCTTCACAAGTCTGATGTTAATCAAGGACTATAGACTATACAGTGTCTGTCCCAGGCTTTAGTTGGCACCAATAATTAACTCCTTCCTCTACAGCAGGACCTGGAATTGTTGGTGCGAGCAGTGGAATGGGGAAATCCTTAAGAAACAGTAGGCTACCTATTGTAACTTCAGGATGAGATTGTTTCATATACTAATGTGACCTGCGTACATTAAAATAACACTTCCATTTGTGCTTGTTTATTTTAAGGCAAAACCAGTAAAGTAAATAGTCAAGCAAAAATCTTGACTGCCTTGACTAAATTAATCAATTCTTCTAATTATTGCATTTTGTGTTTTTTCACTGTGATTACACTTAGTCCAGGGACTCTCTGCTGCTGGTGCCCGATGTGACCCTCTTCATTCTGAGGTGAAAGCTGCCCATGTGCATCACCATGAGCCCAGTTTTCATCAACTTTTACCCACTGGTACCTTACCAAAATCTAAACTACCTATAAATATACTACTAAATTGGATTGTACTACTTAGTGTTGTCATGGTACCAAAATTTCATTGGTAATTATTCAGTACCAATACCAGTGAAAATCCATGGTTCTCTGCCAATTTTGGTACCAAAGCTTAATTTAGATTAAATTTACATATATTAAAGTGTAAATGACTGTAAGAAAATATGGAAATTGTAGCATTAAAAACACTTTACAATAAGATTCTATTTGTTAGATAACATTAGATAAAAAGTGCATATGGTCTTTATGTAAAACATTATATATCACCATATATTCAGTAATCCATTTTGGGCTACTTTACCAAGATGTGGAAAGCTACATTGTGTAACTATCCTGAAATTTTTAGCAAATGGCTAGCCACTGACTTTGTTGTATGTGAATAAGGGGTGCAACTACTAAGGGCGTAACGATACAATCAGCTCACAGTCCCAATTGCATGATATGGTTTTTGCTTTTTTGCAAGTACAGCACTTTGGTCAACTGTTGTTTTTAAATGTGCTTTTATATATAAATTTGTCTTGACTAAACAAATATTAAGCAATATTGCTAATAAATACCTGACCTTGTGTCACTTAACATGTCTCCTTTCAGCAGATGAGCAAGTTGATTGCTGGCCTTTCAATGAGATGCAACAAAATGGACGAAATTGTATGTACAGCAGTGTAGTCAACTCGCCGTTATTAATATTGAGTTTTATACAATACAGATTGTAGCTTTACAGGGATAAAAAAAAAAAATAAAAAAAAAAATTCATTTTTCAGCTTTTACAAAGTGCTGGTATTCTTATTTTGATCAACTCTGTGTGCTTCTTTTCAGCAGCACCTTCACACAGCATGGGAGATTACTATAGTATGTACAATGTTAACTATTTGCAAAAACAATGTTGAATGCACATACATAAGCAGTATATTGTAGAACCATTATTTGTTGTATTTTTAGACCCACTGTATGAAAACCAGAGTGCCTTTGGTAAGTTAAAAAGAACATCTACAGACTTTTGAGAATTTTGCCTGTATCTGTCTGTTATGGATTAGTTACTTTTGTATTACCAAAATTACAATGTTTGGTTCAAAACCTAATGGCTATGTTTTTCCCTCATTATTTTTCCCTTATTGCAGGCCCATCAGAGGGACATTTCCCAAGTCTGCTCCCATATAGTAAGAATTAATTTCTGCCAATTGGTACCTGATACATGTGTTGAATATTCTTATTCTTTTACATTTTTGTTTGTTTTCTAATTATAGGTCAGAGAATGGAATCTCCTGATCCAAGGCAGATGATTAAAGGCAAGTAATTAAGGAATTTACTAAATGTATATCTTAAAGCATATTAAAGTTAATACAGTCTTAGATTTTGTAAATGGATGCTGCTGAAAAAGACACATGCTGGTTAGGTATGTTTCGAAGCATGGCAGCTGGTTTAGGCTGGTGAAGTGCTGGTCCTAAGCAACTAGCTCTAGCTCAGGACCAGCTCAAACCAGCTGCCATGCTTCAAAACATCTAACTTTTTAAACTGCTTTCCCTTTCAAGACATCGCAAATTCTAAAATGGCAGAAACACTGGCAGAGCTAGTGTCAGAAGTAAAAGCCCTCCGTCTAGAGGTCCAGGGTTTCCTGAGACGGCAACTGCCAATTTCTTCTCCACTACCTCTTCCACTCCCTCTAAAAGACTTGACTGAGTTCGAAGCAGCTGAGCAGATTCTTGAAAGTGAAGATGCCAGACATGCGATGGTAAGCAAGTTTTTTTCATTCAACACGCATATCTACCATGCACATTTAAAAAAAAGTTTTCTAACAGGACATTTTGTTTTTGTAACCTATCCATTTTCTATGCAAATATTTTCCTGACACCTTACTAGGTTGGCCGTTTTGCTGTAGTGGGAGGAGCATCAGTGGATGCACGCATCAGGAGGATGCTGGCCTGTAGTGTAACTAATGAGCTGGCCTCTCAGATGAACTGGGCTGGGAAGAAAATAAAAAATGAGCAAAAAAGGAAAAAAAAAGCTAAAAAGGAAAACAGCTTTTAAAGAGACTAGGCTCAAGATGTGCATGTTTGGTAAGTCAGGGCTCCAGTGGGTCATTAAAAGTCTTAATTTCAGTTTTATCAAGTTAAATTGGCTATTGAATTCTGCAAATTATGTTTTTAAGGCCTAACATTTAGGACCTCTTAACGTTAAAGCTTTTGTTATAACATTTTAAGATATTTTAGACTTTATATGACTATAATTTGCTAAAGGGGACCTACTTCTTATTTACACATACTCCCAAATATATATTTTACACACATTTTTACACACATTTTTGTGTGTGTGTGTAAAATGTGAGTAAAATGCTTAAATTGTTAAACCCTGTTAATTTTAGTTAATATCTTCCTTTACTTTTTTCACAAACTATTTCAATCTTTTCAACTTGCTTTTCCATTTAGTCCTCCTGTGTGTATGCAGGTGTATGCAGGTGCTTTAAAGCAAAATGTCTACTCTATACTAAAATTCATTAAATAGTCTTGATTTTGAATTCCGCGTGTTTTAACTTAAACATTATATACAATTTCAAGTTTCACTTCATTTTGTAACACATTTGTATTTTATAATTAGTCAAATTTCCAATTGTTTTTGTTTTTAAATCTTAATAAAATTAATCGTTATGGTTTAGTGATTATGAAAGTTCTGTGATTTGTGGATGACTGATAAGCGCGAGTCTGGAGAAACAGTCGTATTTAGCCTACTCATTCTCATGATTGAGAACCGTGGTCTGCATGTGTTACATTATTGTGTTAATAATACCTAAAGTACCTAATTATGTTACATATTTATTTTCTATGAAAATTAGCGCGTTATTTACTTGCGGATAATAAAGTAGGGGAGCGCGGGGCACAACCTAATGCGGGGTTAAATGTAACGCGGACCTTTTACATAGTTAGTCAGGATCAAGCAGGTTGTGTTTCCGCTCTTTTTCTCCTGCTGACAGGAGACGCCTTCCCGCGAATTTGTGGAGAGTTTTGATAAGATTTCGTGAAGATACTGGACAAAGAGTGTTTTGACACTATATGCAAGTAAATTTTTTCATCATAGGTTTTTTTCGGTTTCTGAGTGTGGTGTGTACGTCACCACATCTAACTTTATCTGACATTAATCACTGTCTTGTTGGCTAAAACATAGCACCGTTTTGAAACATGTCAGCAACTCCTAGCAACTGTAAGCTAGGCTTAAAATATTTTTTACACTGCGGGGTTAGTTGTAGCACAGTGTTACAACTAAGCCGCCAAGTGTACAATGATAATCAAATGAAAACGGGAGCCACACAACGTTTCAGGTTTGAGTATTTATTTATATATTTAACTTTGGTGGACTTTCACAAACAATGTTGGAATTATGAATTGTTTTAGTTTACTATGCATTGATCACTTGTTTAGCCTGTTTTTAATGCAATAAACCATTTAAAATTTTATTTTAAGCTCGTTTTTATTATTTTTTACTGTTATTATTATTATTAATAATAATTGTACATGCAGCTGCCACACACAAATGTAATTCAATTACAATATTTGATGATTTTATTTATTTATTTATTTATTTATTGCAAAACTGTGCAGCCCTTTCCTTTATCTCTATCCATGATATTGATCCATAACAGAATGATGATTGGATTAGGGATGGATGTATGGATATCTATCTATACAGATGCACAAACAATATCAAACTATACAGATACAATAGTACTGAATGATGTGTGTTTCACACAAGTGTTACAACTAACCCCTCTGTCTGTTACAATTAACCCCGCAAATGGGGTAAGTTGTAACATTTAGACTTCTGTCACTTTCAGTGCAACTGTACGAAAATGGTCAACACAGTCTCACTCCCTACTCGTCAAATGTCTGACGCATGGCCAAGGGACCCTGGCGTCACTTTTTTGACGCACTGGGTATACCTTCGGCTTCATTTTTCAACGTGCGGGGCAGTCCCATAGACTTCTATAGAACTCAACAGCGTTGAAATTTGACGTCTTGGGTCGATCACCACACCGTCTGCCTTGTGGGTCGAGACAACAATAAATAAAAATAAAAAGGAATAGGCTACCAAAATGATCTATGCCAGGGCGATTAAAATGGCGGCAGCCAGATAATTTTTATCTGGCCCTCCAACTGGTGTTTGATGTTTAAAAACCCTCGCAATCTGATATCAAAGTGCCCTCAAAAGTTTAGCGCGTTCATCAGCGGTGAGTTTAACAACGCACATGGTGTGCAACCACATTCAGCGGTGAGTTTAACAACACTCAACTGCAGGTAAAACGGCATTCAGAGGTGAGTTTGACCAAAGCAACGCTCAACTGCAGGTAAAACGTAATTAAAAGGTGAGTTTAACAACGCTCCAATGCGCGTGCAAGTATGCAGTTTAAGCGTTTTCTTCTCATAGGTAAGATCTAGAGCATGCTGGATAACGTATTTTTATCGGAGGTTTGTTGATTTTAATATGCTACGATTGTGTTCAATTAAGCATTTTTTAAAAATTATTATTTTTATTAAATCCTCTAAATGAATAACGCTGACGTCACCATATGGGCGATCCCAAGGTCCATTGCGATTTTCCAATCGGTAAGTAGAAGGGTTAATTAATAGAGATGGATACTCTTCTTACATTTACACATCAAAAACTGTTGGATCAGGACAATAAATTGTGTTTAGAAACTTTAGATTTGTAAGGTGGTCCTTTTATGACGAGAAATGATAGAAGACATAAAAAATATAGCTTTCTGCACCAAATGTGCAGGCTAGCAAAGTTAGCTAATTGAATTCAAGTTCATTTTTGTCGCATATTATCATGTAAGGTACAATCATAGGGGAATGTAAGATTTTCATACTGAGACATACCGTGTTAGCTGTAATGTATGTCTGCGTTGGGATTCTTCTTGTTGTTGTGTGTCGTTGCTCTTTGCCCAGTGTTTTGTGCCCATTTATACACATGCTAGTCAGTGTAAATTAAATCAGTTAAATTAAATTAAAGAAATTAAATCAGTGTTAATTAAAAGCTAGTGTTCTAAACTACTATGACTGCTGAGGGAACTATTTGATAAAAAGGATCACAGGGAAAAAGTTAAAGAAATGTGTTTCCTTGTTAATACAAAAGTATAATTAATAACATAAACAGATTAAAAAATGGCACTGATTATCAGCCAAACTGGCATTTTGAATGGTTGGTATCAATATCAGACATGAGTGTCAAGATCAGTCCATACCTAGTGAGTTATTGTATTGTGAGTTTGCAGGCAACACCCAGCCCTACAGTATTCTGGCCTAATATTATAAGCACCCACAGACCTCCCCACCACAGCCCAAAGCATGGGCAAACTAGACCAACATTTTCTCAAGTTCTTAAACCTTTCAGTTATTTAGTATTTATGTAGTTGTATGTAGCATGATCTTCAAATCTGAATTTATTATCTTTCCCCTCTCTCAACAGGTTCCCTAGTCTCTTCATCATTTACTTCAAAACCTCAGCTTCGTTACAAAGCAAAAACAAAGGCACTTTTAAGAGCCACTTTTGTCTAGTTAATTGTTGTTAGTCTGTCTGGATCTCTGTTGTTTTTGCTCTTCCCCCCTATCCCTTTAGTGTTGTTTTGTTTGTCCTTGTTCATCATGAGTGACAATTCCAATTTCAAACAGGTCCTTAATGAGCTTGATGAGCTTGTTGAACATTCTAAATTAAATTATGAACTCCAGATCTTGGAAGATTTCATCAATAAGATGCCGGGAGAACAGGAGGCAGCACCATCCACCATCCATCAACCAGGCCAGGAGGCAGCACCATCCACTAGCCATCAACCTGTCAGGTGGCTGAAGAGAGACAGTGATGGAAATGTTGTCTATGACAGACCGAGATCATCCCGAAACCAAACGGGTCAGTTTTCTTTTTTCAGTCATATTACTTAAAGGAGTACTCCTGTGATTTTTCACATATATCTAAAACGGAGATATAGATTGTTTTACCACTTGGGATTGAATACATGAATCAGTCATGTGTCTGGTATGAGATATGAGGTTTTTATTACATACTCATGATCATCCAAAGTGGTATAGACAACGAAATTGGGCCAATAAAAGTATGTATCATTGTGTGGAATAAAATTAGCTTGTCAAAATCTATGGAATTGTAATGCTGTAAAGGTTGATTTGGGTTTTATTTTCTGCTACAGCTAGTCACAGCTACAGTCGTAAGACTGGTTCTCATACTAGGATGTTGGACAACAGCTTTGAGATAACCAACTACTGTCCTCCTGATACTGTTGGTATGTTCTTTATTTTGTGTCTATTAGTTCATTATGTTTATAGATTCTAATAATTAGAATGTAAATTACATGTTTTTGCGACAGAATAACCGACAACATGTTGCACACTTAGATAGTGTAGAAAATTGTTTTTAAATATGATGTACTATTTTAACAGAGACTTTCCTTGAAGAGCTAAACCACTCACAGGGTGATGACTTGGATGATCAGGAAACGGCACCAGCACCACCACAAGCTTCCTCAGACTGGTCTACTCGAAAAAGTCTACTCTCAGAGAGGTGGGAGAAAGAGAGACCCTGTCTGGTGAATACCATGGTGGCACAACAAAATGTGAACACTCAGATCTGCCAACAATGTGGCAGCAGTCCAGCTGCTGTCCGTTGTCGTGACTGCCGACCACAACCATTCTTCTGTGCTGATTGTGATGTCAGTATACACCGAAACCATGTCTTCCACAACAGGGATGCAACAATAGCTGGATTCTTTAAGCCATTGCCTCCAACAACCTGTGTCGTGGAGAGGGCTCTTTCCCAGTGTTGTAAGCTGTATTTCTTTGAGTGTCTTATTTAGGGCTGCACAATTATTGCAATCATAATTGCAATATGATCCAACACAACTGCCTAATGGTAAAATCTTCAAATATCATTTGTGACATTTGACTTTTATATTCACGTCATCCTCCTTGACTGTGCAACTTCTGGTTGGTGGGTGTGTGAAGGGTACAAAAACTCTGATTGGTGAACTTCAATCGGTCAGTGGGTGATAGTCTTGTACACTGGCTGTGCTTACCTATCAGGGGTGGCACAAATTAAAGAGACATTTGGAATATTGAACTGAATCAAATCATACACATTCAAAAATCGTATTGGAAATGGTAATCGCTTTATCTGTCAGAAAAAGTGCAATTATATATTGTGCAGCCCTAGTCCCATTCTCAGTTTATTTAAATAACTTTACAGTATAATAGGCTTCACGAGAATTTTTTGAGTACTTTCTCTGAAACACACTTAATGACCTTTTATCTTTAAAGCTTTTCAAATCATTAATGAAAAAAGAAAAAGAAAATGATTGCAGAATACTTCCTAGCTAGTACATAGGATGATGCATGTCTTTAATCCCTGCATATGAAGTGTCTTTCAGTGTGTATTGTGCCATTGGAGATGCCCAAAAAAATATGTAGTTGTTCTCCGGGATCGTTGAGTGTCAACACAGGAAAAGTTGTTTCTGTGGTTACAATGAATGGTAAGAATAAAATGAACTTAAGGGAACATTCCAGATCAAGTGGCTTTAGCGTCCATATCACATTCTGGGCAAAGTGCCCATAGGGACCTGGGTTGGACTTTAACCTGATTACACCCCATAGGGCTCTCCCACTCGCTTCCTGACACTTTTCATTGTCCTATTTGAATAAAAAAAAAACAAGGCTGTGCTATTGGCTTTGTAAATGTGTCCTGATCTATTTCTATTCAAACGTTCCCTATAGTGGTCTGCGCTGGGCAGGATTTTCAGTCCTGCGCCCCCCCCCCCCCCCCCCCCGTTCCCGCAATATTCTGGACCGTTCCGCAATAATGTGTTTTAGTCCCGCTCCCGCCCGCATCTATAACCTTATGTGCATCTCCCGCCTGTGAAAGACCCAGGATAGGCAGGAGGGATGTTCAGTTTTGCGTTCTGTCTCACAAAAGAGGCACTTGACAAATGAGAAAGACTGCCAGATGTCTGATTTTAAGTTTTATTAGTTCTGAATGTACTACATAGGTGATAGTAATGTAGGCTACTTTTCCTGATTTTTCCAGGACGATATGATCTCAGTATGCCTGAGATGAAATGTGAGGCATGCAAAGCCACATGGAGCGCTGGAGTGGATGACTTAGTCCGTAATGACTACTGGCCTGCTACCCTTCACTTTTCCACTGTGTACGCTACAGATGTTTTTTGTTCTTATGAAGAATTGAAGATGGCAGCACCAGGACTGTCCTGCCAAGCATTCTTAAGAATGCTTGATCAACGAACTGTCCGCTTTGGCCGTGTGAGTATGAGTGGTGGGAATCACTAACAACTAGTACTAGTATTGATGTGTATCGCAGAATGACTATGGTGACATTATCAACACATTGATTATTATAATTGGAGCATGTTGATGAAATCAAAACAGTGATTCAGCTATACTCGATACATTGATAGAACATCATCTAAGATTCAAAGTCTTTGTGTAAAAACTACCACTCAGTAAAAAATCTAAATTCGTACACTAAATGTACAAAAGTATTGGAGCAATTTATCAACTCAATCACTCAAAACATTAGACCTGTGTATAAGATCAAGTAGTGATGTCACATCCTAGTCATGCAGTTTGCATTCAGAAAAAAACAAATAGGTCCATAAAGACATTGGTTAAGTTTGCTGTGGGAGTCTTTTTTTTGGGGGACTTTGGTCGTGATGTTTTTTGTCCATGACATACAAAGAGCCAAAAGATTTCCAATGATGCACTTGGCTGAGCGGCTGCCTGTGGAGGCTCGATGCAGGAGGATTTGGTGTCACCTTTGACCTTATTCACTTTAGTTAACTTAACTGTGAATTATGTTGACATGTTTTACTATTCTGAAACAGACTGGGAAGATCACAGCAGACAGCTTCAGAAAAAGCTTTTTGGAGTGGGAGGCTGTTAGATTTGAAGTGGATAAGATCTGCAGGGAGGAGCATTTTATCTGTCCTGCATGCACCCCAGACATGCTTGCTGTTTCTGTGGACGGAAATCGCAAGCACTACCGCTTTAAGAACGCAGCAAGGTACTTACAAAATGTGTGTAATTTGCAGTGTTGTTAAAGTAACCTTTGCTGTGTCATATTGAAGGTCAATGTGTACCTTTCTTTCATTTAGATCTGAAGAACAAGCCTTATTTGATGGCATCTTCATTGCAAAAGATGAAGTAGAACGATTTGTGGATTACATTCATTCCAACACCAACCATGTAAACTTGTTGTATAATATTTCTAAAAACACCACCAATAACATTTTACAGTTGACATTGTTTGGGTGAGTCCTGACTATTTATATCAACCTTTTTCCATGTTGTAGGTCTCTGGAAGAGGTGTCTGTGGAGGGGAGTGGTCAGCTGCCAGGGAAACTTCTCAGAGATCCTCTAGTAAAATTGATGAGGAGGGACTTGAGCTTGCGGTCTGTCGACATGGAGTTTTTCTCGGCGCTCTCAACATGTTCAGGGGAGAAATATATGCTTACCCCCTCTACCTGCAGAACAAGCTGGCAAATAAGTCAATAAGCTTTTTTGCCATGGATGTAACCTGCAAGTACTGGCCCTACCTCAACAAAGTGACAAAAAGCTGCCCGGAGCTCCAGCACCTTCTGGGCATGAAACCATTCCTCTCAGTGTTTCATGCCAAAGCCCATGATTTTAAATGCGAGGTAAGAAAACATTACCAGGTTATTAACTGTCCCTAAACACCTGCAAAGGTATGTTGGCAGCTTTTAAGTATTTTCTTCAATAGGTTAAATGGAGTGGAGCTTACCAGCAAGGGGCCGGATTGACACTTGGGGAGGAGGTTGAGCAGTGTAACGCCTTCCTCTCTAGGATTGCTGTGACCACGAAGCACATGTCCAAAGCAGGTAAGGTAACCACACACTGCACTACTTAGATTGAAAGTGTTACAAGAAAATTGTAGCCAGTGAGGGACATGTGGTACAACACAGATTCGTGTATTTTTTTTCTTTTTTGCAGGACGTACAGACATGCTCACACTGATGGCCATGCGCTGGAATCAGCAAAAGTTTAATAACTTGGCTGCTTCACTTGCCTGCCGATATCAGAAGGTAGAGATGAGTATTGTTATTTTCTTATATTGTAAATACCTTCTATTGTATATTTTTGTAGGTATAACATTTTTCTTTTGTTTCCTTTTTTTGTTATTTGAAGGCCACAAAACGCCTGGAAAGCCAACTTCAGGACCTGGAAAGCATGAAAATCCAGCTGGCAGTGACACAGGTTGAAGTTGAGGGCTGGGTCACTGATATTAAGGAGTGGGCAGAAGGTGATAGTTATACTATTATTTCAATGTCTCAGTTCTGCAGAATAATGGGAGACATGCTTCTGCAAGTAATTACTGTTTTAAAATGAAATCATACATACACTGTTTTCTTGGTCATGTACTTGTGCAATTAAAATGCCAAATTTTAGTATGTAGTGCATGCACACTGGAAATCATGTCAAAACAAAGTGCCCTGAAAGTACCTGAATGGTGCACAGTCCAAAAGTTGGAACATTGGACATTTCGGTCACACTTTATTTTAAGGTGTCCTTGTCTTGTCACAGTGTAATTATACATTTAAGTACAGAGTAATATTAATTAACTACATGTACTTACTATAGGGTTAGGGTAGGATTAGGATTTGGTTGAGGGTTAGTTACATGTAATTATGCATAATTTATTGTTATTACTATTTTAAGTTCATGTAACATATGTAACAAGGACACCGTAAAATAAAGTGTTTCCGACATTTCTTGCAGTTAGCGGATCCCATCTTGGCTACTTTGTCATTTTCTTTGGTACCCTGTTACATACTTCCTATACACGCTAATAAATATGAAATGATTATTGAGACTCACCTGTCCTTCCTCCAGGAGCTTTTTTTTTATAAAGAAAAAAAAAGAAGCAAAGAGGGATAATCCTTATGACTTCCCTGTGGCGTTCTGTGTTACACTGAGACTTAGCTCGTTTCAGTTACTGCCATGAAAATGTAAGTGAAATGTTTACACTTCTTTTCTTCTCAGCAACAACATCCCAAAAGAATGCCGATCTTGACGCGGTGACCAGTAGAATGGAGGTGCTGGTGGCCAGCATTAAAAGAAGGTCCCAGCGCCTTTACAAAGACACTGATGGCAGCAAAGGTCGGGCCCGGATTCGGCGCAAAATCAGAGAGGAGAAGGCCATTCTTAGCTCTGTCGTTGAAAAATACAACAGTATGGTTCCAGATACAGAAAGAATCGTCTTTGACATCATTCTCTCTGACGAGACAGTTTGGCCATGGCAACTTTCACATGGTGGTATGTACACAAATCTGTTGACAATTTTGTTTGATTCACATAGTGGCACAAAACCAATTATGCCTTATCCCAGATTATCTCAAATATTATTTGAAAAATAATCATACTTACAATTTACTTATTTTCCACAACTGTATCCCAGACGCTGTAGATTTGAAAACCAAGAGGAAGGCGTTTGATGTTGTGATGGCAATAAGGAGACTTGAGGAGGAGAAGAAGATTGTTCTTTCTGAGATGGCAAAGCATTGGAAATCTCTCTCCACTCGTGCAGACACACTCAAGGAGATGTCATCCCAGCTTTCCAGTGAGGCATTGCAAAGTACGTATTTAAGTAATGTGTTGTAATACTATACTCTACATTGTAATTTTTTTTCTGATCATTTTTTGTTTTACTCCCATAAGGTGAGCTGTGGGCTCTAAATGAAGAAGGGATCAAGGGTTTCCTCAGCTTAACTTTGAGAAAGAAGCAAGAAGTCACCAGAATGATGAAGCATGCAAGAGACTGTTATGCTCAAGTTTTGACTGGAACAAGTATGGACTTCCAGAATGATTGGGATGGATACGACAGTGATTCTGAACTGTCAGATTGAGGATTGTCAGTTTGAGGAGCTCTCGAAGTGATAAATGACCATTAACTCACTTTTGGTTTGATTTCTTATATTTGTCAGTGTTTCCTTTGTTTGTTTGTTTTTAGTAGTGGGGGCAGGTCCTAAAAAATCACCAGTTAAAGCTGCCGTCGGCAAAAATTTTTTGATCATATTCAGTGAAATCGACACTATAATCCGACAGAACAACATTAATAAAGTGGTTTTAGAAAAAAACCCGAGCTTCTAAGTCCACCTACCCTTCTGGAGCGTGTTATTTGTTTTGCAAAAATCCACTGCTCCCGGATCATCGGGTCCAATCAGCGCAGGGGGGTGTGAGATCTGACTGTCAATCACAGGTCATGCACACGCCACCCCTCGCGCATGTTACAATCACATGCACACGCCTGAAGTTCGCCAGGGGTCCGTCAGATAGACATTCATGTTAATCCCTCGTCGTCGGATTAAGACGAAAGGAAACCATCAACGGTGATGCCGTCACTTAATGTGACACTGATGCCGTCACTTTATGCGACTGTTGGTCTCGTAATTTTTAATTGTCACGTAATTTAATCTATTGATTCGTGACATGGATTTATTACAAAGCGAAAGTGACATCTCTTCACCTAAAACAAGTTTTGTGTATATATCTAATTGATCTTTCTACCTCTCTGTTACAGCTTGAGAAGTTGTATGCCCTTGGCATGAAGCCTCTGCTGCTGATTGCACATCCTCCTAAGGTGGTGACAGGGAAGTGCCAAATTAAACTAATGCTGCCAATGCATGCCAACCTTAGCACATCAGCGAAGACATGCCTTGACAATGTGGATGCCATCTACAAATTGATGGTTGAAGGTGAGGTTGCATTTATTTAACCTTGAAATGCATACACATGCATATATTCACTATCCGTTGTACAATTGTTGGTGTTGTCACATTTTCCAAACAGCAAAGACTAGAAATTCTGATCTGGCTGTAGCCTAGCTGCAACCTAGAGTCATTTTAAAGAGCTGGTATTGTGGAAAACAAGAACAAAAATTGCTTTGGGATGATGGCAGGGGTCACCTGTGCTTTAAAATACATCACTTCTATCTGCTTGGTAGTTTTAAGTTATTGGAAATTTTGAAATCCGCAGCTAAAGTGGGAGCGCCATTGAGGCTGAACTTTTTAATGAGTCACACTCACTGTCAAATCAAATATGCTGAAAGCTTTGGCACAAGACCACCAGCAGACTTATTTAGTCACAGTTTGCATTTCAGCCAGATGACCAGCCTGGAAGTGTGCTAAAGCTAAATTAGTGACCTCCAGCTAAATCCAATCAATAAAAATGTCAGTACTTTGATTATTTAAATTCACACAGCTGTATGTCGATAAGCTTTTGCAGGGTTTTTCCTGCATAGAGGCTGCATAGTTTTGACTGGGCCTAAACACTCAGCTGGGAAGCTAGCGCAAATGGGAAACAGGACTTCCTGTGGTTTCTCATAAAATAAAAGACGGGACTCTGACTCTATAGTAAAGCAGAAACCAGGTTACATTGCTGTCTCCATCTCTCTCCTCTGTGTTCTGTCTCTGTCTGAGCTGCACACACACTTATAGCAGACCTATATTAAAGGCTGATGGTGGCTTTGGCTGTATTCACAAAAAATCCGCCAATGTGGCTCCTTCCAACAGGGTTCTGTGGAGGTGGGGTCAACCGGTCAAGTTTATCTGTGCTTTAGAATGTAACCGAAGTGAATCGTGTTTAAACAGCACGAGACAATCCTACTCATTTTGCCCTTTAAGACTAACTTGTGTTAATGTATTTTTTAAAACCAATGGGAGTCAAAAGTAATTCTACTACTTGTGCCACTGCGAATAGAGATTGGATGTGCAAATAAGAACCTTACGGCATGAAAGTCACTGAGACCACAACCAGTGTTGGGCAAGTTACTCAGGAATTACTCCTGTAAAAGTTATAATATTACTATACTTTTTACAGGAAATTAAAAGTTACTAGTTACGTTACTTGTCACGTTACTATATTACTTTTACTATCCCGCACCCTGCCCCTTTCTAAAAAGTGACAAATAACCTGTTTAGTCCGCTTATTTTAGAAATGAATCCACTTTACTGGAACAATAATTAACATTAGGAGTCAACAATCAGCCAAACTTTACACATTGCTGCCTCTCCGACCAGGTGATGCTATACAGAGAAGCAATGTGCATATTTAAAAATAATAAACTGTCCCAACTAATAGCTATCTAATGCTATTTAACTAATAGCATATTGATAAGAGCAGCATGGAGTATGTTTTTTTACAAAACATAACGTTTCCTAACATCACTGGCTGAAATAAAAAATAAAGCAAGTCAACTCCGATTTGTGAACTAATGTTGTTCTGCACATGTATTTATAAGAGCAGTATTCAGCGTTTTTACAGAAGATTCAACTTTGCTTAATACCACTCTCCTGACGAGTGCATGCATCACTGGCAGTAGCATCCTACACCCCCAGCACTGACGTTTCTTTTTATAAGTTCTACATGGCTGCTTCAATAAATTAGATTTAGAATTGTTAGTGATTGTAAACATTTTGATGGTCGCACAAAGCTTACAATGGATGACAATGTTCTTTGCGTCTTAGACTGTGACACAATAATGGCAATACTTAACAGCTGTTGAAAGAACACATATCTAACCCATTCTCCATTCTTCCTTGACTCCTCTGCCCCATGCCTTTCAGAATCCTGTGGGTAAAATCCATCTTTTTTTACCGTCTAGGTTGATTTGGGTTGCATTTATTTTCACTTTGGCCTAACTGCATGTTATATATTATATTTGTGTGTGTTCCATGTCCATTTATAGGTTGGACAAGACTCAACCCAGACCAACTGCCTCAAGAAGAGAACTTCATCTTACATTTGGTGCCGTGTGACCAGTCACCACAACAGGAAACACCAGCCACACCATCACAAAACCAGGCTCCATCCCTCCACACACCACTACACTCAGCTCCACTCATCCAGGAACCAGCACACCTGGCTCTCTCAACCCACACACCACTACACTCAGCTCCACACATCCAGGAACCAGCACACCTGGCTCTCTCCACTCACACACCACTACACTCAGCTCCACTCATCCAGGAACCAGCACACCTGGCTCTCTCAACCCACACACCACTACACTCAGCTCCACTCATCCAGGAACCAGCACACCTGGCTCTCTCAACCCACACACCACTACACTCAGCTCCACACATCCAGGAACCAGCACACCTGGCTCTCTCCACTCACACACCACTACACTCAGCTCCACTCATCCAGGAACCAGCACACCTGGCTCTCTCCAGCCACACACCACTACACTCAGCTCCACTCATCCAGGAACCAGCACACCTGGCTCTCTCAACCCACACACCACTACACTCAGCTCCACTCATCCAGGAACCAGCACACCTGGCTCTCTCAACCCACGCACCACTACACTCAGCTCCACTCATCCAGGAACCAGCACACCTGGCTCTCTCAACCCACACACCACTACACTCAGCTCCACTCATCCAGGAACCAGCACACCTGGCTCTCTCCACTCACACACCACTACACTCAGCTCCACTCATCCAGGAACCAGCACACCTGGCTCTCTCAACCCACACACCACTACACTCAGCTCCACTCATCCAGGAACCAGCACACCTGGCTCTCTCCACTCACACACCACTACACTCAGCTCCACTCATCCAGGAACCAGCACACCTGGCTCTCTCAACCCACACACCACTACACTCAGCTCCACTCATCCAGGAACCAGCACACCTGGCTCTCTCAACCCACACACCACTACACTCAGCTCCACACATCCAGGAACCAGCACACCTGGCTCTCTCCACTCACACACCACTACACTCAGCTCCACTCATCCAGGAACCAGCACACCTGGCTCTCTCCAGCCACACACCACTACACTCAGCTCCACTCATCCAGGAACCAGCACACCTGGCTCTCTCAACCCACACACCACTACACTCAGCTCCACTCATCCAGGAACCAGCACACCTGGCTCTCTCAACCCACGCACCACTACACTCAGCTCCACTCATCCAGGAACCAGCACACCTGGCTCTCTCAACCCACACACCACTACACTCAGCTCCACTCATCCAGGAACCAGCACACCTGGCTCTCTCCACTCACACACCACTACACTCAGCTCCACTCATCCAGGAACCAGCACACCTGGCTCTCTCAACCCACACACCACTACACTCAGCTCCACTCATCCAGGAACCAGCACACCTGGCTCTCTCCACTCACACACCACTACACTCAGCTCCACTCATCCAGGAACCAGCACACCTGGCTCTCTCAACCCACACACCACTACACTCAGCTCCACTCATCCAGGAACCAGCACACCTGGCTCTCTCCACTCACACACCACTACACTCAGCTCCACTCATCCAGGAACCAGCACACCTGGCTCTCTCCACTCACACACCAATACACTCAGCTCCACACATCCAGAATTCAGCACACCTGGCTCTCTCCATTGTCGTGGGTAGAGATAATTAAAGAAAAATGGTAATGCAAACCGTTTTTGTATGCTGTTTACAATTGTGAGGATACTGATATGTTGTACTGTGCATCCACAGCCATATGAAACCAAAAGTGAAATTCACTATTTAAATGTAACTATGGAAAGGCCACAAAGTAGGAATGCATTATTTAAACAACATTTTTCCAATAATTCAGCTAGTCTTCATTCCAAGCATTTTTCAGACCAACGTACATGGGCTGTTGTCTTTTGGCTTAGGTCAGGCTACACAAAATTTTTAGACACAACATTTTGACATTTTAAGCTGCTGCACTGGGCCCATTATTGTTCCACCTGCCAGCTGTATTGTGCCTATCTAAAAATATGTAATATATATATATATATATAAATATATATATATATATATTTTCCATGAGCAACAGTTACTGTGAGTAACACTGACATACCATAATGACCGTGATGTTTTATATCTTGTTTAAAAGTAATCTTACGCACAGGGAAACACACCAGAATAATAATGGGTTCAGCAAGACCTTTCTCCAACTCTGGCACAGCTCTATTGTGGAGATAGGTCTGGCTATGCAAGACTAGGTTAACATTATAATTTTATCGCCTCGTCCCCACTCTGGAACAACAGATTCTTGATGCACTGCACAACTCTGCAAAGTATTGTAAAACAGTAAATGTTACAATCATGACAATCAATCCAATGTGTATTATACTTTCCAATTCTCCTTCAACTTCCCTTTCTTTCTTTCTTTCTTTCTTACTTACTTACTTTCTTTCTTTCTTTCTTTGTTTTTCTCAGTGGAAAGACCTGGCCTCCATCCTGGCAGCCAGCTTGATTCCATTCCCATGCAGCTAGCCTGCAAATATGCAACATACATTGCAAATAAATAAAATGTTGTTTTTGGTACTACATTTGTTGTTCATTTGCCATTTCTGTTATTCATATCAAACTAGAGTTTAAGCTATGAAATTTGAACTATACCTAACAAAATAAATGAAGTGTACTATGTGACATTTACAGATTTGTCTTTTATTAAGAAGTTTTGCAATCTATGACATAACTAGTTTAAGAACTTTTTTTATCAAGGGGATGGTTGAAAACTTTCAGTTAAACTTTATTTGATAATCAGTAAATCCACAATCAGAGTTTAATATGGACATAAATCACATAAGGAGAGTTAACATGGACATTAGCAAAGTTAATAGCCTATTGAGACTTTGATAAAGGTAATCTATATCTGTATAACAAGAAGTAAAAGAAAGGAAATTATATATACATATTTACACATTTAGGAGTGATTTGTAGCCTTATATTAGTAAGTTTAGCCTATTACAAACATCGTGAGTACGCACTGTACATTTTTTAATTTATGATGGGTGTTTTTCAGGTCTGTCCATATATCATTGACCATACACTGACATTGACCACGTTATTTACATAGCACAGTATTGTACACAATACACGTACAACATTACTAAGCAAACAGGAGCACTTTTATTTAAGTCATGGCGGCCGAACAAACGTTTTGAAATTTTAATTAAACAATATACAAATGCCTAAAGCTCCTTAATTACACTTCCGAGGTGTAATTAAGGAACTACTTTAAGTAACTACCGCCGAGAGTGAACATAATCATGAAACGCGTGTATATAGGCCTACTTGCTAAAATCGCCTTAATAAATCACTTTAATAAATTCTTTACTTTTTCTAATCATACAACACCTAAATACAGTGTACAAGTACTAGTTTGGCTGTACTAGATATTTAATATATTCAGTGCATACATCTTTTTACAACCCTATTCACAGCCTAACTTTGCAAACAGGAAAAACTACAAATACGATACTAATTAGTATCAAGTGGCATGGCGCGGCTAGAGGGAATTGTAGTTTAAAAATATATGACTCAATATACTGAAATTGAAATGAGTAAATAATGATGTAAGAGTACACTGATGGGTTAAAGCTGATGTGAATCACATTTGTGTAATAAAATTTCAAATACCTTACTGTTAAACAGGTGAAAATCAAGTTTGACCATTTTTGACAGCACCCCCTCTTGGTGACTCTATCCATATGGGTATAGTCATATAGCTGAAGTCAAGAGCTATTTATAACAGTTGGTTTCATGTATGTAGCCCCTTCTGTTCCTGAATGACAAGCTTTCCAACATGCACCAAAATCAAGGTTCAGAGGTCAATATTTCAAAGCAGGAGCCATTTACAACCTTCAGACTGACATATGTTACTCTCCAGGTCAAGCCCTTTCCAACAATATATTTGTTTTAGTCCTACGACAAAGTTTCAATTTTAACTTTTCATGGACACAGCCTTGGCTCAGGCATAGTTTAGGTGAGGACTTTGAGGCCCCGATATATTTTTATATATATATTTTTTAAAATTTAGTATTATAACAATACTGCACGTATGTACTACAGCAAAGCAACAAACAGACTATTTTAGTGTTTTGGCCAGAATCATAAACTTATGAACATTAGCATTGGTCTAAAGATGCAATTAGGTGTCCAAAAGTACTTACAAATGATGTCAGTGGTGGATGACTTTTTCAGATCATTTACTTAAGTAAAAGTTTTAATAATTTGCTGGACAAATACTCTGTTACAAGTAAAAGTAAAAGTCAAAATAACACATTCATAATGTTACTTAAGTAAAATTATGAAAGCATAATCAGGAAAATGTAAAGTATTGAAAGTAAAAGTATTCAAAGCTGAAAGAAAAACGTTGTAATATTATTATCATGATATTATTGTACTCATGTGCTAATGTAAAAGTAGTTGGTTGTGGTTGAACAATTTTGTCTCTGACTGCATGAGATGATTATTTCATTATGGATGAATTTGCTGATTTTTTTATTTTTATGAATCGAGAGCCCATAGCCCAAAAGTAACACCCTTACACTGCTTGTTTCGTCAGTCTAAACCTAAAAATGTTTACAAATATATATTAAAATAATCAAAAAGAAAAGAGGAAAATCTTCACATTTGTTAAGATGGAACCATGAAATGTTTTTACATGACATGACTAAATAGCTGGCTATTAAAGTTCTGTCGATCAACTAATGTAGCTGTACTTGTATAAACTGTTGAGTACCTTAATTTATACTCTTCATATTGTTTGTGTGCAAAACCCCACCGTTGTAAAGCTTCACATTAAAAGCATTTAACTGGCAAAACACAAGTGACCTTTTATTTTGAAGTAGTCACAGGAAATGCAATCTGTTTTTTTTAAATTATTTTTATTAAATGCTCGTAAAAGGAAAAAAAAACATCAACAGTTATTGTCATAACATAATACAATTGAGTCCTTCAATCCAGATTAAGCTCCTTCAGTCTTTTTAATCCAGATTAAGTGCCAAATCCTTAAACACAGCCACTGTTCTTATAGCTTTTACATTTTTTTGAGAACTCAATAGATTCAAAATACATTTTCATTTCAAGTTTAAATCTTACAAAAAGAGGATTGCATTTAGAAAATTTACATTTGTGAATATGAAATTTAGCTAACAGAAAAATAAGGTTTATAAAATAAATCACTTTTCTTTTCACATTCATGAAAACCAAAAATTACATTTCTATAGGAAATGTAATCTGTTTGTGAGATTTACACATCAAAAATGCGTCTACACAAGACAACCATCATGTTCAACAGTTTTCTGAAAAGAAAATACACAAGAACAAACACCAGTAATTTGTACTTAATTACAGTACTTGAGTAAATGTACTTATTTACTGTCCACCACTGAAGGATTTAACTGGCATATTAAGTTCACACAACAGACAATTCAATCAAATGGGTTTATTACAGTGGTGCAAATGTATGCATCATAACAAAGACATTTCTTTATAGTTTTACAGGATGTAAGTGAAAAATGTTTGGATTTGTCTGTCTGTATGTACATTTAGATGATGTCATATGGAAAACATAAAAGAAAAACATCTATGGTTTCAATGCTATTTGACAGTATTCAGTATGCTATAACTACAAATAACAAAAAAATAATATGGGTAGTATATGCATATTGCATACAAATACAGTATAAATCCACATACATTATGGAAATACCAAAGTACATTAGAATTATACTTGTTAAAATTACAGACTGCCATTGAATCTTCATTAGATGTTTCCATGCATAGATGATGAGAAGCAGCAATAAGCAGTTTTGGTCTGAAACCAGCAAGCTCAAATGTCAGAAGAGATAAATAAATCAATGTTTTTCTATTTTTTAAAATAAAAATACACACAAAATCTACAAAAACTTTCCTGTAGATACTTTGGTACAGCTATTTAAAACAAAGGCAAGGCAAGATTTTTTGTACAAATCTCCAGTTCCTGTGTGTTGTTTGGCAGTGGTCTTTAGGTGTCTTCTTCCTCAGACTCAGGGCTGGCGAAGCCATTGTCATCCCACTCCTCAATGTCCTCATGTATGGAAAGAAAATCAAATTCCATAGTGGCTATACTGCTGTATGCATTAACAGCCTGTTTGTGTTGACTTCTAAGTGAGTGACCGCTCCGATTGAGGACACTGTTGAGCCTATGTGTTGAGAAGCCAGTTGAAGCCAGTTGTTTCGTTGACCTCTGTCAGGTCAACGAAACCTGTAGAGGAATTGTGGAAAAAAATAGAAAGAGAAGTGCCTGATCACAACTCAATGTATAAAGTAGAGTTCCCTGGAGATATATCTATCTATCTTTATATTATAAACAAATACATAATACTAAAATCTAAAGATCTTGTACATACTGCAGGTTTTGATCCGCTCCAAAGTCTGTCCTCTGAGTGACTCCACTTCTTGGACTTGCTTCAGAAGGTACTTGATGTGCTGAGAAATCTCCTTTACCAGGATGCTCTGCTCCTCCTCCAAGCGTTTCAGTAGCATTACCTGGTCGAAGATAGATCTCTTCAACCTGAAGGTGTTGCCTTTGGTTGGGGAAAGGAATGGAATAGTGGACAAGGAATGTTTTATATTATATAGGTTGTCCCTCTTTCTTCTGTTCCAACCCATGGCCTGTCGCGTTAGCATGTTCACTCTTCCTAATGAAAACAATAATGCACCCACAAGCCAAAAAGTAAGATTTCACATCCAAAAGGCAATAAGAGTAACCCAACAGACATGCCAAAACCATATCACTAAAAGTTAGTTGAACTGGTAATTACCTTGAAGTAATACAATGATAACTTTCGTAAGAACAGAACAGATAAACTTTGTTTTTTAATTACCTATAAAAACACTATTAAGTATTTATTATTATTTATTTAGGCTACCACAGCGTGTAGTGTAAGTGTAACACCAACCAGCCTTTGTCATCTATTTTGTGACAAGTGCTGCCCTGGACAGAAAGCTGTTCACCTATAAAGAAAATAATACAATCAAATTTTGGTCTCCATTACATAAAAATATTACGTACACACCATAGATCTTGAAGTTGTGGTTTAACAGAAAGCATGTGTACTGTATTATCCTAGGAATTTGGGACCCCTTACAAATGTATGCATTTTGAATTGTTGAAAACAACTGAACTGCCTATTCTTTATTTTAACTCATACATAAAGGATGTGATTTATCCCTCACACCAGGTGTGTTACTTAGATGACAAATAAGTACCTTTTGGTGTAATGGTTTCTATTAAGACTCTTTGTAGCCATAGTTAAAATACTGACAATAATACCACACCTGCTCCACTTCCTCTCCCACTGTGTTTCCTGCTCCATCCTGGCTTCTGCCAACCCATCTCACCTGCAACAGAGCGAGAAGTGTTATGTAGCAGTACTTCAGGAGTTTTGATATAACATCATCCAATCAGGCATAACATGCACAAATGTAAAAATAATCCTTTGCACTGAAGATTACTTGAATGTTATATCTACATTAATTCATACAATTATCTCTAAAACATCTCATGACCCAAGCTTTTATTTGGCGGGGAAAAACAAAATCCCTGTCCTACAAATTTGAACAAGCAGCTGAAAAGCAGTTGGTGAAAGATAACACACAGCACGTTCTATTATCCGACCCATTATTTCTCAATAACTACAGCCATACCAGACTTAAAGTTATTGCATGTACCTCGCATTTTGCTGTATGGGCTTTGGCATGCAAGACGCTCAGGAATGGCCTCATTTCTGTCAATGGCAGAAGCTCTGGTAAACCCTCTGCTACTTTGTTAAGGTAGGGCCAGTACCTAAAAAGCAGGAGCAGCATCATGTGAGTGTAACAAAGATCCATTTTTAATTGAAATCTAAAATGACTAACATAACTGTAAAGCGGAGAAACAAGACATTTTAATCATTGAGTTGGATTTGCAATATGACAATGAGAATTACCTGCATGTAACATCCATACAGAAGAAGGTAACATTTGCCTTCTATGACATCTCTCTTTGAAGAAACATTGGATAAGCAAATATTTCTCCGCGGTAATGGCTCAGTCCTCGTAAGAGAAACCCATGTCTGATAAATCAGAAGAAAATCTAGTGGTTAAGAATCAATTGACCCAGTAAGGCCTGGCTTAAGCACACATCTCTGTCAACTGAGTGCATATAACAAAATATATGATAAATATAATACTTGGCTACTATAAAGATTAGATAAATACCACTCTGCAAGGAAACGTGTGAATTGCTTTCAATTTTTACTCAGACTTGGATTGCCATTAAAACTCAAATATCAGACTCAAGAATCATACACACACACACACACACACACACCACACACACACACACACACACACACACACACACACACACACACACACACACACACACACACACACACACACACACACACACACCTGCAAACTGAATGCCCTCCTCGTCTATCTGAGAACCAGACTTTTTTGACATCTCTCTGCCAGCGGTGAACTTAGCAGTACTGCAGACAGCACTGTCATTTGCCTATAAAGTCAGTTTATAACACATTTTAAGGTACATAAAAACACAAAACAGCTGTATAAACAACTATTATAAAAAAAAAACAATCAAATGTTCATACACTTCTTATGTTGCCTCTGACAAGGTCAACAAAGGTAGCAGCTTCCTCGTCCTTGGCAAGAAACAAGCCCTCATATATGGGTGGCTCCTCAGTCCTGTCCATAAGATAACATGCGTCAGTAATAAAAATCACAAGTACTACATTTACTATTTGTTAAAATGTAAGTTATGATCACTCAAAGACAACCCGAATGGCTACTATTTGTGTAAGACAAGACTAAAATAAACTTCTAAAAAATACCTATACCTACCCTTTTGACTTGCTGAAGCGGTAATGTTTTCGGTTTCCATCAGAGCAGACAGCCAACATGTCTGGAGAACATGCTGGACACTCAAAGTGATGGACCTGGCACATATCCTCTTCTTTGTATTGACAGAAGGTAAACTCAAAAAGGCTTCGCTGAAATGTATCAGCACAGATACTACCTGTCTGCATATTAAGAAATGTTTGGTTAGGATCTTTTGAAGCAATACCCATAATTAAATATTAGGTATACAGTAATATAATTTTGTTTGTTATATGTTTCAGTGATATTCAGGCAGATTTACCCTTCCAGCTTGAACAGATCTGTGCTCCAACATTTTCAGGAAGGCCTGTCTGGACATGGCTGGTGCCGTCACCTTCATATGTTCAAACGAGGTGAAGACATCAAACTTGTATAGGGTCTGGCAGCTGGTGCTCGCTGGCCAGTACCGATAAACGGGCAGGTCCTTCACCTCGGGAGTCCATTCTGCAGAGCATGATGGACAGGATTTCCGAGGCAAGTAGACATCATATCGTCCTGTGAACAAGTGAATATAATGTAGTAAAGACTAAAATAATTTCAGTAATCAAATTGCAACAGATTGCCTTCTATACAGAGATACAAATATATTATATATTAGCTATTTGACATGGCATTTGGGCATTACCTAAAAATGACATGGTGATAAAAAGCTTTGCATTGCATACAGCGGTAAAGTTATAGTACAATAATACTTTCACAAAAAAGGAGGGCTTTCAGAACAACACACCATTGATGGTGACCACAGAAATATGCTTCCCTGGAGTGATTGTGGGGTCATGAGTGCATTCACAAATTGACCTTGGTGCAGGAACAGGCAGTTGACATACTGCAAAACAGAAAGAAGTTATGAAGGGTGTATTTACAGCATCTCCTCAGTCCCTTAGATGCATTTCCCAAAACGCTAACCTCATTTTCAAAATAGTGCTTTAAAACCCTACAATTAATCCAAACTGGCCACACCACTATTCAAACTGTAATTGTCACTATGTTGAAACAACATGTAAATGCTTAAGCACATTTTGAAAAATATCAAGACGCAATTGACTTAGCTGGTCAAAGATATGCTATTAAATTTCACACTTGCACTTTTGAGTTTAAAAAATGTCTAAGCCATTTAGAAACTCTGTTAAATATAAACATGTGCGCTAGCTACAACAACATTTGGGGAATTACACTATAAGTATGAGACAATTTGATATAATGCTAATTTTAACATACTTTGTTTACAAAACTGAGGCTGGCCATTTTCATCCACCACCACAGCAGTTGTAGGGGGAACGGGCTCAAGAAATCCATGAAACACAGCCTCTCTGTCATGGAAGACATTTCTCTTGTGGGCCTCTATGTCACAGGTAGCACAGAGAAACTCCATGTCCAGTGGTACACAGTCCAGGCACCTAATCACAGCTTCTACAGCACAGCATCTGTGACAATTTTGGATGAATACTCTCTCGGCTGAGAGCTTTGCATCAAAAAGCATAGTCCTAGCAGTTTTCATTCTCACATCTGTGAGAAGCTGCCTTTGTTCCCAAGCAGAAACCATTCTGTCTGTTCCATCCAGAACCTGACCTGCAGTTATGGTGTCCCTTAACTCGAGTCTTGTTTCTAAAAAACAAAAATATACATTCACTTGTCCTTAAAAGGGCTATACTGATGATTATGATCACACACAAGTATATATCAGTTATACTGTGAGTCTGTAGTGGAACTGACAAAACATAATGCTTGATTATGATTAAATAAATGGTGGAAATTGGAAAATGTAGTGTAATGATACTACTGTAACACTCAGTATTCTCACCAAGACTTGCCAACTCTTAATCTTCTATCTGAAGGCCTTCCTCATGCACAGGATCCCTTCTTCTGGATTGAGAAGCAGCTGCAGAGACAGTCATTTTGCTTAACCCTTTGATCAATATAACATGAAACCAATTATTTTTCAAATGAAAATATTCCATAAGGACTGGAGGCAAGGAAACTAAGCAAAAATTCTTAAAACACAAGTAAGGATTATCAGTCGCATGCTAATCGCAGATAATCGCAGAATTATGTACTATATAAATATGTACGAGTATCGTACGAATTTGACAACTTGTTAAATCATGTGAATTATGAACTATGTTCGTACTGATTGGGCTATGGGTTTTGTAAGAAAAGGTTTAAGAAACAACAAATACTTTTATAAAATGTTTGATTTAGGGTTAAAACCAACACATACATACCATTGTGAATATTTGCCTTTGCAGCTGTCCGTCTCCTCGGTTTACTTGTCCTCAAACAATAATGAGCTGACTGAGTCCGAAAGGCCCTTTTGGTCTTTTCAGCTGAAAAAGATAATCATTATGAATAATATATAGGATTATTTAAAGGAAAAAGTACAGATTTAACTTACAAATATAGGATGTTACATTATTAAGCATTAAAAGCATGCTAAGTGTTGTGGTTAATATGCATTTACAACAAATATCACTTTAAAACTACCAATACTGAGGTAAAAGCATGGTAAGTTTTGTGATTACTGTCCTTTACTACACCCATCACAGTAAAACTAAGGTTACTGAGGTTTAAAGCATGGTAAGTTGTGTGGTTACTGTCCTTTTACCACACCTATCACAGTAAAACTAGGGTTTCTGTAGTAAAAGCATAGTACGTGTTGTGGTTACTGTGCATTTACAATAAGTATCACATTAAAACTACCAATAGTGTGGTAAAAGCATGGTAAGTTTTGTGATAACGGTCTTTTTCCTACACTTATCACAGTAAAACTAATGTTACTGTGGTAAAAGCATGGTGAGTGTTGTTTTTACTGTGCTTACTACAAATACAACTTTGGAACTTATTGTATTACTTTAAACCTGATATGAATATGATTAACTTATTAAAGTTCTAGGACTATAACGTCACGTGACAGCTGTTTAATCTCCCTGTTTTGAATTAGAAAGCAATGAAACGCAAAACCTCCGTGGAGATGACAGATATAATGCAGTGACTGAACGTGAGCTAATCTGATTAATATCGACAAACAGAAAATACATTAGCCTATATCAAACATTATAAGGACAGCGTATTTACGACTACTTACCAACAACTTGCACACGTGAACTACTGCCAAATATCGCGATGTGTCCGGAATGAGACTTCTTCAGCGCAATTTCCTAGTGATAAAATATAATTTTTTAAATATCAATAAAAAACAAAGCAATCCAGCTTCCCTGGCAATAAGACCGAAATAATAACATTAAAATAAATACACAAACCATGATAAGACCTCGTGAATAAATGTTGATTAAACAGCTCTCTGTAGCCTGACAGGCAGAAAGAATCGTGCTGTGATCAAGAAAGATGCTTCCCATTGAAATACGTTAGTTTAAAAAACGTGCTGATATCACGAAAATGACGAAATAAATAGGCTAAATAAATAAATCCGTGTCAAACGAACAATAGATTAAATTACGTGACCATTAAATTACGAGACCAACAGTCGCATAAAGTGACGGCATCAGCGTCACAGTCAGTGACGAGGGCATCACCGTTGATGGACAGTTGATTTCCTTTCGTCTAAATCCGACGATGAGGGATTAACATGAATGTCTATCTGACGGACCCCCGCGTCGAAAAACAACGTCAAGGGTACACCTCTTTCGTTGAAACTTGACGCCAGGGGTCCTTGGCCATTTGACGAGTAGGGATATGGTCACCAAAGTTTACCCACTGTAAGCACTGTCAAATAAGGAAATAAGCTATTTCACCTATTTAATGCTTACATTTTTGAAATCTGATAACACCAAGCATGCTTTCAAATTTTTAGAGGCTTCTGGACCCTCTTGACCTCTGGTCCTGGTAAGCCTGTTAATTTATCCACCCCTGCCTACCTCAGCTACCCTTTATACAGAAAATGTATGGTTTAGCTGGTGGAATCAACGGTTCCTTAATGGTGTCAATTAATATGAATGAAAACATGTCCCACCTTCCTACATACTTTGTGCATCACATTACAATATATCATTTGATGCATTGAAGATTTCATATGATTGGCTAACCCACAAGGTGAATGGAAAGACAAACAGAAATAATGGTATACTTAGATTTATTTGAACACAGCTTTTAACAAAAATCAATAATAATTAAAATAAATAAAAAAACAGCATGACAGCATGTTAGGGTGGAAACCATTGAAAGTGTGTAACGCGGCTCCTCCTCATCTAAAGTAGTCACATCCCGTAATGTGTGACATTACACATGGTTGGCACCTGGTGAGAACTGGCAGGTCAGCTCCCATGTCTCCTCCCAGATTTTTCCACTGTAAGTATCAGTAAAAAAAAATAACATTAGAACAGTGAAAAACAGGAGCCATTTTAACAATAGTTTCACAGCATAAATATTTTCAAAATATATTGTACGGTCTTGTATTTCATTGTTTTTATAAAACCTATACATATATAGTGCTTGATGAAATTAACAGATAAACATCAGCCACTCTCATAGATAAAGTCATAGAAAGTCAATAGCTGATATCAGTCAACAAGGATGATCTTGGCTGATACTGATGTTCTGCCAATATATTGGTGAATGTCTACTTCCTACATAGACATTACACAGGGGGAATTATGCATAGTACTGAAAAGAGCAAGTGGCTAAATCCTGTAGACAATATTTGACACTGCATTTAATCCACCCTATACCAACAGTGTAACCAATAGTGTAATTAATATACAGATAGGTCTACAATTACAATATTGTGCAATATTTCAAGCAATTTTTGTTGATTTAATCTTGATTACAGCTCATGAAAACCAAAAAAATCAATCAACTCACTATATTATAATAAAGAGGAATACAGAAATGTCGACCTTTTGAAAATAAATGAACAAATCTGACTTATCAAAAATTGTTAATGCATACACTCTATACTTGGTGTGGCTGCTTTTGCACAAATTACTGCATCAGTGTGGTGTGGAGGCCATCAGTGTATGGCATTGCTGAGGTGTTATAAAAGCCCATGTTGCTTTGATAGTGACCTTGAAGTTGTCTGTAATGTTGGGTTTGGTTTCTATCATTGTCCTCTCTATGGGGTTCAGGTGAGACGAGTTAAGCACAGCAATACCATGCTAAGCAACCCAGTTACTAGTCTCAGCCTCAGACGTCACGCCCACGGAACGTTGGCTAAACGTCTGATGCATATGGTACACTTAACTGGAAACACTTCAGGAATGTCGAAGTCGTCATCTGATTGGTTGAATTTTATCGGATTTCCGGGGGGGCGCGAGTGTCGCGTTTATTTTCGGTCCGCCGGGAAACAAAGCGCAGAAGTGTGATTGCATTTCCTACTGATTTACTCGGTGTATCAGATGTGGTAATGCAGACGCCATTGTTGTTATACGTGCACGAACAGATCAATGACTTACTGCTTGTTTTCTTCTCCTTCTTTGATTTTCTATGCTGACTGACTTGTTGCACGCCGGTCTGTTGTTGTGGGGACATTTCCACGCGTCGAAACGTGACGCTGAACGAAACGAACTGTAATTGGTTGTTTGACATGTCGGTCAAACGGCCTTATGGGCGGGCCTTGACCAAAGAAAGCTGCTATGAATTCCAGACCTTCAGCCGTCAGTCTGAAGGTCTGGCTACGCGAGACTACCCAGTTACTAGCAGTTTTGGCCCTGTGGCAGGGGCAGAGTCCTGCTGGAAAAGGATATGAGCATGTACATAAAGCTCGTCAGCAGATGGAACCATGCTCTAAAATCTCCAGATAGAAGGCTGCATTGACGCTGGACCTAAAACCTAGTGGACATGACAATTCTTTCAATGCTGCTTTTTGGTTGCAAAACTTTGAGACCCACCTGTACATTTAAAGTTGTGTGTGCTACAATATAAATTTCAACCTTTATCCACTACCTATGAGATGGTAAAAAGTGGAAACAGAGTACATGTATGAAGGCAATATAAACCAATATAAAGCAGTACTTACCACGCAGAGCAAGGTAACCATTTCACCCTTACTTCCTCTTGCCCCTACAGAAAGACACAAACATATAATCAGGTTTTGAATTTCATAATTTTTAGGCCAAGGCCACTTGGCCTTCAGTTGAACTTAAATGGACTCAAATTACCAATGCTTAAATGGTCAGTATTTTGTGATATGTGAAATGCCAGATGAGCCACAGACAATGGAGAGATGATCAGACAGCCTAATGAAAAATATATTTCTTACCTCATTTATCCTTCGTCCTGTTATGGAGTCATATTTGAAAACTTTTTGCCTACTACATTTCCGGCAACCTTAAAATGACAAAAATAATAATAATAATATTAATTAACCATAATTGTAAAAAAACTAGAAATTAAACTTAAATTCTTAAAGTTTCATAAAACCTGGGGAACAACTTTAAGCATTGTCCTTGAACTTTGAAAACGTCAGAAAATACAGCTAAATAACTAAAGAATACATATATAAAGGGCCATTCACACCAAAAACGATAACTATATAAAAAAAAATATTGTTCTCGTTAATATGATAAACTATAACGACATCGAATATCGATATCGAATATAACGAATATCGTTGGGGATCGCTTTTAAAGCGATTTTGAGAACAATAAAAAGAAAAGCTAACAACCAATAAGAACCTATCACATCTTAGCCATCACATTTATTAACACAAGGTGAGACTTTGCTTATAGCTGGTCAGTCTGTCTGGACGCTTTTATCGTTATAGTTATAGTTCCTGGAATGAACTGCTCTTTAGCCATCAGATTCATTGATTTCATAGCCGAAATTTAGCCTAATTATCCTACTGCCTAGCCCAAAGGTTATTGAAGCAGATTGTGAACAGTGATGGGGGGGATAAGCTACCTGGGCTGCCCACTGATGTGTGTGTGAGTGTGTGTGTGTGTATTCATCTCTCCTCAAGCTCATTGCTTTACTCCTAAAGTGTGCGTGTTCAGTACTGAAAGGTATGCATGCGAGGACAAACTCCTTTGTGTATCAGACTGGCCACTGAAAATTACTCACTATTAACTACGGTAATTGATTGCACTTAAATTTACCTAAAGATTTCTGTATTTCATGAATAATGATTACAAAAAGGAGAAACTCATACATGGTGTGCTAAGACCACAGTTAACTTACACTTTCGTTTTTTTGGGGGGGGTTGTTCCTTCACAGGGAGAGAGACAGGGTGTAAATCTAAAATATAAAATGTCTCCTTTTCCTGGGCCTGGGCCTGAGGGTGTGGCTCGGGCAGGGCCTGAGGGTGTGGCTCGGGGAGGGCCTGAGGGTGTGGCTCGGGGAGGGCCTGAGGGTGTGGCTCGGGGAGGGCCTGAGGGTGTGGCTCGGGGAGGGCCTGAGGGTGTGGCTCGGGCTGGGCCTGAGGGTGTGGCTCGGGCTGGGCCTGAGGGTGTGGCTCGGGCTGGGCCTGAGGGTGTGGCTCGGGCAGGGCCTGAGGGTGTGGCTCGGGCTGGGCCTGAGGGTGTGGCTCGGGCAGGGCCTGAGGGTGTGGCTCGGGATGGACCTGAGGGTGTGGCTCGGGCTGGGCCTGAGGGTGTGGATCGGGCTGGGCCTGAGGGTGTGGCTCGGGCAGGGCCTGAGGGTGTGGCTCGGGATGGACCTGAGGGTGTGGCTCGGGCTGGGCCTGAGGGTGTGGATCGGGCTGGGCCTGAGGGTGTGGCTCGGGCAGGGCCTGAGGGTGTGGCTCGGGCAGGGCCTGAGGGTGTGGCTCTGGCTGGGCCTGAGGGTGTGGCTCGGGCTGGGCCTGAGGGTGTGGCTCGGGCTGGGCCTGAGGGTGTGGCTCGGGCAGGGCCTGAGGGTGTGGCTCGGGCTGGGCCTGAGGGTGTGGCTCGGGCTGGGCCTGAGGGTGTGGATCGGGCTGGGCCTGAGGGTGTGGCTCGGGCAATGTCGTCATGGAGTTCCCTACAATATTGCATGTGAATGTTAATTTTCAATATTTCACCATCATAAAAAAAACAGGCATGACTTAAATTACACAAATCCTACCTTCTTTGATCAATACAAAATTGTAGGCCTTTCTCATGGTGGCCACAATTTTTAGGTTGTCCTCAGTGGGTAGCAGATGGGTCACCACATCAGACACCCACTTTCCAGAGGCCTTATCTTTCTTTGCGAAAAAGAGAATTGGGACATAGCCCAATGCACTTAGTTTTTTCACCTGTAATAAATAAATGCAGACAGCAAACATTAGTTATTCCCACTGCATTACTTTCCACCCTATTGAAAAAAAAAGGAAATTCCCTTGCCCTATCACAAAATATTAATGAAAGTGAAACAAATCATATTGCTTAATGAAATATGAGCATTTCTACTTACTGCAATATGGGCAGAGTCCACCACTCTTCCCGCATTTCTGTTTTTTAGGACACTTTCCCCCCACTTCCTGTCCAGGGTCACTTTTTTGGCCACTACTTTCTTCTTTTGGGAGATGGCTGCGAAACAAGAGCTGCAGGTTTTGCGGCTCACCTGTGTTGGTAAAAGTATACCAAAGTGAGACATCAGATCCACAGTCACAGAGAAGAAGTAGAATTAATATACAGTTTAATTTGGCTGTATACAGGAAAGAGAGGAACACACGAAGCACAATGCAATTCAGAATATGCATCTCTAGATTGACACAGGATTATTATTATTATTATTATTATTATCATACAGTGAAAGTGGCAGATGTAGGAGACACCCAGGCTAAATCAATGTTGCCTATGGCATTTGGTGCAAAACAAGCAATCAAAATTGATATCAACCAGACGCCTTAAATTATCACTGTTTTGTAACACAGAACACTTATCATACAGGGTCGTTTAGTAGGAGTATACTTTATAGTGTCCAAATGACCTAATAAAGAGAAATGTATAACATTTAAAACCACATATTTGAATATTGGACATAATGCTCTATTCGACTTTCCCTCACCTGGTTAGGTGCTTGGCAGGAGGGGCAAGGCCTGAACTTCTTTCGAGACATTTTGAAATCTACACCACACACACACACACACACACATTTTCTAGAGTGCACTTTAGACAGTGTAAACAAACACAACACAACTTATTGGCATAATTGCTTTCTACCAAAACAATGAGAACGATTGAGCAGCTAACTTTAAGGTTAACTGTTAGCTAATTTAGTGTCACTGCAACAATAACCATGCACTTATATCAGTCTCTATGGCATGAATTTTCTACAGTGCACTTTAGAGTGCACCTATTTTGGAAGCTACTATATATATATATATATATATGAATCAGTCAATAATTTATGACAGGATTACTTATTACATTATTTATGTATATATAAATTGTTTTATTTCATATTGAAAAATGTTGATGAGATACAATGTAGTAATTAATTTGTATTGTTAATACAATGGATTTTTAACAATTAGGCAGTCAAACAAACCAATCTGGCAACACCGTTCTTCATTCTGAACATTTATAATGTTGGATAGTTGAGGCCCGGGCTATGTAATAAAAATCTGAAAATCTTACATTCCCCTATGATTGTACCTTACATGATAATATGCGACAAAAATGAATTTGAATTCAATTAGCTAACTTTGCTAGCCTGCACATTTGGTGCAGAAAGCTATATTTTTTATAATGTCTTCTATCATTTCTTGTCATAAAAAAGGCCAACTTACAAATCTAAAGTTTCTAAACACAATTTCTGTCCTGATCCAACAGTTTTTGATGTGTAAATGTAAGAATAATATCCATCTCTATTAATTAACCCTTCTACTTACCGAGTGGAAAATCGCAATGGACCTTGGGATCGCCCATACGGTGACGTCAGCGTTATTAATTGAGAGGATTTAATAAAAATAATAATTAAAAAAAAAATGGTTAATTGAACACAATCGTAGCATATTAAAATCAACAAACCTCCGATAAAAATACGTTATCCAGCATGCTTTAGATAAAGCAGTGTTTACCAATGAGAAGAAAACGCTTAAACGGCATACTTGCACGCGCATTGGAGCGTTGTTAAACTCACCTTTTAATTACGTTTTACCTGTAGTTGAGCGTTGCTTTGGTCAAACTCACCTCTGAATGCCGTTTTACCTGCAGTTGAGTGTTGTTAAACTCACCGCTGAATGTGTTTGCACACCATGTGCGTTGTTAAACTCACCGCTGATGAACGCGCTATATTTTTGAGGGCACTTTGATATCAGATTGCGAGGGTTTTTAAACATCAAACACCAGTTGGAGGGCCAGATAAAAATTATCTGGGTGCCGCCATTTTAATCCCTGGCATAGATCATTTTGGTAGCCTATTCCTTTTTATTTTTATTTATTGTTGTCTCGACCCACAAGGCAGACAACGGGTTGCGGTGTGGTGATCGACCCAAGACGTCAAATTTCAACGCGGTTGAGTTCTATAGAAGTCTATGGGACTGCCCCGCACGTTGAAAAATGAAGCCGAAGGTATACCCAGTGCGTCAAAAAAGTGACGCCAGGGTCCCTTGGCCATGCGTCAGACATTTGACGAGTAGGGAGTGAGACTGTGTTGGTCACTTTCAGTGCAACTGTACGAAAATGGTAGGTCCTAGAAAAAAAACTTTAAGTGTTCATTTGTAGCAGAGATGTGTATGTTGCTTGTGTAAAAAGAAAGATGAATCTAACTTAATTATTTTTTTAATAATTGAGCCAAAACCAAAATGTGTTAGGTTGTGCCCCGCTCTCCCCTACCCTTGTATCAGTGCGCGCGAGCTCTCTCTCACAAACACTGACGCGCGCGCAGAGAGAAGATAACGAAAATGAAAATTGACGGGCTAAGTTTAAATTTATATTATCCACTCGTGTTTTTAAAATTCCTTAAATGACGGACGTTTACTGTTAACAGCCCTTCCTATATGTCGGATTCGTCTAACTTATACTTGATATTCTTTTTAGAATAAGTGATTCGTTTTGCTATTATTGGACTCCTGTCTATTGATTGTCAACTATTTTCTATAAATATGTTTGTATTGGCTAACGTTTATTCAGTATTGCGTGTCCTGTTTAAAATGTGCAATGTTCAAATGCAAAGACAGCACGTCACACAAATAAAAGCCCTTTTTTCTTTGAGATTTAGTATCATATTTGGATATTGGAATAATAAATTACAATTTAGCTTAAATGTACATGTTCTGTTTTTTTAGGGGCTTCTTAATTTTAGACTAGTTGACAAGCACACATTATACAATGCAATATTAATCATGAATAAAAAATGGTTTTGAGCAGTATTGAAACTTTGGACTTTAACTGTAAATTGCAGTGCAAGTGAAATTTTCTGATTTGGGTCAGAAAAACTCAAACTTTAGAAGCTTTTTTCTAAAAAAAATAACACTTTTTAAAAACTTTCTAGAATTATGAAGATAGGCATGCATGCGGAATGCGTATACATGCAAAGACATGTGTTTGTGTGTGTCTCTTGCATTCTCAAAAAATATATGCCAATATATAATTATATGTAGTAATCTTATAGAAATAGGCTATAGGCCTATTATTTTGGGACATAATATTGAAGTATTTTGGGACAGACTATAGAAGTATCATAAGACTGTAGGCTACTGTAGGAGGGTAAGGTTATTATAGAGATCATAAGTGACCTGGGCTAACCATCACTAAAAATCTTATAGTATTACTTGTATATAGGAACAGATTATGGCAGACAGGTGGCCTACATGATGATAAGAGGATTGTGTTCTGTGTGTGTGTGTGTGTGTGTGTGTGTGTGTGTGTGTGTGTGTGTGTGTGTGTGTGTGTGTGTGTGTGTGTGTGTGTGTGTGTGTGTGTGTGTGTGTGTGTGTGTGTGTGTGTGTGTGTATGTGTGTGTGTGTGTGTGTGTGTGCATGCGCGCGCACTTTTCAGTTAATCAAAATGGCTTCAGACGAGGACACTGACAGGGAGAGAGAAGGCAGCAAACCTAAAAAGAAGCGGGTCTGTGCCCCTCAGAAGTTCCTGACAAAATATCAAGAGCAGTAGCCATGCCTCCGCCACTCTAAACTGGCCAATCATGCCTTTTGCACTTTGTGTAATTATGATTTTGACATTGGCCACCAAGGAGCTACAGGTAATAATGTAGTTATCATATATATGGTTGGTTCCCGTTTAATTAAACAATTGAATACAATTCATTTATGGATATCAGTTTATATAAGCACTGTAAGGAACTCAGCTTTTTGGAAATATTAATAATCAATAATATCTTGTTATTATTAATTATAAATATTTGGGTCAGTTAATTGGATTAACTTGATGTGGCTGAATTAATATTACAATCAATTAATCAGTTCTTCCAACGAACTCTTTTGATTATTAATTTATTCTAAGAAAAGGGTATCTTCCATGGCCACCGAAGAATAATTATTTCTTCGCCTGTACAGTACTTTGAGCCAGTAGCAAAAACCGTGATCGTAAAGTGACTTGTATTGCAAACAAAACAGAACCAAATACATATTATGTACAAGTTTTATTAACTAAATATAGATATTTATATGAATATAAATAAACTAAACAACATACACACATGAATACATAAATAGGTTAGTGATAGGATGAAATTGGAAACCGGAAGAGGGTCTATGAGAAGAACCATCAGAATTTCATTTTCACATTTCATTGAATTGAATACTTGCATTTGTAATGGGAACAATTCTTGAAGTTGTTGAAAATTGAAGTCGTTGATGGTTCCGGCAGTGTCAAGTGGAAGTTGGTTGAGCGTTCTCTTTCTCCAGGAACGCATGGCTGGTTTGGGCAAGGCCTGGGACTCTGTTGAGGCCACGCCGAGCTCCCAGGAGAAGTGAGGAAGTCGGAAGGATGGGTGATTGGAGTCCTTGTTGGTTGGAGTCTTTGTTCCAAAACTCTTGAGATTGTCCTTGGTTCTTTGTGAGAGAGTCATCTCTCTCCTGCCTGAGCCCATATCTGGTTGGAATCGAGGCCTGCTGGGCCCTGGGGCCCCCGTGGAGGGGGAGGGGGTTCCCCAGTAACACCAGAACAGATTTGCGGCTGGATGAAAGAACTAAGAGAGGGAGGTCACATGTGGACTGTCTCTAATAAGGCCTGGAGAAGATCCTCCCCTAAGGGTTGAACTCGACCAATCAGAAAGGGGACATGTCTGAGAGGGAAAGTGGCTCTTAGTTGATTTACGGATCTTTGTCCCATAATATGATTATACCTTCATTAATGCTAAAATAGCTATAACACATCCACACTGCATTCTAGAAGAAGGTGATGTACATCGAAGTGTGAGTCATTAAATGAGGATTAATTAGGTAGGAGGCATGATACAGGTGAGGTTACATTGATCGTTAGTTGGTTGTATACCAGGATACATACCATAATATATACCAAATAGTACACGAGACAGTAAACCATTTACACTGTTTCTTTCAAAGTTTTATGCATGTTCATTTATAGATCAGTTAGTCTATGATTAACGCAGCAAAGTCTGTTTTAAAGAGGGTTTCTGTTTCATAGTCTCTCTCTTGAGTATGTGGCCACATTCCTCGGAGGTCGTAAAATCTCCTCATCATGCCCTGTAACCTGACACTGTTTCTGCCCTTGTGTTTGTTCATTTGGGCTGTGTGAGGAGTTTCATAAACCTTTGTATATAATGAATAATTAGTATGTGTCTGATTGGTCCATACCCTACAGCACACATACAATTAAATATTGATCATGAAAAAAATAATTTTAAGCAGGTGTATTGAAAAAAGTATAGCGTAGTAGTGCAGAGCAAGTGATATTTTTAGAATCCGGTGAAATCATAGTTTTGCCTAATCACTTTTAGAGTCTACCCTAAAATTACGAAGAGAGGCTTTAGAGTGTGTGTACGTATGTTTTTGGCAGACTGTCGACGGCATGTGGAGGGGAAAAAACATTTAAAAAATGTTGCTGCTACAGACTCAGTGCCTAGAATTAACTCATTCTTCGTACAGCCACAGGATTTGAGACCAATCCGCGCAGAAACCCTATACACTACATTCATTGTAGAACACAACTTGCCATTAGCTGCTGCAGACCATGCCGGGCCACTGTTTATGAAGATGTTTCCTGATAGTGAGATAGCCAAACAGTATGGCTGTGGCAGAACTAAGACTGCTGCCATAGTAAAAACACTGGCCTGGCATGATGATGAGTGCATTACAGAAGCTATGAAGCACTCTTCATACAGCCTTGCTACAGATGGGAGCACAGATATGGAGGACATAAAAATGTACCCCATTGTAGTGAAGATTTTTAACGCCAGTTTAGGTAGGGTAGTTGTGATGTTGCTTAAGATTTGTGAATCAAGAGAATCTACTGGGAGAGCAATATTTGAATTGCTTGATGGTGAACTGACAAAGAGAGGCATACCATGGTCAAATTGTGTCAGCCTTGCAGCTGACAATGCTGCAGTTATGCAAGGTTTGGGGAAAGGTGTAGCGGCTTTTTTGAAGGCACAACATCCGCATATCTACCTAGTTGGTTGTCCCTGCCACCAGATACACCTAGCTGCAGAGAGGGCATCCAGGCAGCTTAGTGTGAACATCGAAGACTTCCTCATTACCATCTATTACTATCTAGACAAAACCAGCAAGAGAAAGTCGAACCTACGTGATATTCAAATCATGTGTGACACAGAGGTGAGGAAGATACTCAAGCTGGCCTCCACAAGATGGCTGTCTCTGGGGCAGTGTGTGAACCGTTTACTGCAACAGTGGGATGCTCTTACTGTTTTCTTTGGTAATGAGGTGGATGCAGGGAAGAAAAAGAGGACAAAGTTCTCAGGTTCCTCCAATCTGGCAAAGCTTCCACCTGGTCCTACCCAGAAGCCAAAAGCCACATCCTCCAGCAGCATGCCAGCTAAAGTGCAGCCCAAGCTCTCCTCCATCCTACCAAAGCTGTCTGCACCTCCACCTGGTCCTACCCAGAAACCTAAAGCTCCTGCACACCTTGCTGCAGAGTTTGACCTAACAAATTTCCTCTTCAGGCAAAACGAATTTGGAAAAAGAGCTGCAAAAGAAAAAGAAAAAACAAAGGCAGAAAGAACCGAGAAAGAAGAGAAAAGGGATCTGACAAAACCCGAGAAGGTACTTCAGTTCCTCACAAACCCTATGTCAAAAGTGTATTCACTCTTTCTGAAGTGTGTCATACCAGTTTTTGACATCAGCAACCAAATACTTCAAAAAGAGGAGCCATGCATTCATATCCTGCTTCCAACTTTGGAGCTGCAACTGCAAAAAATATTGCTTTCATTCTGTAAGCCTGAGCATGTGATCACTATGTTGAATGAAATTGATAGAGGTATCAGGCCAACCATCACAAGTGAAAAGCAGCTGCCAGATGAGGAACTCTCAATTGGGCATGAGACCCAAGTTTTTATCCAAAGCCAGGGTAATTTAGAGCTGAAGCCATTCTATAGGGGTGTGAGGAAGTTCTTTTCATCTGCAGCTGACTACATGCTTTCCAAATTTCCATTTGGAAATGAGCTGCTTATGCATGCTGTTGTGGCCAACATAGAGAAAAGGCTATCAGTGAAATTCTGTTCTGTTGACCTGCCGGACAGTGTAACAGTGGATCAGGTAGAGGATGAGTTCAGGATGTATCAAACCACCAGCTTTGATTCCAGCATCCTCAGGAAACGTATTGATGAGGCCTGGAGAGACATCAGCCTTTTGAAGAGGGGAGGCCAGGAGGTCTTCGCCAACCTCTCAGCAGTCATGCTTGGAATACTAGTAATATTTCATAGCAATGGTGACTGTGAGAGGGTTTTCAGTCTTGTTACCAAGAACAAGACCCAATACAGAGCCAGCCTGAGCACTGATATGATCAGTGCTTTGGTTATGAAAAAGGTGAGCATGGCTGCTAAGGGGACTGTCTGCCACATGGAGGGCTTCAGCGACAGGCTTCTCAGGAAGGCTAAGTCCGCTACCTATGAGGCAAAACAGTCTAGAGCAGCTGCCACTGCCACAAGTAATAAATCTCAACAGTAAAATGTTTATTTAGAAAGGACATGGCACAGTTTCAGTAATTTTATCTTTCTTTCAATAGTTTGCCAGTTGTCAATTTTCAAAAGGACATATTTTCTTTTGTGATTTTGAGTTATTTATATGATGTTGAAGGTCTATGATAAGGGTCATAAACCTTTTTAAATTTTCATTTCCCTTTTGTCAAATGTCCAAGTTAAAGTGAATGTGAGTGAGTGATGTAAATACATGTCATTCATTAAAAATGTTCTTGCTTCCTTCATAGTGGATTTATGTGTTGAATAACTAAATATGAGGGTGAGTGGGGAAATGACTATGTCCTATGACCAGGTGAAGTGATTGGTAAGCATTTGAACAAAATGATACACTATACTGCTGCCCAACCAGCCAAAATGACATCAAAGACAGTGGTAATGGCACATTTTTCCGCCTGGCTGCCGCCATGTTTATGAACCAGAACTTCGACAATAAATCAGTAAGTTGCTACTCAAAAAAGTTTTTCAAGGTTGGCAGGTCTGCAAATGTTAGGGCATGTCCAACATCTTCAGGATTCGAAGAACACGTTTAGATTCTGTGTGGTTTTAAATATTAAATGCGTGGTGGGAGATTTTAGACCTCCGAACTATTGAGAAAAGAAATTTTCTTAAAAACCGTCGTTGCTTTTGCCAGCATAATCCATTGAACATCTTCCCAACGTTCTCTGTGGCATATTTATTGTCCATGTTACTGTAACCTGAGCACTGTGGCCTCATGGGAAGGCAAAAAGGAGAAAATTCCCTGCCAGTTTAAGCATCCTGTTCGAATGCTGTCAGTCACCCATTGTAAATGAGTGTGAAAAAGAAAAAGGGTGGATTTAGAAATCTATCTATTCTATTAATATTACAGGGAATGTGTTAATTTCTCAGGTAAACAGTAACAGAGTTGCACAAACTGGAAAATTGAGGAAGTACTTCATCCCCTTTATTAAGATTTCTTAAGTTGAACCACTTTTTTCAGTACTGCACTGATTTGTCTGTTTTGTAACCAGAGACCTTCCCTTTGGATGATCTTAAATGTGGTAGCTTTGCATCATATAGGGAGTTAATATAATGGAGCCTGATTGCTGGAAGCTTTTAGTAGACCTGATTCTTTGATTTATAATGGGAATGAAAGCGAGGCTGTGAGGGATAGACATTCATCTCTTCAGTGGGTTGTACTGTTTTAGAATTTAATGTTTTTCTTGGATTGTTCTGCTGATGAAACACTGCAAAAATACCTGTCCAAGACATTTAAGCAGACCAAAAAGCAGACCAAACATGACCTGTGGGAAAGAGTGATAGGAGCGTTACAGCTTTTTTACAGCTGATACGTCTATCCCTCACAGCCTAGCTTTCATACGTGTCCTGGCGCTGCTCTGAATAAGGCATACAGGCTGACTACACATAAGAGAATTGGACTGAGAAGCTCATAAACTATAAATGACTCGAGAAATCCTGAATTCCATACATCCATTCTCCAAACTGCAGCCAGTGTCTCAGGCAAGAAGAGAGAAATACCCTGGACAGATGGCCAGTGTTACGGTTACGATGTTACGATGTTCTGCTTTTGTTTTACTGTCCATTAAAGTTTGCTGCGTTTAAATTATGGTGTAGCCTGATCTGTCACTTAAGCACTTCTGACACACACAATACCTAAATAAAAGTGTAGGTAAGCAAATAGTTGAGTGGTTATTTTTACTAATAGCACTTAAGGATGGCCCATTGTTCTCGAAGGGAAATGATAGTTTAGATGGCCTTGAAACGCAGATATCAAGGTCAAGTTACACAAAAGATGCTTTAGACAAACAAATTAGATATATTGCAATCTACTTCATTTAGCTAGTGGAAGTTACTGTCATTTGCCTTGGTGTGACTTTTTGCTTCTTGCAGACAATAAAAGGCAGAGTACAGTAACTTTAAAATAGTTGGCAAAAGTTTGAGCTCAAGATTTTTTTATGTACATAATTTTCATTACTAAAACATCTAATTGCCAGATTTCCAGTGTCTTATACCTATAATTAGCTGGACAACTAAAAATCTTTAAAGTATTTTTTCTCAGTTCCACACTCTAGCGAGTTAAAGTAACACCAGGTAACTTTTCAACCTTCATAATATATTTCCAAGTCTCTTGTGATGGTACATCGACTTACAATAGGTTGAATGACACGTCTGCCATAGCCTGACGGGGTCTGTAGCGTTTTTAATCTTACTTTTAAACTTCGGGTTTCGGGTAGTAACCGGCGAACAAAGAGAACTACAAAACTCGACTGCTTTACGGCATATACATCACTTCCACCGCCACCGCCGCTTCCTTAAAATCGCAGGGCTGTCAAGTGTCACGCATTGAGCGTGACAGTCACTGATTTCGGTCTTTTGTCACGTTCTCCCGCCACACATTGTATTTCTCACGCTGAAAAACTATTTGTAATATATTTAATATGTCGCAGCGTCCAAAACTCTGGCCGCGCCGCTCTCACTGTGGAACAGGCATGAATTCAAGCGCGTCTCCTCTGGTGTTGTTCGTCTGGTGTTGTTAGCCAATCAGAAAATAGCACTATTGTATCTGGGTAACATTTAACGCATCAACCAATGACACCCCGTAGTCTGGGCTGTTTTTTTGTCTGCCTGACTATGTTACGGAAGCTATCTTATCCTCCGTTTATCTTCATGAATCAGGTAATGATTTCCCAACTGTAGGGGGACCCAGAGAGCAAAAGTTATCTGGTGTTACTTTAAGGTCTTTTGCCTTTAGGGCAGAATTGTTGTCTGTGTGTGCGATTACAGCATGTGCTGTCTATGGCTTGTTTCCTCTCACAACACTTTTCCTTATTTGGTGGTCCCGTAATACACTTCTTGCCTTTTCTGTTGTCCGTGCTTTGCTGCGCTCACTTCAGGAGCTGCTCTTCCGTCGCATTTTGGGTCTTAATGAGCACAGACTGCTGCACGATCTTGACCGCTTTGTCCAGAGTCAGTTCATGGTCCATTTGTAACCTTTGGAAAACATCATAATCTGCAATCCCTTGACTACTCTGTCCCTCATTTGTTCCTCTTTGCTTGCACCGAACTCGCAGTATTCAGCCAATTTATAGAGGCATCTCACAAAAGCCTAAACAGTCTCTACAGATCTCTGTGTGCGCTGCGGAAACCGGCCCGCTCAAGTATAACGTTACTCCGGGGAAATGTTCATTAAATTTTCCAACAACAGTTTCATAATTATTTGCAATAGAACCTCGGAACGTGAACGATCCGAATATCGCTTCGGCATCTTTACTCAATGCATAAAGCTGCTTTTTCTTGTTCAGCCTCGTTGCGATGCGAAACCGGGAGAAGTGCTGGATCCATGCAGGCCAGGTTGCTGGCTGTGCGAAGTCGAAAGCTTTTGGTGCGTTTAACTTGGACATTATCCCACTCAAAACAAGGCGAACTTGGTTGTGGGTGCAACACACACCTCTGACACCATGTCATGAGAGGGAACAATGACATTATTTAACAACTATGCGTTTAGTGAACGTACTGATGAGCTCCACATTTCAGTGAACTGTCTAAAGCCACACTGCCCCTTTCCTCTGCATCCCAATATATATATATATATGTGTGTGTGTGTGTGTGTGTTTGTGTGTGTGTGTGTGGAGTGCCTGTCAATACAGGTACAACATTGTGAGGTTGGTTCTACACAACACAACACTAAAATGATGCAATAAAATTTTATTTTACAACATAGTATGTAACATTAAACTCTAATGTACAAAACAGATAAGAGAAAATATAAAGGAGCAATTATTAGAGGATGACAAAAAGGGTTAAAAGTTGAAATTATTGCTCTGGGGTACACCAGCGCTCGTCAACGTCAAAAGGATTGACATGGCCAATCAAATCATTAGGGTTTACTGTTCACAGAAGCAGAGCGTGAATTCCATTGTGAAGCGGCAGTTTAAAGTCGAAACAGAGAATGTCTAATATGGGGAGAAGTTTCACTCGCAGTATACTGTACTTCCGGGTTCTGAACTGGTTGCAGTTCCACCCTGGCTCCATATGAGGGCGCTCACAGGACGAGTGCAGAATGAATGGAGGTCTATGGATCTATACCCCTCAAAATCCACTTTTCTCAGGATATAATTTTTTGTCTAGTAATTTGAATGTTGTTTTCGAAAGGAGATCCAAAGAAATTACAGAGGTGTTAGATTTTTTAGAGTCACTTATTTGCTTTAAAAAGTCTTTTAAAATGGCAATGTGGTCATACACATCGTACGACAAGGGATACTGCTTTACGGCAATCCTTCAGTCACTTTGGTGCTTTCGCGATCTGCACTTTCTTTTCTCTCGAGGCATCGACAACACCGCTGACACAGGAAAATCCACGTGCTAGAAGACTTTTCGTTTTGTTGTTTTAAAAGACCACGCCGAAAATACGTTAGATGCCACGATGCCATCAAGCTGTATCTCTGGACGTAATCAGTCCTTCACTGACCAATCAAAGTCCATTAGCAGAATGCTAGCGTGTTATGGGCAACAACAACTCAACCTGTAAGAAATCAGAAGGGCATAAGTACTTGTTCATTCAACTGTGGACCTATAACCCATGTTAAACTTGTGAAAGAGACAAATTTAGCCGTCTAGCCCCATGGACTCCCATTCATTTTGCACTCGGACAACCGCCCCCCAGTGGAACTCTGGTGGAACTACAACCAAAATTCGGTACAATAGGGCTTAAAGCTTCAGTAGGTAGCTTTTGTAAACAAATATTTGTTAAAACTGTCAAAATATGTCCTGAAAGTAGAATATGAGACAGATAATCTGTGAAAAAAATCAAGCTCCTCTGGCTCCTCCCAGTGGTCCTATTGCCATTTGCAGAAATACACCGCTCCCGGTCATTTTGAATGAGTCTTTTTCAGAGTCATTTCGTTCATTCAACGAACGAAATGACTCGAAAAAAGATTCGTTCATTTGGATGAACGAGTTCGAACAGGATCACAAACGAGCTGTGGGGGAATCATTGTTAGAAATCCAGTCATACTATTGAATGGTCGTGCAGCACTCTTTCATTTTCCCCTGAGACGAGAGAAATCCTCTATTTACCTTTTTCACTTCCTCCTACAATGATGCAAAAATCGTCATTTTACGTCATTGTAGGAGGAAGTGTAAAAGGGGGGGATTTCCGTGAAGACTACAAGCACTAGTTCCCACCCTTTCAAACCCTCCCATAGGGGGTTGGACCTAATGCGCTAACAGACCTATCGCAGATCAGTGCCAGTGTGTTTGATTTCACCGGGAGAAACTTTTTGAAAATAGGGACTAAGGTATTGAATACGCAGGCGGAAGCATTATGGAGGATCTGGATTTTGACAAAGTTATGGTAGAAACGGATGTTCGTGGCTACCTTTATTAGCCACAGTATAGCGACGAGCAGCTGAGGGCTATGGAGGAACCGGAGGCGGCTGAAGCTACTGTCACCACAGCCGACGAGACGAGGACGAGGACCCCGCAATGGCTCGAGCTGGGGCAGATTGGTGGTTCCTGTGCTCCCACTGTGTGCCAATGGACACAGAACAAGAGTCTGTCTGGTGCCGAGAATTCCAGCGGTGCTACGGAATCGGAGGATGACACGGAACGTGTGTGTTGTTGCTCACCCGAGTTTCGCACCCCATATGGATAGCGGCGTCCTGGATACCTACTTTAGAATACCTAACGTCAACTGGCAACGTCAGCCAAAGCCTACAGGGTCAAATGGTCGTCTTTCTGTAAAGTACGTTTATTTTCATTTTGTTAACACGCTAACGTGGCAGGTTCATTGCACAAATATCTTACAGTTAAGCTAGCTACTGTAGTGGGAGTGGTCTGCGGAGCTGAGCATTGCAATGCACTATGGGGATTGTTGTCTACAATCCACAAGCACTAAAAAGTCATTTTCTGCCTTTTATCGGCCAAGAAGGTCCCAAATTAGAAATTGATGATACTATTCTACTAAATATATGACCCACTTTCAATACATATTCATTTCTCCACCGGTGGAATGACCCTTTAAGATTAAACATTGACTTTTCAATTACCGACCATATACAATCCTGATTTTTGCAGTAACTCAATTTTTTTTTAAATGGCATTTAGGAACCAAACACATCAGTCACTTTTTAGTGGTGTATTTATTTGATTCACTGAAATCAGAGTATAATCTCTGATTATATTGTTTAATATTAAATTGTTTATATTTCATGCCGATCCTACTACAGAAATTTCTACTCTGTTATGGAAGAAAATGGTTAGTCAGAGTCATGAATACTCACACAGACATCAAGAATCAGCAAATGAATCTCAACAATGGTGACAATTAAAAATAATCAGATCAACTCTGAATGTCACAAAACAAGCTAATAAAGTCACAAAAAAGCTTTCTTGATCGTCACCATTGTTGAGATTCATATGTTGATTCTTGATGTCTCTGTATGCCTAATTAAAAAAAAAAAAGCTAAGGTTGATTAGAGCGCTGCAGTTCCATTTTTCACCACAGCTTTTGCATAGGAGAATTTGTGGGGTGCTGTAGAGCTGGGGAGACTTCTGCTTTTTATCATAAATACATGCTTACAAGCATAAATCTAAACGCAACATTTTAATATCCTGCTCACTTTACGTCTTAAAATAGTCTAGAACAGGGGTTTTCAAACTTTTTGTGTGTGGACCACTATTTGTAATCAAGAATTTTCACGGACCACCTCATAATACACATAATAAAATATATCTACACAGAGTCCTTCCTGAATTAATCCGCACCTCTAAATAGGCTTACTAACATTAAAACTATAACTGGTCATCACATCAGTACAACAGCTTGTTAAAAGAAAGTTTACTGCACACAACGGCTGCCACATATTTAATTTATTTACTCAAGCGCCCGAGGGCATAATCAGGTTCATTTCAGGGATGCAAACATGTATGGTCAAAAAAGAGAGAGCTTATCGAAGCCCTCGCCCCGCGGCAAATATCCAGATACTTTGCCGCCAACCCCTGTCACTCCTATAGGCACATATAGTAAAATGAAATTCAAATAAAGTTTTAACAAAAAAGGTTTTATAAAAAGATAAACCTCACATACTTCAGCCTTTAAATAATTTTTCACAAAAAAAGGTTTTATAAAAAGATAAACCTCACATATTTCAGCCTATAAATCATTTTTATAAAAAGAATGAGTCAAAAAAAGATAAATTACTTGACATTTACATCTATGCACATTAGCTTATCTTTTATTATTAGCTAATAGTAAAATACGGTCCGATTTTCCCGTGCCGTCTGTCGTTGCTATGCGCGCTCTCCACAACTTAGTTGTGCTTAGTAGCTAATAGATTTCCACCACCGAAAAACGCTTGCTGTAGTTCTGCTACAAGATTTATTTACGGAGAAGAGAAAAACACCCGTAGTGTTTGGGCGCACGTGCATTCTTACATTCTTCATTGACTGAGCTTTCAATGTTTACGGAAAGGATTAAGCTGATTTGTTTGTTCTTGTCACATGAACTGCGGTGCGTTTGCGGCATTATGAAAAGTTGAGGTGTTTTCATCTCGCTGCGCCTAAAAAAAATGAGTGCGTCACTTCAATTATGAGTGCACTTGCCGCGCGCCTACATGAAATAATGAACTTGAGAGCGCAAAAGACACGATATGTGAACGGCCCCTTGACGAGCTACCTCCAATCAAGCGACGTGTTGGAGACCCCAGTAAAAGATACGCACCAAGAAGAAACACTAGCGTTTCACGCTTGCGCGCATACTGCTGCTTTGGCGTGCAGTATTCTGATTTGCTTATTTCCTATTTACCTGTTTGGTGGAGGCGATTCAGAATTACTGTTGGTGAAATTATAATCAGACAAATATTTTATATAATGGCAAAATATTTGCCTCTGCCGCTTTCCTCTTCAGAGAACCTGTTGCTATCCACCGATCCATGTTGTGGTTCTAACGGCACTGAACTTGAACGTCACGGCCGAGCACCACTAGCCTATTTTAGTAATCACACAATAACCTGACAATTTAATTTAAATTTTATATCAATATAGGCCCATATTCTTGTTACTTTTTATTTTTTTTATGGGGATTCCTGGTAAAATGAAGGTAAAAAATATTATTTTATATTTTATTTTGCCTTTCCACGGACCACCTGCAGTACCCTCACGGACCACAGTTTGGGAACCACTGGTCTAGAAAATCCCCAAAATATTTAATTTATTATTAATTTAATGCATATAGAGGTCTAATGAATTAATATTTTGAGCAGCTGTATAAAGACATGTAAACGCTTTGTGGATGCTGTTTGTCTTGCAGCTGCAGTGTGTGTGAATGCGGGCCGAGACTCGTGTGCCTTCTTTAAATATCCCTCTATCGGCTGAGACTCTCGCTTACGGCCATACCACCCTGAACACGCCCGATCTCGTCCGATCCAGGAAGTGTGAGGTGGCAGTTTGGAGAGAAAGGCTCTCCTATTTTTTGTTTTTCTTTATTGTGATTTCATTTGATAATTCATTAAGTTACTAGGTGTCTTCTTAATTTAGTTTTGTTTAAACCTCAGACAGGTATTTTACTGTCTGAGGTTTTATTTATTTATTTATTTATTTTTCAAAATGACTGATACTATGGCTATGGAACAGGAACGGATATTAGACCAAGAGATTGAGGATAATGATTACACTGAAAGGAACAAAGAAAAGGACAATGGAAAAGATAAAGATGACAACGAAAAATGGGCATCTGTGGTTTCGAGAAAGAAGAGAAATGGAGTTGAAATGGATAAAGGAAGGACTGAACAACAGAATATACAAGGTAAAGAAAAGGATGATGTAAATGGTGAAAAGAGACAAGAGAAAAGTCAAAAAGATGAAATGATAAATAAGTTGAGAGGAAAAATGAGATACCAGAGAGAGTACAAAAAAGAAACAACGTTGACAATGAATGTGAAAAACCCAGAACAACTAACGGTTATGATGATAATTAAAGCTGTGGAGGACAAAACTGGATTGGGAAAATTATATGGATTAAGGAAAAAAACTGAATTTGAATATGAACTTACATTGGAGAAAGAGGAAGACTGTGAACAATTATTGGATGGAATACAAATAAATGGACAATGTTGTGAAATAACAAAACTTTGTGGAACGGAAAGGATGGTATCTTTTTTACAATTGCCAAACTATATTAATGATGAGGATGTTTTACAAAAACTGACAAGCTGGGGGGTTACACCGATACTTCCTCTGAGAAGAAGGTATTACCCTGGGACAATTGTGGCGGATGGAACAAGATTCATAAGAGTTAAATTTCCAAAAGACGTGGTGTCTCTGCCATATAACACAAGATTCGAAACGGAAGAAGGATGGCAGTTTTTCAGGGTGATTCATGATCACCAGGTGAAGACGTGTAGAATATGTGCAAGTGTGGATCATGAAAAAAAGGACTGTCCACAATTAATATGCAGAGAATGCCTGGAGCAGGGGCATTATGCGCGGGACTGCAAAGCCCCGCGGTGCCAAGGCTGCGGAAAGGCATTTCTCAGGTGCAGATGTGAAACATACGAAGAGGAACATGAGGAAATGGAGACGGAGACACTCAACGACGAGGTGAATGTGGAAGAGGATGATGAAGGAAGTGTACTACAACAAACACGTGGATTAATAATGGAGATACAGAGCAGAGAAGAAGGAGGAAGTAAAGACGAACGGGATGGAGAAGAAGAGACAGAAACGATGACAGAACTACAAATAATTGCAGATAAAGTTGAACAGGATGGGATGAAAAACAAAGAAGATGACAATGATGGACCAAAGGACAGTACAAACATAGATGAGGTAAGAGACACTAAGAATAAAACTATTGGTGGAAATGAAAGTGGGAAGAAAAACATTTTGAGTGGGGGGAGTAAACTAAAAACAACAGGACAAATTAACATTGAGAAGGTGATGGAGAAACAAAGAATAAGAAGAGAATCTAAAGAAAAAAAGAGGAAAAAAGCTGAAAGGACTGGACCAGGAGATGCGGTTTTGAAAGAGACTGAACCAAAGTGATGAGTTTTTTTGTTTGTTTCTATGTTACTTTTATTTTGTATATGAGTCAATTGAGCATAGTTTCAATCAATGCAAGGGGATTGTCAACTATGACTAAATTTGAGAATATTAATCATTTGACAAAGAAAAATGACATAATATGTATACAAGAGACAGGATGGAATGATGAAAAAACAAATGATTTGAAGAAAATATGGGACGGGGAATTTTTTTACAATAATGATCCTAATAGGAAAAAAGGAGTAGCAATTTTAATAAGAAGGGGTACAATACAAAAAGCAACAGTTATATTTACGGATAAGATAGGAAGGACATTGATGGTCAAGGTCGAAGGAAAAGAAGAAGAAATAACAATATGTAATATTCATGCACCAAATGAAGACCTAGAACGTGCTACTTTTTTTAAAGAAATGGATGTTCTAATAGAGAAATATAAATGTTCGATTTTAATTGGTGATTTTAATACTGTTTTAGAACGAATAGATGTGGAGGATTACATGGTGTATAGAGCAGATGTTGGGAGAAAAGAATTAAAGAAAGTTATGGGAAAACACAGATTTATAGATTTATGGAGGGAAAGAAACAGAGTAAAAAGAGAATATTCAAGAAGACAAATGGTAAACAAAGTTTTAAAACAAAGTAGAATTGATTTGGTATTATGTAACAGACATTTGGGAAGTTTCGTTACAAAAGTATTTTACAAAATGTTTAGTGGAAGTGATCATGATTTTTTAAATGTAATCATTGATTATAGTGGTGTAGAGAGAGGGCCAGGGGTGTGGGTTTTTAATACGGAACTTTTAAAAAATGACATTTATAAAATGGAAGTAGAAAATTATATAATAAATAATATTAATAATGTCCTATATGAAGAAGCAAAAAGTGTGTGGTGGGATAATTTAAAAATAGATATTAAAAAACTATCTATTGAATATTCAAAGAAAATGCAAAGAATAAAGAAAAGTAAAGAAAGATTATTAAACAAGGAATGGGAAGAAGAAATGAAAAAAGTGTCAGAAGGAAGGATGGATGGGAATAGAATAGTGATATTAGAAGAGAAATTGAAAACAATAGAAGAGGCAAAGTGCATGGGAGCTAAAATAAGAAGTAGAGCGAAAAATACAGTAGAAGGAGAAAGGAGTACACATTTTTTTTATGATTTGGAAAAAACAAGAAAACAAGCAGAAATGATAAAAAGTATTTCAAAAAACGGAAAGGTTGTGAAAGAAAAAGAAGGTATTTTAAATGAAGTGAAGGATTTTTATGCTATTTTATTTAAAAAAGATAAAATAAATGAGGAAGATGAAGAGTTTTTATTGAATCAAATTGAAACAAAAGTAAATGAAGAAGATAAGAAAATGTGTGATAAGGAAATAGAAGAAGAAGAAATAGATGAAGCTATAGATCAGATGAGTAATGGGAAAAGTTCAGGCCTAGATGGTTTACCAGCTGAATTTTATAAGGTTTTTAAGAATGTTTTAACGCCAATTTTGCATGATTTATTTATTGATATTTTTAAACAGAAAAAGTTAAGTGAAAGTATGAAGAAAGGAATAATTAAGATAATATATAAAAATAAAGGGGAAAGAGAAGAGCTTAAAAATTATAGACCATTGAGCATGTTAAATACTGATTACAAGATACTGGCCAAGATTTTAGCAAACAGACTGAAAAAAGTGATTCCAAACATTATAAAAACAAATCAAGCATATGGTGTTTTAAACCGTGATATATCGGATATAGTAACAAGTATTAGAGATTTAATGTGGTATATGAAAGAAAAAGGTAAAGAAGGATATTTGATTAGTATAGATCTGGAAAAGGCATTTGATAGAGTAGAGCACAAATATTTATTTGATATATTGGAACAATTTGGTTTTGGGGGAATTTTTATTGCATGGATGAAATGTTTTTATAATGATATTTTAAGTTGTATAAAAGTAAATGGGTTTTTAACAGATTTTATTAAGATATCAAGGTCAATAAGGCAGGGATGTCCATTATCAGCACTACTATACACTTTAGTTGCTGAGCCATTAGGACTTGCAATAAACAAAGAAAAACAGATACAAGGAATAGTTTTGGAAAATGAGGAAGTACATCAGAAAATATTTCAATATGCAGATGATACCACTTTGTTTTTAAAAGATGTTAAGAGTATTGAGAAGGCAATGTTAATATTGGGAAAATATTGTGGTGGAACAGGGGCTAAAGTCAATAATGATAAGACTGAATATATGAGAATGGGGAAGGTAGATATTTTAGGAAGACAATGGAACTTTAAAGAACAGAAGAATGAACTAAAAATTTTAGGAATAACACTAGGAAGAGATGAAATTAGAACAAGAGATCTGGTTTGGGAGGAGACTATAGGAAAAATGGAAAAAAGACTAAACTTTTGGAAACAAAGACAATTATTTATAAAAGGGAAAGTATTGGTTTTAAACTCTCTTTTTTATCTAAGATGTGGTATATTTTAAATGTGGTTAGTCTGCCAACATGGGTGTATAAAAGAATAAAAACATGTATTTTAAATTTTATGTGGGATGGTAAACCAGCTAAAATAGCTTATGACACAATTATTGGAGAGGTAGATAAGGGAGGTTTGGGACTGATAGATCCAATGATAAGAAAGCAAAGTTTGAGAATAAAGACTGTAAAAAAGTTTTTAAAAAAGGATGATTTAATTTGGAAAAAAATAATGAGTTTTTATATAAATAAGTGTGGAAAAATGGGGGATGATTTTATATGGATGCATTTTAAGGACAATATGATAGAGGGGATACCGGAATTTTATAAAGAAGTTTTAAAAGCATGGAAAGGTTTCAAAGAAAATGTAAATATTGAGTTTAAAGGGAGAGAACAACTATTGAAGCAACCACTCTTTTTAAATCAACATATTATATTCAACAGAAACACCTTTTTTTATAAGAGTTGGTATTATGCAGGACTAAAACAAGTTAAAGACATTTTATATGAGGTAATACCAGGATTTTTACCTTTACAAGCAATCATAGACACATTAGAAGTAAATGAAGATATAGAAAATAAGCAATTGATAAAGGAGCAATATTTGAAAATAAAAGAAGCCATACCAGTAGAATGGATAAAAAATATTGAAGATAAAGTAAAAGTGTATGAAAATTTGAATGTATTTTTAAAAAGAAAATATGAAAATATTTCTTTTAATGATTGTACTTTAAAAATGTTTTATGGTTGTTTATGTAAGTCTGTTTTTAAAATACCAAAAGCAATTGAGTATTGGGGAAAACTATTTGATAATTTTGATGCATCCAACATATGGAAAAATGTGAGAATTAATTTTAAGAGTCCTATGTTGGAAAATTTTGATTATTTATTAAGACACAATTGTATAAAGACAGACATGATATTGTGTAAAATAGGGTTGTTACAAGATGAAAAATGTAAAGTATGTATGGAAAAAAAAGAAGGTGTTATGCATTTGTTTGTAAATTGTAAAAAGTTAAATGGTTTTATGAAAATGTTAAAAAAAGATAATAGGTGATTTTTTATTTGATAAAAGAATAATTTTAGAAGAATGGGAAACAACTTTTTTATTTGGTTTTAATGGTAAAGCAAAAAATAAGTTTGCTCTTAATTTTATGCTAACAGTTGCAAGATTTGCTATATGGAGAAGAAGGAATCTAATGAAACAAAAGAAAATAGAACTTCCAATAAGTGTGTTTTATAAGCAGATCTTGAGTGACGAATTGAAAGTTTTATATGATTATTTTAAAATGAACGAGAAAATGGAAATATTTGAAGAATGTATATTAAGAAATAATGCGTATATTGTTAAAACAAGTTATGGTTTTAAAGTTATATTGCCTGAAAATGTGTAAAGATGTTTTTTGCTTGTATATGTAATTGTTTTTGTACTTGTTTTTGTATTTGTTCTTGTTCTTGTTTTGTTTTTAAATGAAAAATATTGTTATTAATTGAAATATTATAAAAAAAATTAAAAAAAACACGCCCGATCTCGTCCGATCTCGGAAGCTAAGCAGGGTCGGGCCTGGTTAGTACTTGGATGGGAGACCGCCTGGGAATACCAGGTGCTGTAAGCTTTTGCTTGATCAATTCACTAATACACTTCAGGGCTCGGCTCCCACGGTTTTTCCTTTATCCTTTTCAATTCAATTGCTTCATTTATTTGTCTTTCATGTTGCTTTCTCTCTGGGTTCTGTCTGCTTTCGGTGTGGTAAAGGACAGCTCAGCCTCGTCATTCTGTGTTTCTCCTCCAGGGGGCGATCGACAGGCTTTTCTCTCTCAGTCTACAAGCAACACACAACTCTGAGCGCTTGTTCTTTTGTAACCCGCTCCTTTCCTCGACTTCAATTAGACCCGAGGTTCCCAAACTGTTTTTGTCAGCAGAACGCTCAGATTATAGCTTAATATTTCATTAATTCCACACACATTTGCATGTTCATGGATTTTTAATTAGGCTACTAACCTATAACTGGCCCTGCACTGGGTCTGAATAGGTTTTAGTGTTGGTACTTATTCTCAGTGTTGGTACCAGATCTCTCAAGATCTCAGCATTTTCACTTATTACAATCCAGACTTTATTTCTCTCGTACTAAGGTATTTGTTCAGAGTTAACAGTTTTAGATGTTGATGTTTTATTGAAAATAATAAAGTTTGAAGTCACCATTATGGTGAGCATGTGCCAGGGAACCAGTATGGTGCTTTAGTTAGATTATTGCCTCTTGACTTTTTAACTAAAATTTTTCTTTTGCTGATTTAACTTAGACCAGAGGAGTTTGGTTCCAAAACGAAATAAAAATTTGTTTTCTTTACCAAGAAAGTGGAAAGATGAAAACAACTATTTTCTGTTTCCATCTTTCACATAGCATTTGTAGGGTATAATGACAAAAAAAATTAAATCCAGGTTTTGATTTTCAAAGATTTATTATAAAAACGGATTCCCCCCCCCCCCCCCCCCCCAAAATGCAATAAATCCATTAAAGATTTTTTCAAAATGCAATTAATGCAATTAAAACTGGCGTTTGTTGCGGTTGTGAAAGAAAGGGAGAAAACATGGCAGAATAACACGGCGGATATCGCATTTTACTTAAGATTAAACATTGACTTTTCAATACCGACCAGATACAATCCTGATTCTTGCGGTAACTCAATTTTATTAAAATGGCGTTTAGGAATCAATCTCATTGGTCACTTTGTAGTGATGGTGTATTTATTTGATTCACTGAAACTAGAGTATAATCTCTGATTATATTGTTTAAAATTAAATTGTTTATTTTTCATGCCGATCCTACTGCAGAAATTTCTACTCTGTTGTGACAGAAAATGGTTTGTCAGAGTCAAGAATACTCACACAGATATCAAGAATCAGCAAATGAATCTCAACAATGGTGACAATTAAAAAAAATCAGATTAACTCTGAATGTCACAAAACAAGCTAATAGTCACAAAAAAAGCTTTCTTGATTGTCACCATTGTTGAGATTCATATGTTGATTCTTGATGTCTCTGTATGCTTAAGTAAAGAATAAAATCCAAGGTTGATTAGAGCGCTGCAGTTCCATTTTTCACCACAGCTTTTGCATAGGAGAATTTGTCGGGTGCTGTAGAGATGGGGAGACTGCTGCTTATTATCTTAGATTAGTAGTGGGAAGTTCGGATCGTTTTACTGCCTCGGATATTTGAGTCTTGTTCAGCAAAATGAACGGATCTTTTTATCGAGTCATTTCGTTCATTTCAGCATAATATAATTAAAATGGCATGTTAAATATCCCAACACATCTAGTACTTACAGAAATGTTGATTACATTTGTGAAAAGAATAAAAATAAACTCTTAGGTAATGCAGCCAAAGCCAAATTATAAGAAACCGACATGTTTTATTAATTGATTAGTTGTTGGGTCTTAAGTTCAGACTATTGCAGTCGAATTCTGTTGGTTCATCTTCTGATCCGAGACATTCTTTCCTTTGCAACTTCATATTTATCAGGTTAGTTCTCCTCTCGTGTCTCGAGACGTTAGTTGTCGACTCGCCAGTGTCTGACTCTGCTCTGTCTGCCGGGCCGACCGTGCCGTGTGTGATACAGCAGGGCCGGAAAGTGAAATGATTAGTTCATCTTTCGAGTCTCGAGTTCGGGTTCGGACGGGTCCGAGTCTTGAGTTCTTCCTGTCAGTCCCATATAGTCTATGCTGTCAGTACCGGAAAGAGAAATGATTAGTTCATCTGGTTCGGGTTCGGACGGGTCCGAGTCTCGAGTTCTTCCTGTCAGTACATATAGGCTATGCTGTCAGTACCGGAAAGAGAAATGATTAGTTCATTTGGTTCGGGTTCGGACGGGTGCGAGTCTTTCATTCTTCCTGTCAGTCCATATAGGCTATGCTGTCAGTACCGGAAAGAGAATGATTAGTTCATTTGGTTCGGGTTCGGACGGCTGCGAGTCTTTCGTTCTTCCTGTCAGTCCATATAGGCTATGCTGTCAGTACCGGAAAGAGAAATGATTAGTTCATTTTCTTCGAGTCTCGCTTTAAATCCTTCGTTCTTTTGTCACGTGACCGCTGGTATCTTGCATCAAATACAACATTAGATTTGTGTTATTGACTGTGTCTGAATGTATATTGTTTTATAATTAGGAATTATAATTCAAAATATGTGCAACAAACATTATCTGAAAAATAAAAGTTCCATCGTATTATTGTCCCTGTCCGTCTCTTTTTTTAATATGTTTCTTTTGCATCTGTGGTGTGTTTTATTATATATTATACATTAATTAACTACTATTATATTATACATTAACTACGTGCTTGTTTGTAAAAAGGTTGTGAATTAGTAGGCTATTCAATACGTTTACAAGTCACGGGACAAAAGAACGAAGGACTCAAACTCGAAGACTCGAAAAAATGAACTAATCATTTCTCTTTCCGGTACTGACAGCATAGCCTCTATGGACTGAGGACCCGGACCCGTCAAACCAAAGACGGAACCAAAGACTCGGACCCGTCCGAACCCGAACTCGAGACTAAGATGAATGAACGAATCACTCTCTGAGACAACTCGGTAGTCCCGAGTCATTTTAAAGATTCGTTCAAAATGAACGAATCGTTCATGAACGACACATCACTATCATAGATACATGCTTAAATGCATAAATCTAAACGCTACATTTTAATATCCTGCTCACTTTACGTCTGAAAATAGTCAAGAAAATCCCAAAAATATTTAATTTATTATTAGTTTAATGCATATAGAGGTCTAATGAATCAACATTTTGAGCAGCTGTATAAAGACATGAAAACGCTTTGTGGATGCTGTTTGTCTTGCAGCTGCAGTGTGTGTGAATGCGGGCCGAGACTCGTGTGCCTTCTTTAAATATCCCTCTATCGGCTGAGACTCTCGCTTACGGCCATACCACCCTGAACACGCCCGATCTCGTCCGATCTCGGAAGCTAAGCAGGGTCGGGCCTGGTTAGTACTTGGATTGGAGACCGCCTGGGAATACCAGGTGCTGTAAGCTTTTGCTTTATCAATTCACTAATACACTTCATGGCTCGGCTCCCACGGTTTTTCCTTTATCCTTTTCAATTCAATTGCTTCATTTATTTGTCTTTCATGTTGCTTTCTCTCTGGCTTCTGTCTGCTTTCGGTGTGGTAAAGGACAGCTCAGCCTCGTCATTCTGTGTTTCTCCTCCAGGGGGCGATCGACAGGCTTTTCTCTCTCAGTCTACAAGCAACACACAACTCTGAGCGCTTGTTCTTTTGTAACCCGCTCCTTTCCTCGACTTCAATTAGACCAGAGGTTCCCACACTGTTTTTGTCAGCAGAACGCTCAGATTTCAGCTTAATATTTCAATAAATCCACACACATTTGCATGTTCATGGATTTTTAATTAGGCTACTAACCTATAACTGTTTTTTTAGGCTTTTAGGCTTTTTTAGTTTTTTAACTGGCTTTTAAGGTTCTCATCCGTTCAACTCATCTCATCTCATTCTCATCCGTATTTTGTTGAGTTACAGGCTTTTACTTTGAAGCTTATAGAGTTAAGGGTTTTGCATAACCTACTTAATGAGCTAAACCTATATTATACACTACCGGGGGTTTCAAACTTGTGCCCTAGACAGCTGGGAACACAATTGTTGCTGCTGACGTTAGCTAACTAGCTTCTGTAAAGTTACACAAAGTAGCCTAGAACTCACTCCACAAGAAATCACAACACACCAAATGTTAAATTATGATGTGAGCGCGCTTCCTATGAAGTCAACAAACTATACAGAAAATACATTTTTAAAACGTAACGTTACTCTAAAACGTATAACTCTATCAAAACATCCACATTAACAGAATATCCTTCAAAATAAAAGCATGAGACTGTCACTGCATGCCAGCAGCGAGCTGATTGGCTTTTTGTGAGGCCAGCTTTTTCAAAGGTTGCAACGCTGAAACGTAAATAGGACCTGTGTCCACCAAAGCATTCTTTTCTGACGACAGCATCTTTTTTCAATTCATTGCAAAGGGGGCGCCGCGTTTTTACAACATGGTAAAAACGACAGCAGCGTGACAAAACACTTAATTTCTTGCATTTTGGAGACATTTCAGCACCAATTTATGGTAGAATTGTCTTTATTTAAATAGTGAAACATAAAATCCAGGTGACAATTCAAACAGAATATAATGCAGTAAAAACATATGGTGTGAAACAAAAATACAAAATAAATTGTGCAGTTTGAGTTGTTAAAATTAGTTACTCCTAGGCTAGATACGGTATAATATAATATGTCAATTGCTTCACTGATTATTCATCCTGTTCTGTTTTTGCACCTAAAGGCTGCTTGAAATATTGTATTATATAGTATTGGCTTGAAAGCAGCGGGGGAAAGGAGTTGGGCTCCTGTCACACACAGTGACGGACATGCACGCCGAGCCGCCTGTGCTAATCTCAGTGCGACTGCCCTCAGCCTCGTCCGCATCTCTACCTTTTTAAACTTCAGACACTTGCCCATTCTGAGTGGACAGCTAACGTTAGCTTGTTAGTAGCCCGTCAGAGACGTTTTGTTTTCTTTCCCAACAACTGACTGATTCGCACCAGAGCTGGATGCACCGCGAACACTCCACAGTTCAGAGCGTAAAGCTAAACACTGACGTAAACAGTAACGTTAACGTTACCTGTACTGCCGTATAACATCAGAGTCACACCAAACAGAGTCAATTGTAAAGTCACACACACACAAAGTATTTATTTATGACGTTACGGCATTTAATAACAACAGGATCGACACCCGGTAGAAAAGAGATTAACGTGTACAACTAACCGCCGATTCTGTCCCCCTCGTTAATTTTCTAATTTAAACCGCAACACACATATATGGCAGACCTGCCTGCAGCAAGCAACAGTTAATTTAACCTTACAAACGAACGTGAATGTTGGATTAGGATTTTCGCTCACTCAAAATGGCCCAGGATTACTTTAAAAGAGAGCCTTCATTTAACGTTCAGCCTCCAAAAAGACACCACTGACCTGGCACATCAACACGTTAACATACACTGTCTTAACCACAACCGAACATTTAACAGTTAACGTTTATGACATTTAACTTTAACGTTAACTTCTATGACATTTCAAAATTACCTTTTACACGCAAAGTGGAGCTGGGGATGAAGCTTTTGCTCGTTCACATTAACGTTACAGAGAGGAGACGCTGTGTATTTTTTCAAACAGCAGTCAAACTCCCGCTCCAAATAAAAATACTGACAATAGTTCTGTAAATTAACAGACCCATTGCCACAAAAAATGGAGAAGCGGGACATGACCAAATAATGGATGATAATTTGCCCTGACCTAATATTACAAAAAACAACTCACACAAACCTGGTCTGTTTTAAATCTTCTGAGAAAAAACAGCTCCCTAACCAAGCGCTGGTTAATAACAGCAGCTCACGAAAATTAAGTTAGCAATAGCCAACTGAGATTCAAAATGGTATGTTACACACAATGAACCCAGACAATATAACATTTAAAACTACTGCAAATAAAACAGTCACTTGGATAACGTACATTTTCCAAAACAATTACTGACCGCTGAAAGGCAGACCGTTGCAAATTATTTTTTGACATCTGCTTAACCTTATTACGTCCGTCTCTGGCCACGGCAGCTGGAGCAGAGATCAAAGTCCCATAATGCAATTCGAAACGTAAATAAACAGAAATACACCCGTAAATCACGTTCTATGGACAATTTCTGTAAAAATATACAGTAATACAACTGTTAATAAACAGATATTTCTTAGAGTGTAGACAACAATACTTCTTCTTTTCTATTTTCTATAGCAATGTATCCTCCCTACTGTCTGTGTAATACTATAACACCATCCCTGTGTCACTGTCCCATCTAGTCGTTTGCCACTTATTTATTAACTTTTTATTTAGAATCGACGTTCCCTCTTTTTTCCCAAAGGTAGGGGAGAGTGGGGCTGGTTGGGTCAAGGGTTGATTGGCACACAGTTCAAATCCAGTACACTAGAGGGCGCTGCCACAAAAATGTGACATTAAAATGACTGCCCTCTTGGCCTGAACACACCCATTTAGTAAAGTCATTGAATTGTCACTAACTTTTGAGGTGAGGATAACTTTTCTATTTTACTGTGTTAAAACAAAAAAAACGTTCTCCCACTAAATACATATTAGAACTATGATAGATATATAGATATATATATATATATATAATGCTTTACATATTTATCGGGATCAGTGTTAATTTTGTCAGCAAATTTTGATTTAGTTTTAGTCTTAGTCTTTTGACTAAAATGCCATTTAGTTTTAGTCATATTTTAGTCATCGGAATTGTTTTAGTTTTAGTCTAGTTTTAGTCGACGAAATACAATAACATTTTAGTCGACTAAATCTACAGTAGATTTAGTCGACTAAAATATAATGGGTTTAGTTCAATTGTAATGCATTAATTTAGAATTTCTCTAAAATTTCCAAACCCATATACTCCCGGAGAAAACATCTATTAACCTATTAATATGAATGATTTTTAAGTTTGAACATGCAATACAGATACAGATTTAACTGCTGTTACTTAAAAAATATCTTAAAATGAAATAAAACCACTTTTCCTAAAGTACAACACAGTCTTCTTTACAATGAATGATATATTCATTCCTTATAACTACTTACACATCATTCTTTATTCTTTCAAGCAGACATATTTATTTGTATGAATTAAATATAATTGATCCTTATTAAAGCTATTAACAAACAGTGAATGCTTTTCTCTTTTTCTTTTGTTGCTTGATCAAAATTAAGGACACGGACCGCATTAGGTTTATTGCCACTGTCACTTTAAGACGTCGGATCATGTCCAATGACATGCGGATACAATTGCACTGATGCACATCCGACACACTCACAGTTTAAGACATAACCAGCATAGTTTACATGAATACTCTCCAAAAAGGACATTTAGAAATACTGTTGTGTATTTCTCCATTCAGACACGAAAGAGAGCTCAATTCAGTAGCCTACTCGCGCGCTGTAGGTGTATTGTGCATGACTGCACGCTTCGGGTTAGGTGTGTGCGCAAAGAAAACCGCACCGAATAGAGCTCTTTTTTGCATCGTCACTCTTATTCAGAGATCTATATGTCTGCTCTACTCATTCTCCCAGACGTTCACATTTTTTAACGTTTTATGACCGCGGGGTAGATCACGTTACAGTAGCCTACAAATGTGCGCATCTACCACACACGCAGGACATCAGTTCTGACGGATCGCTTCCCAAATCGTCACTATCTAACATTTTCGTCTAGTTTTTATTCGTTGAAGAAAATGTCAATAGATTTTCGTCATAGTCTTTGTCATTCAAAACTAGGTTTTATTTAGTTATCGTCTCGTTTTCGTCTGTGAAAAAATGTCGTTGACGAATAATTTTCGTCGTTATTTTCGTCAACGAAATTAACACTGATCGGGATTGTATGTTATATTCTCATGAACATAAACTCATGTAAAAAAAAACATTTTCTTTTAGAAGGCAAAATGGTCAGAAAATATTTAAGAACAACAGACAGGGCAAAGACACCAGCACAGATTATGCTAGAGGCAGCCAGACAGGTGAAGACTCATAAAAAAAGTATTAGGAGCACAGCAAAGGACTTCAAAATACCATTCAGTACACTAAGCAGATACTGCCACAAGATCAGCCAGGATGAGATTGAAGGCAAGAAAGAGCTAGGTGTAGCTGTTGGTTACATCAGGAACAGACAAATATTTTCCGCAGATTTGGAAGAGGAGCTGGTTAAGTATCTGTGCAAGTCAGCCGACATTTACTTTGGCCTATCACCCAGGGAGGTTAAAAAGCTGGCCTTTCAGCTTGCTGTGTCACATGACATCAAGGTGCCTGAGACCTGGTCAGAGCAGCAGCAAGCTGGCCGTGACTGGTTTACTGCCTTTTTGAAGAGGCATCCTTCCCTTTCCATCAGGAAGCCAGAGGCCACAAGCCTTGCTCGTGCTACGAATTTTAATAAAGAAAATGTTAAAGCCTTCTTCAACAACCTAGAGACAGTCATGCAAAGGCACCGGTTTCCTCCAGGTGACATCTGGAACATGGATGAGACAGGTGTCACTACAGTCCAGAAACCAAACAGGGTCATTGCCAGGCGAGGATTTAAGCAAATTGGGTCAATAACCTCTGCAGAACGAGGGACGCTTATTACCCTTGCTTGTGCAGTTTCAGCCACAGGGAACAGCATTTCTCCTTATTTTATCTTCCCCAGAGTAAATTTCAGGGACCACTTCATTCTCAATGGACCTACAGGTTGCAAAGGAGGAGCAAACCCGTCAGGATGGATGAAGGAAGAACACTTTGTTGAATTCCTGAAGCATTTTGTGGAGAGTACAAAATGCACAAAAGAGAAGCCATGTCTCCTTTTGCTTGACAACCATGAGTCCCATCTCTCTATCAGTGGCTTGAACTATGCCAAAGAAAACGGTGTAGTCATGCTATCATTCCCCCCACACTGCTCCCACCGGCTACAGCCTCTTGACCGCACTGTGTATGGGCCTCTGAAGAGGCATGTCAACACAGCCTGTGATTCATGGATGCTGAACAACCCTGGCAAAACCATGTCTATATATGATGTGCCTGGAATCGTTGCCACAGCATACCCATTGGCTTCAACCCCTAACAACATCCAATCAGGATTCAGGGTGACTGGAATTTCCCCTATAACAGGGATGTTTTTCCAGAAGAGGCCTTTGCCCCATCTTATGTTACAGACCGGCCAAACCCAGTTCCAACTGCCGATCTTGTTGCTGTCCCCGATGAGCTTCACCCTGCCACAGACAACGTTGCACAACAGCTTCACCCTGCCACAGACAACGTTGCACAACAGCCTCACCCTGCCACAGACAACGTTGCACAACAGCTTCTCCCTGCCACAGACAACGTTGCACAACAGCTTCACCCTGCCACAGACAACGTTGCACAACAGCTTCACCCTGCCACAGACAACGTTGCACAACAGCTTCACCCTGCCACAGACAACGTTGCACAACAGCCTCACCCTGCCACAGACAACGTTGCACAACAGCTTCTCCCTGCCACAGACAACGTTGCACAACAGCTTCACCCTGCCACAGACAACGTTACACAACAGCTTCACCCTGCCACAGACAACGTTGCACAACAGCTTCACCCTGCCACAGACAACGTTGCACAACAGCTTCACCCTGCCACAGACAACGTTGCACAACAGCTTCACCCTGCCACAGACAACATTGCACAACAGCTTCACCCTGCCACAGACAACGTTGCACAACAGCTTCACCCTGCCACAGACAACGTTGCACAACAGCTTCACCCTGCCACAGACAATGCTGTGCCCGGACCAAGTGGTTTTTCTGCTGGTACTGGGAGACGTCCCCAAACCCCAGAAGAGCTGCGCCCATTCCCTAAGGCTGGGCCTAGGAAAGTTGTTGGTGCCGTCAGAAGGAAGAGGAAGACCGCCATCCTGACAGACACACCAGTCAAGCGACAACTGGAGGAACAAAAGGCCGCAACAAAGAAGAGACTCTTCAAAAAAAACAAGAAGCCACAACTGAAAGCTCCATCCAAAGCTCCTGCTCCTAAAAAAAAACAGAAAAGGAGATCATCGTCTGAGTCTGATGAAGATGAAGAGGAATACTGTCTGGTTTGTTTAGAATCATATGGGAATAGCCGACCTGGGGAAGTTTGGCTTCAGTGCCTGAATTGCAAAAAGTGGGCCCACGACTTATGCACTCCAGGTCTACCAGTCTACATCTGCCAGAACTGTGATTCATCTGATTGAGACACAGACATCTTGAAGTTAGCCTGCTAGTTAGCCCAACAGCATTTTTTCTGTTACTCCTAATACTACACACACACACACACACACACACACACACACACACACACACACACACACACACACACACACACACACACACACACACACAATTTACATATGTTAAAAATAATGAATGTTGTATAATAATATATATATATATATAATATGTAAAACAGTATATAGTAGCCCTATATATGATATAATATTATATATATTAATATGTAATACAGTAGGCTATATAGTAGCCCTATATATGATATATATATAGACTTTATATAATAATACTATAATATGTTGTATATTTACAAATAAGTTTAGCTTCAGTGCCACTCACCACACAAAAACTGTTGTTTAGTTTAAATGAATACAATCTTGTTTGTTTTGAGTTTTATGGGAATAGTCGGGGTAAGTTTAGCTTCAGTGCCACACACACACACACACATAAAAACGGTTGTTTAGTTTAAATTAATACAATCTCGTTTGTTTTGAGTTTTATGGGAATAGTCGGCCTGGGGAAGTGAGGTTTGGTTAATAATTTGGTTAAAATGGGCAGAAATTCTGTTGAATGTTATTCTGCATCTGGTTTGAATTAAATGCTCAAGTTCTTTATATTTTTCACCTCATTCTTTGTAACTATAGCATCTGTGCCAACCAACCCCATTGCATGTGCCAACTAACCCCCATACTGGGGCTGGTTGGCACAAGTGCACAACATCACTTTAATGATGAATAAAACATTTTTAGGAATCATTTGTTAACATTAAATGTATCTGTTGAGTAGCTGAGATCTTAACCTTTCAGTTGTTACTGGTTAGACTATTTTAACATATAGCATGACTGAGAAATATGACAGAGAGTGAAAAGTGTGCCAACCAACCCCGCTCTCCCCTATTTTAACATCCACCTATCTCTTGTCTAGTGCTACTTCTTTCTTTTTTTCTTCCTGCTAGTTTATCATCAACTTCATTAACAGATACTGATCTGGTACCCAACAAAAATACACCACTTTGTCTGATTTTGCATGTATTATACTAATTAAAGCTGAAGAAGAATCTGAGCATATTACTACTCTTTGTGGGGGGGGGCACTGTTTCGGTCAGAAGATCACAAAGAAGGTGCTCACCAACATGACAGACGAAAGAGGAAATAACCATCTAAAATCCAGAAATAAAAGAGTTACGCCAAATTACAAAGTTTAAGTTATTTTTCCTGTTCTCGTTTAGCGCCGGTCTGGCCACACCCACCGGCATGCGCGTCATTTACATGGTAATGACCTGAATGTGGGAAACGCCCCCGATCAACAGGATAAAACTGGCGGCAAACCTTTGGTTGGCTTTATTGACTTTTCCTCACGATGGCACGCCACGCACACGAGGAAGCTCTTCAGATGATCATAGACAGTGAGGAGGAAGAATTCACTTGTTCCTCAGAGTCAGAAGATGAAGACGTTGATGATGATGAAGGCCTGCATTTTGAGGATCACTTTCATCCAACACAGGACACATTTTCTGAAGAGTAAGCCATTTATATTTATTTTAGTAATTAGAGTCGCATATTGCTGTTTCAGATTAATATGGCCAGACGGAAATCTACCAGTTTGTAATATTCTGAGTGAAATGTGGACTTTTAGTACATCTAAATGCCTTCCAAAACAAGCGTATACATGTTATAATCTAAGAGAGAGAGAGTGAGTTACGCCAAATTACAGGAGAGAGAGAGAGAGAGAGAGAGAGAGAGAGAGAGAGAGAGAGAGACATTTAGCAACAAACCTTAACTGTTTTCAAACATCTGCTGAGGTGTAAATGTTTTGAATGTGAATAACAGAAGCGTGTCGACGCCCCATCAACAGCCACAAATCGCGCGACCGTTTATCCATTATTTATCAATGACCCTTTTCACAAACTGTGATGATAGTTTTAATGGTGATCACATTAACACTTTGCAGGATTTACGATGCTGATTACCATTAAAACTAGTCATCACAGGCTGTGTGATGAATAAAAATATATATACATTTATTATTTTAATTTATTTTCACTTTATAACTATAACTTACTTTGTTAATAAATTACCGTTGCATCAAATTACAAAAAACTATGGTGTTTCTAATACTGCCGCTGTGTATGACCATCAAATTAACATCTTTCTCTCTTCTTGACTGCCTTTATCAAACTCTCTCTTTCTCTCTCTCTGTCCTTTATATATATATATATATATATATATATATATATATATATATATATATATATATATATATATATATATATAATTACCTTTTTCTTTGTACTATTTTGGAAAATTGGAAAACACTATTGTGATTTTTATTTTATTTCTGTTGCTATTTGAGCAAATAAAAACACAAAAATATATATTTAATGTAGTCTCTCATTCACCATTTAACCATTTTACCCAACTATGATGATTTTCTCTTCATATGATGATTTTTTTTACCAATATTTGTGTTTGTACCTTTTCTTAGGAATGTGGTTCCTTCACGTGGACCTCACACAGGACGCAAGCGTCGTTCAGTTTTCAACGCGGTAGAAAATCTTAATGAGTAAGTCCACGTTTACCCGCCATTTTACAAGTGACAGATTCATTTTGATTGCATATGTACTGTGAAATAATACATGCAAACTATATGTGTATGGATGAATCTGTAAATAGCTTTTAATGAGACTGGGCAAAATATCAGTATAAGTTATTGATAATGATGAGGTGATCCTGTTGTCAACATGCTCACTTTTGTTTTCTCCCACCACAGATGTGAGAATGACAGTGACCAGATTCCTGTTTTAAAGGGAGCCAAGACTCTGACATGGAGAGAAGAGACTGATGTCGATGTGGCTCCAAAGTCTCTGAGATTCCTGCCGGCTCGGGAACCTGGGCCGCAGTCGAGTCTTGCTGACTCGCACTCTCCTATGAGTCTTTTCAAACTGTTTTTCTCAGAGAGCGCCGTGTCAAATCTGTGCCACAACACAAACGCTCAGGCTGCCAGGGCGCTCGCAAAGGGTCGCAAATACAGTTGGACAGATGTCAGTGTTGGCGAGCTGTATCGCTACATTGGACTCGTTTTCTACATGGCCACGGTGAAGATGAGCTCCATTGCTGACTACTGGCGGCAGGACAGTCTTTTCTCTGTGCCCTTTCCCGCCACAGTCATGTCTAGGGACAGATACCGCACAATTTCATGGAATTTGCACATAAGTCACCCAGAGGCAGACAAGGAAAATGACAAAAAGAGGGGAAATGCTGAACATGACCAGCTCTTCAGGGTCAGACCCCTCATGGACACCATCCGTCTTGCGTGCAAAACCTTTTATCATCCCAGAAGAAATTTAGCTGTGAAGGAAAGACTTGTGACATGCAGAGCAAATGCAGTAATGAGACGATTCATGAAAGCCGAGCCAGCAAAGCTGGGCTTCAAGTTCTTTGTCCTGGTGGACTCGTCGAATGGATATACTGTGGACCTCTCTGTGTACACGGGCCAAAACATCTTTCCCACAGGCCGTGGGATTTCTTATGATGCGGTGATGTCTCTTCTGGACAAGAAAGTTTTGGGTTCTGGCTACCATGTGTACATGGATGATTTCTTCACAAGTCCAAAGCTCTTAACAGACTTGCTTGCCATGAAGTTTGGTTCTTGTGGGACTTACAGAGACTATAGGAAGGACTTCCCACGGAGAGCATCTAATTCACTGACCAAAAAGTCCAGCAGGGGATCCATCCGGTGGATTCGGGATGGGCCTCTTGTGTGTGTGAAGTGGATGGACAAACAAGAGGTGTCTGTTTGTTCCACCATTCATGGTGCCTATACAGGAGACCGGGTGCAACGACAAGTGGAAGCACAAAATACACGGAGGACAAAGTCTTTTCCATGTCCTGCGCCTGTGACCGCGTACAACCAGCACATGACAGGTGTTGACCCGTCCAACCAGCTGTTGCAGTACTACACTGCACAGCACAACACCATGAAGTGGTACAGGAAAGTCTTTCTACACTTCTTGGATGTTGCTGCCACCAATGCTTTCATATTGCACAAGGAGCTACACGGCAACATGACGCACAAGGCGTTTATGGAAGAGCTTGTTGCAGAGCTCTGTGGTGTGTCTGAGAAAGCAGATGCAGAACAGTCCAGTAATGACCATGTGCCGGTTCCAGGAGCTGAGCTGACCTCTGATGTCAGAAATATTGCCACTGTTGGTCGCCGCATATGTGTGCATTGCAAAGCAGTGCGGGGCAAGAAGCAACAAACACCATGGAAATGCCAGGCGTGTGACGTTCATTTGTGTCTTCAGTTAAACAGGAACTGTTTCCAGGAATGGCACAACGATGTGTGAGTGTGTTCAAACCTGGGTGCACAAAAATGTGCCTTCAATTACACACCCTCTTTTCTTTCTTTTTTTGAATTTGAGTAAACTGTATACCATTTTTGTAAATAAACTACATTCAAAATGTGTGGAGTCTTTTTTTCTTTTCTCTCTCATATTAATAGACCCTTTAGGGAACGGATCAATATTTCCCCAGGTGATGAATGCAGTATTTATGACCACTGGCACTGTCTTTCACACTGCTTTCATGAAACCAGAAAATCAAAGTAGCATTATTATTGTAATACAATCTGGGCTGAATGCAGTGCAGTGAGCCATTTTCCTTCTGGTGTAAATATCTGAAATAAGCACAAATGCAGACCTGCCAACCTGTACGCATTTTGCGTAGCGGTTACGCATTTTGAACTCAAAGTACGCTGATACGATTTGTAACTCTAAACTACGCAAAAACCTGGTGACCCGCCTCTTTTCACGCGCAGTCCTCAAATCAATCAACAGCAAATGAAGAAGAGTTTGACCAATCATAGCGCTTAGTTCATTTCCCAAAATAGCAAGCGGGGATGATTGACAGATGCGTAAGGCAATAAAGAATCCCGCTTCCACTCCCGTGGCCCGCCGTCTGACTGATTTGAGCGAGGACAGTACGGCTACAGTCACGGTAAAGTTACTTCTGACTCCTGAAGGTAAACGGGCTGGGGTGGATGTGGAAAGTTGAAATGTTGTATTGAGTTGATCTGGATTCTATTATCACATGGGAGTGATCGCATGGATTATATATCTCACTCAAAATACTCCGGCATTCATGGTCACTCAGATAAGAGGAAAACATCATTCAGCCATGCAAATTATAAAATGCTTAAGTAATGCTGAACAATAAATCTTAATAAAATTAATCGTTATGGTTTAGTGATTATGAAAGTTCTGTGACTTGTGGATGACTGATAAGCGCGAGTCTGGAGAAACAGTCGTATTTAGCCTACTCATTCTCATGATTGAGAAACGTAGTCTGCATGTGTTACATTATTGTGTTAATAACTAAAGTACCTAATTATGTTACATATTTATTTTCTATGAAAATTAGTGCGTTATTTACTGGCGGATAATAAAGTACCCTTGTATCAGTGCGCGCGAGCTCTCTCTCACAAACACTGACGCGCGCGCAGAGAGAACATAACTAAAATGAAAATTGACGGGCTAAGTTTAAATTTATATTATCCACCCGTGTTTTTAAAATTCCTTAAATGACGGACGTTTACTGTTAACAGCCCTTCCTATATGTCGGATTCGTCTAACTTATACTTGATATTCTTTTTAGAATAAGTGATTCGTTTTGCTATTATTGGACTCCTGTCTATTGATTGTCAACTATTTTCTATAAATATGTTTGTATTGGCTAACGTTTATTCAGTATTGCGTGTCCTGTTTAAAATGTGCAATGTTCAAATGCAAAGACAGCACGTCACACAAATAAAAGCCCTTTTTTCTTTGAGATTTAGTATCATATTTGGATATTGGAATAATAAATTACAATTTAGCTTAAATGTACATGTTCTGTTTTTTTAGGGGTTTCTTAATTTTAGACTAGTTGACAAGCACACATTATACAATGCAATATTAATCATGAATAAAAAATGGTTTTGAGCAGTATTGAAACTTTGGACTTTAACTGTAAATTGCAGTGCAAGTGAAATTTTCTGATTTGGGTCAGAAAAACTCAAACTTTAGAAGCTTTTTTCTAAAAAAAGAACACTTTTTAAAAACTTTCTAGAATTATGAAGATAGGCATGCATGCGGAATGCGTTTACATGCAAAGACATGTGTTTGTGTGTGTCTCTTGCATTCTCCAAAAAATATATGCCAATATATAATTCTATGTAGTAATCTTATAGAAATAGGCTATAGGCCTATTATTTTGGGACATAATATCGAAGTATTGAAGTATTTTGGGACAGACTATAGAAGTATCATAAGACTGTAGGCTACTGTAGGAGGGTAAGGTAATTATAGAGATCATAAGTGACCTGGGCTAACCATCACTAAAAATCTTATAGTATTACTTGTATATAGGAACAGATTATGGCAGACAGGTGGCCTACATGATGATAAGAGGATTGTGTTCTGTGTTCTGTGTGTGTGTGTGTGTGTGTGTGTGTGTGTGTGTGTGTGTGTGTGTGTGTGTGTGTGTGTGTGTGTGTGTGTGTGTGTGTGTGTGTGTGTGTGTGTGTGTGTGTGTGTGTGCATGCGCACTTTTCAGTTAATCAAAATGGCTTCAGACGAGGACACTGACAGGGAGAGAGAAGGCAACAAACCTAAAAAGAAGCGGGTCTGTGCCCCTCAGAAGTTCCTGACAAAATATCAAGAGCAGTAGCCATGCCTCCGCCACTCTAAACTGGCCAATCATGCCTTTTGCACTTTGTGTAATTATGATTTTGACATTGGCCACCAAGGAGCTACAGGTAATAATGTAGTTATCATATATATGGTTGGTTCCCGTTTAATTAAACAATTGAATACAATTCATTTATGGATATCAGTTTATATAAGCACACATACAATTAAATATTGATCATGAAAAAAATATTTTTAAGCAGGTGTATTGAAAAAAGTATAGCGTAGTAGTGCAGAGCAAGTGATATTTTTAGAATCCGGTGATTCCATAGTTTTGCCTTATCACTTTTAGAGTCTACCCTAAAATTACGAAGAGAGGCTTTAGAGTGTGTGTGTACGTATGTTTTTGGCAGACTGTCGACGGCATGTGGAGGGGAAAAAACATTTAAAAAATGTGGCTGCTACAGACTCAGTGCCTAGAATTAACTCATTCTTCGTACAGCCACAGGATTTGAGACCAATCCGCGCAGAAACCCTATACACTACATTCATTGTAGAACACAACTTGCCATTAGCTGCTGCAGACCATGCCGGGCCACTGTTTATGAAGATGTTTCCTGATAGTGAGATAGCCAAACAGTATGGCTGTGGCAGAACTAAGACTGCTGCCATAGTAAAAACACTGGCCTGGCATGATGATGAGTGCATTACAGAAGCAATGAAGCACTCTTCATACAGCCTTGCTACAGATGGGAGCACAGATATGGAGAACATAAAAATGTACCCCATTGTAGTGAAGATTTTTAACGCCAGTTTAGGTAGGGTAGTTGTGATGTTGCTTAAGATTTGTGAATCAAGAGAATCTACTGGAAGAGCAATATTTGAATTGCTTGATGGTGAACTGACAAAGAGAGGCATACCATGGTCAAATTGTGTCAGCCTTGCAGCTGACAATGCTGCAGTTATGCAAGGTTTGGGGAAAGGTGTAGCGGCTTTTTTGAAGGCACAACATCCGCATATCTACCTAGTTGGTTGTCCCTGCCACCAGATACACCTAGCTGCAGAGACGGCATCCAGGCAGCTTAGTGTGAACATCGAAGATTTCCTCATTACCATCTATTACTATCTAGACAAAACCAGCAAGAGAAAGTCGAACCTACGTGATATTCAAATCATGTGTGACACAAAGGGTGAGGAAGATACTCAAGCTGGCCTCCTCAAGATGGCTGTCTCTGGGGCAGTGTGTGAACCGTTTACTGCAACAGTGGGATGCTCTTACTGTTTTCTTTGGTAATGAGGTGGATGCAGGGAAGAAAAAGAGGACAAAGTTCTCAGGTTCCTCCAATCTGGCAAAGCTTCCACCTGGTCCTACACAGAAGCCAAAAGCCACATCCTCCAGCAGCATGCCAGCTAAAGTGCAGCCCAAGCTCTCCTTCATCCTACCAAAGCTGTCTGCACCTCCACCTGGTCCTACCCAGAAACCTAAAGCTCCTGCACACCTTGCTGCAGAGTTTGACCTAACAAATTTCCTCTTCAGGCAAAACGAATTTGGAAAAAGAGCTGCAAAATAAAAATAAAAAACAAAGGCAGAAAGAACCGAGAAAGAAGAGAAAAGGGATCTGACAAAACCCGAGAAGGTACTTCAGTTCCTCACAAACCCTATGTCAAAAGTGTATTCACTCTTTCTGAAGTGTGTCATACCAGTTTTTGACATCAGCAACCAAATACTTCAAAAAGAGGAGCCATGCATTCATATCCTGCTTCCAACTTTGGAGCTGCAACTGCAAAAAATATTGCTTTCATTCTGTAAGCCTGAGCATGTGATCACTATGTTGAATGAAATTGGTAGAGGTATCAGGCCAACCATCACAAGTGAAAAGCAGCTGCCAGATGAGGAACTCTCAATTTAGAGCTGAAGCCATTCTATAGGGGTGTGAGGAAGTTCTTTTCATCTGCAGCTGACTACATGCTTTCCAAATTTCCATTTGGAAATGAGCTGCTTATGCATGCTGTTGTGGCCAACATAGAGAAAAGGCTATCAGTGAAATTCTGTTCTGTTGACCTGCCGGACAGTGTAACAGTGGATCAGGTAGAGGATGAGTTCAGGATGTATCAAACCACCAGCTTTGATTCCAGCATCCTCAGGAAACGTATTGATGAGGCCTGGAGAGACATCAGCCTTTTGAAGAGGGGAGGCCAGGAGGTCTTCGCCAACTGTCTTCAGCAGTCATGCTTGGAATACTAGTAATATTTCATAGCAATGGTGACTGTGAGAGGGTTTTCAGTCTTATTACCAAGAACAAGACCCAATACAGAGCCAGCCTGAGCACTGATATGATCAGTGCTTTGGTTATGAAAAAGGTGAGCATGGCTGCTAAGGGGACTGTCTGCCACATGGAGGGCTTCAGCGACAGGCTTCTCAGGAAGGCTAAGTCCGCTACCTTTGAGGCAAAACAGTCTAGAGCAGCTGCCACTGCCACAAGTAATAAATCTCAACAGTAAAATGTTTATTTAGAAAGGACATGGCACAGTTTCAGTAATTTTATCTTTCTTTCAATAGTTTGCCAGTTGTCAATTTTCAAAAGGACATATTTTCTTTTGTGATTTTGAGTTATTTATATGATGTTGAAGGTCTATGATTGTGACGATGTTCGGCTGGATTGCCCTCGAGTGTCACTAGAGGGTGCTCCACCCCTGCACTGCCTTCCCTGGGACTGATCATGCACACACCCTGAACTGATTTCACACACACCTGTTTCCACTGATCACTCTCACACCTGCATCGAGTTCCTCACGCAGCTCCGCACTCATTTATACTCCACTCTAACTATCACTCATTGCTAAGTCTTGTTTTACTGTTGTGGACATCACCAAGCTTTTCCTAGTCTAGTCCTGTCTGTGTATCTGACCCATCGCCTGTTTCCTGGATTCCGTCTTGTCTGCTGCCTGCCTCTGTCTTCCCGCCTGGTTATCGGACTCTGAGTATTGCCTTGTCTCCTATGCTGTGTTTGCTGTCTGTGACCCTTGCCTGTCTGACTACCCTCTAATAAACTCACGCTGCGTTTGGATCTACCTGTGTCTGGTTGTATCATGACAGAAGACTTAGCCATAAACAGATCCAGCAGCATGTCAGCCTTGTATGCCTCCCAGTCAGCCAATGCGGATCTGATCGCTGTACACCGGGATCAGCTGGATCAACTCACCTCGTCATTGGAGAGGTTGGCCAAGATGGTTCGCGGTCTTCAGGTTTCCACACCGGGACCATCGCAGACTCAACCTGTCTCCACAGTTGTCAGCCCTGATCCAATCCCAGTTCAACGCCAAGCTCTCCCGGTAAAATTCGACAGCAAGATTCCACGTCGAGCTTTCGCAGCAATACCGAACACTGATACGGGAGCTGAGATTATGCGACTTCGTCAAGAGGATCGATCGATTGAGTGGTATGTCAAAGAGTTTGTTGAACTGGCACGTTTCACGATAATGAGTACCGAATGTTTAATGGTCTTTTTCCGCGGAGGGTTATCTGAACCGCTCCGGTCACTGATGCCCATTCATGATCCCCACGGTACTTTAATGCAGTATATTGACATGGCCCTTCTACTGAGTGGTTCTGCTCTTGCTGTGAGTAAGATGGAGAAGGAGCTCCACGACGCCGCGGCATTCACCGAACCAGGGTATAGTCATGTCACGCTTGACGAGCTGGAGAATCCTCACGTCACACCTACCATCAAAGCTGCCATCGGATCGGTCTATTGCTACCCTGGACTGGTTTCCAGCATGGCTGATCCTCCACTGATCTCAACGCGGAAGTCCATAAAGGTCGCCGTTCCAGGGTTCCTTTCTGCCAAGCCAGAGCTTCGCATCAGCCTTGACGAACCTGAGTTTAACGTCTGCCTTGACGAACCTGCCCTTCACGTCAGCCTAGACGAACCAGAGCTTCACGTCAGCCTCGACGAGCCAGAGCTTCACGTCAGCCTTGACAAGCTTGAGTTTCACGTCTGCCAAGCTGAACCAGAGCCTGCTACCGAACTGCCGGAGCCACCTGCAGCCGAACCTCCGAAACCTTTAGTGAAGCCTGCAGCCGAACCCCCGAAGCCTCCAGTTCCAGTCTATGTCCCCGTAGGTTCCCCCAAGTATTTTTTGGAGGGGGGCAGTAGAGGCCACGAAGGGACAATGAGGGGCGTGCCACCGTGGTCTCCTGAGGGGTCGTCTCTGCCGTGGCTGCCCGTGAGGTCTTCACACCCAGGGAGGCCTGAGGGGGCCCCACCCTGGCCATTGGTCCATCCTGTTCCACCCTGGCCTTTGGCTCATCCTTCTCCGCCCTGGCCGCCATCACGTCCTGCTCCGCCCTGGCCGCCATCACGTCCTGCTCCGCCCTGGCCGCCATCACGTCCTGCTCCGCCCTGGCCGCCATCACGTCCTGCTCCGCCCTGGTCGCCCACGCTCTGCGGCCCAGGCCCGCCTTGGCTACCTCCTTGTCCCATTCCCCTGCACGGGCCTGGCCCTCCGTCCCTCCCCCAGGATCGTCTTCACTCTGCCCCCCACCTGGATATTCTTTGGAGCGTCTGGAAGCCGCTCCTTAAAGGGGGGGTTATGTGACGATGTTCGGCTGGATTGCCCTCGAGTGTCACTAGAGGGTGCTCCACCCCTGCACTGCCTTCCCTGGGACTGATCATGCACACACCCTGAACTGATTTCACACACACCTGTTTCCACTGATCACTCTCACACCTGCATCGAGTTCCTCACGCAGCTCCGCACTCATTTATACTCCACTCTAACTATCACTCATTGCTAAGTCTTGTTTTACTGTTGTGGACATCACCAAGCTTTTCCTAGTCTAGTCCTGTCTGTGTATCTGAACCATCGCCTGTTTCCTGGATTCCGTCTTGTCTGCTGCCTGCCTCTGTCTTCCCGCCTGGTTATCGGACTCTGAGTATTGCCTTGTCTCCTATGCTGTGTTTGCTGTCTGTGACCCTTGCCTGTCTGACTACCCTCTAATAAACTCACGCTGCGTTTGGATCTACCTGTGTCTGGTTGTATCATGACAATGATAAGGGTCATAAACCTTTTTAAATTTTCACTTCCCTTTTGTCAAATGTCCAAGTTGAAGTGAATGTGAGTGAGTGATGTAAATACATGTCATTCATTAAAAATGTTCTTGCTTCCTTCATAGTGGATTTATGTGTTGAATAACTAAATATGAGGGTGAGTGGGGAAATGACTATGTCCTATGACCAGGTGAAGTGATTGGTGAGCATTTGAACAAAATGATACACTATACTGCTGCCCAACCAGCCAAAATGACATCAAAGACAGTGGTAATGGCACATTTTTCCGCCTGGCTGCCGCCATGTTTATGAACCAGAACTTCGACAATAAATCAGTAAGTTGCTACCCAAAAAAGTTTTTCAAGGTTGGCAGGTCTGCAAATGTTAGGGCATGTCCAACATCTTCAGGATTCGAAGAACACGTTTAGATTCTGTGTGGTTTTAAATATTAAATGCGTGATGGGAGATTTTAGACCTCCGAACTATTGAGAAAAGAAATTTTCTTAAAAACCGTCGTTGCTTTTGCCAGCATAATCCATTGAACATCTTCCCAACGTTCTCTGTGGCATATTTACTGTCCATGTTACTGTAACCTGAGCACTGTGGCCTCATGGGAAGGCAAAAAGGAGAAAATTCCCTGCCAGTTTAAGCATCCTGTTCGAATGCTGTCAGTCACCCATTGTAAATGAGTGTGAAAAAGAAAAAGGGTGGATTTAGAAATCTATCTATTCTATTAATATTACAGGGAATGTGTTAATTTCTCAGGTAAACAGTAACAGAGTTGCACAAACTGGAAAATTGAGGAAGTACTTCATCCCCTTTATTAAGATTTCTTAAGTTGAACCACTTTTTTCAGTACTGCACTGATTTGTCTGCTTTGTAACCAGAGACCTTCCCTTTGGATGATCTTAAATGTGGTAGCTTTGCATCATATAGGGAGTTAATATAATGGAGCCTGATTGCTGGAAGCTTTTAGTAGACCTGATTCTTTGATTTATAATGGGAATGAAAGCGAGGCTGTGAGGGATAGACATTCATCTCTTCAGTGGGTTGTACTGTTTTAGAATTTAATGTTTTTCTTGGATTGTTCTGCTGATGAAACACTGCAAAAATACCTGTCCTAGACATTTAAGCAGACCAAAAAGCAGACCAAACATGACCTGTGGGAAAGAGTGATAGGAGCTTTACAGCTTTTTTACAGCTGATACGTCTATCCCTCACAGCCTAGCTTTCATACGTGTCCTGGCGCTGCTCTGAATAAGGCATATAGGCTGACTACACATAAGAGAATTGGACTGAGAAGCTCATAAACTATAAATGACTCGAGAAATCCTGAATTCCATACATCCATTCTCCAAACTGCAGCCAGTGTCTCAGGCAAGAAGAGAGAAATACCCTGGACAGATGGCCAGTGTTACGGTTACGATGTTACGATGTTCTGCTTTTGTTTTACTGTCCATTAAAGTTTGCTGCGTTTAAATTATGGTGTAGCCTGATGTCACTTAAGCACTTCTGACACACACAATACCTAAATAAAAGTGTAGGTAAGCAAATAGTTGAGTGGTTATTTTTACTAATAGCACTTAAGGATGGCCCATTGTTCTCGAAGGGAAATGATAGTTTAGATGGCCTTGAAACGCAGATATCAAGGTCAAGTTACACAAAAGATGCTTTAGACAAACAAATTAGATATATTGCAATCTACTTCATTTAGCTAGTGGAAGTTACTGTCATTTGCCTTGGTGTGACTTTTTGCTTCTTGCAGACAATAAAAGGCAGAGTACAGTAACTTTAAAATAGTTGGCAAAAGTTTGAGCTCAAGATTTTTTTATGTACATAATTTTCATTACTAAAACATCTAATTGCCAGATTTCCAGTGTCTTATACCTATAATTAGCTGGACAACTAAAAATCTTTAAAGTATTTTTTCTCAGTTCCACACTCTAGCGAGTTAAAGTAACACCAGGTAACTTTTCAACCTTCATAATATATTTCCAAGTCTCTTGTGATGGTACATCGACTTACAATAGGTTGAATGACACGTCTGCCATAGCCTGGCGGGGTCTGTAGCGTTTTTAATCTTACTTTTAAACTTCGGGTTTCGGGTAGTAACCGGCGAACAAAGAGAACTACAAAACTCGACTGCTTTACGGCATATACATCACTTCCACCGCCACCGCCGCTTCCTTAAAATCGCAGGGCTGTCAAGTGTCACGCATTGAGCGCGACAGTCACTGATTTCGGTCTTTTGTCACGTTCTCCCGCCACACATTGTATTTCTCACGCTGAAAAACTATTTGTAATATATTTAATATGTCGCAGCGTCCAAAACTCTGGCCGCGCCGCTCTCACTGTGGAACAGGCATGAATTCAAGCGCGTCTCCTCTGGTGTTGTTCGTCTGGTGTTGTTAGCCAATCAGAAAATAGCACTATTGTATCTGGGTAACATTTAACGCATCAACCAATGACACCCCGTAGTCTGGGCTGTTTTTTTGTTTGCCTGACTATGTTACGGAAGCTATCTTATCCTCCGTTTATCTTCATGAATCAGGTAATGATTTCCCAACTGTAGGGGGACCCAGAGAGCAAAAGTTACCTGGTGTTACTTTAAGGTCTTTTGCCTTTAGGGCAGAATTGTTGTCTGTGTGTGCGATTACAGCATGTGCTGTCTATGGCTTGTTTCCTCTCACAACACTTTTCCTTATTTGGTGGTCCCGTAACACACTTCTTGCCTTTTCTGTTGTCCGTGCTTTGCTGCGCTCACTTCAGGAGCTGCTCTTCCGTTGCATTTTGGGTCTTAATGAGCACAGACTGCTGCACGATCTTGACCGCTTTGTCCAAAGTCAGTTCATGGTCCATTTGTAACCTTTGGAAAACATCATAATCTGCAATCCCTTGACTACTCTGTCCCTCATTTGTTCCTCTTTGCTTGCACCGAACTCGCAGTATTCAGCCAATTTATAGAGGCATCTCACAAAAGCCTAAACAGTCTCTACAGATCTCTGTGTGCGCTGCGGAAACCGGCCCGCTCAAGTATAACGTTCCTCCGGGGAAATGTTCATTAAATTTTCCAACAACAGTTTCATAATTATTTGCAATAGAACCTCGGAACGTGAACGATCCGAATATCGCTTCGGCATCTTTACTCAATGCATAAAGCTGCTTTTTCTTGTTCAGCCTCGTTGCGATGCGAAACCGGGAGAAGTGCTGGATCCATGCAGGCCAGGTTGCTGGATGTGCGAAGTCGAAAGCTTTTGGTGCGTTTAACTTGGACATTATCCCACTCAAAACAAGGCGAACTTGGTTGTGGGTGCAACACACACCTCTGACACCATGTCATGAGAGGGAACAATGACATTATTTAACAACTATGCGTTTAGTGAACGTACTGATGAGCTCCACATTTCAGTGAACTGTCTAAAGCCACACTGCCCCTTTCCTCTGCATCCCAATATATATATATATGTGTGTGTGTGTGTGTGTGTTTGTGTGTGTGTGTGTGGAGTGCCTGCCAATACAGGTACAACATTGTGAGGTTGGTTCTACACAACACTAAAATGATGCAATAAAATTTTATTTTACAACATAGTATGTAACATTAAACTCTAATGTACAAAACAGATAAGAGAAAATATAAAGGAGCAATTATTAGAGGATGACAAAAAGGGTTAAAAGTTGAAATTATTGCTCTGGGGTACACCAGCGCTCGTCAACGTCAAAAGGATTGACATGGCCAATCAAATCATTAGGGTTTACTGTTCACAGAAGCAGAGCGTGAATTCCATTGTGAAGCGGCAGTTTAAAGTCGAAACAGAGAATGTCTAATACAGGGAGAAGTTTCACTCGCAGTATACTGTACTTCCGGGTTCTGAACTGGTTGCAGTTCCACCCTGGCTCCATATGAGGGCGCTCACAGGACGAGTGCAGAATGAATGGAGGTCTATGGATCTATACCCCTCAAAATCCACTTTTCTCAGGATATAATTTTTTGTCTAGTAATTTGAATGTTGTTTTCGAAAGGAGATCCAAAGAAATTACAGAGGTGTTAGATTTTTTAGAGTCACTTATTTGCTTTAAAAAGTCTTTTAAAATGGCAATGTGGTCATACACATCGTACGACAAGGGATACTGCTTTACGGCAATCCTTCAGTCACTTTGGTGCTTTCGCGATCTGCACTTTCTTTTCTCTCGAGGCATCGACAACACCGCTGACACAGGAAAATCCACGTGCTAGAAGACTTTTCGTTTTGTTGTTTTAAAAGACCACGCCGAAAATACGTTAGATGCCACGATGCCATCAAGCTGTATCTCTGGACGTAATCAGTCCTTCACTGACCAATCAAAGTCCATTAGCAGAATGCTAGCGTGTTATGGGCAACAACAACTCAACCTGTAAGAAATCAGAAGGGCATAAGTACTTGTTCATTCAACTGTGGACCTATAACCCATGTTAAACTTGTGAAAGAGACAAATTTAGCCGTCTAGCCCCATGGACTCCCATTCATTTTGCACTCGGACAACCGCCCCCCAGTGGAACTCTGGTGGAACTACAACCAAAATTCGGTACAATAGGGCTTAAAGATTCAGTAGGTAGCTTTTGTAAACAAATATTTGTTCAAACTGTCATTATGTCCTGAAAGTAGAATATGAGACAGATAATCTGTGAAAAAAATCAAGCGCCTCTGGCTCCTCCCAGTGGTCCTATTGCCATTTGCAGAAATACACCGCTCCCGGTCATTTTGAATGAGTCTTTTTCAGAGTCATTTCGTTCATTCAACGAACGAAATGACTCGAAAAAAGATTCGTTCATTTGGATGAACGAGTTCGAACAGGATCACAAACGAGCTGTGGGGGAATCATTGTTAGAAATCCAGTCTTACTATTGAATGGTCGTGCAGCACTCTTTCATTTTCCCCTGAGACGAGAGAAATCCTCTATTTACCTTTTTCACTTCCTCCTACAATGACGCAAAAATCGTCATTTTACGTCATTGTAGGAGGAAGTGTAAAAGGGGGGGATTTCTGTGAAGACTACAAGCACTAGTTCCCACCCTTTCAAACCCTCCCATAGGGGGTTGGACCTAATGCGCTAACAGACCTATCGCAGATCAGTGCCAGTGTGTTTGATTTCACCGGGAGAAACTTTTTGAAAATAGGGACTAAGGTATTGAATACGCAGGCGGAAGCATTATGGAGGATCTGGATTTTGACAAAGTTATGGTAGAAACGGATGTTCGTGGCTACCTTTATTAGCCACAGTATAGCGACGAGCAGCTGAGGGCTATGGAGGAACCGGAGGCGGCTGAAGCTACTGTCACCACAGCCGACGAGACGAGGACGAGGACCCCGCAATGGCTCGAGCTGGGGCAGATTGGTGGTTCCTGTGCTCCCACTGTGTGCCAATGGACACAGAACAAGAGTCTGTCTGCTGCCGAGAATTCCAGCGGTGCTACGGAATCGGAGGATGACACGGAACGTGTGTGTTGTTGCTCACCCGAGTTTCGCACCCCATATGGATAGCGGCGTCCTGGAGACCTACTTTAGAATACCTAACGTCAACTGGCAACGTCAGCCAAAGCCTACAGGGTCAAATGGTCGTCTTTCTGTAAAGTACGTTTATTTTCATTTTGTTAACACGCTAACGTGGCAGGTTCATTGCACAAATATCTTACAGTTAAGCTAGCTACTGTAGTGGGAGTGGTCTGCGGAGCTGAGCATTGCAATGCACTATGGGGATTGTTGTCTACAATCCACAAGCACTAAAAAGTCATTTTCTGCCTTTTATCGGCCAAGAAGGTCCCAAATTAGAAATTGATGATACTATTCTACTAAATATATGACCCACTTTCAATACATATTCATTTCTCCACCGGTGGAATGACCCTTTAAGATTAAACATTGACTTTTCAATTACCGACCATATACAATCCTGATTTTTGCAGTAACTCAATTTTTTTTTAAATGGCATTTAGGAACCAAACACATCAGTCACTTTTTAGTGGTGTATTTATTTGATTCACTGAAATCAGAGTATAATCTCTGATTATGTTGTTTAATATTAAATTGTTTATATTTCATGCCAATCCTACTACAGAAATTTCTACTCTGTTATGGAAGAAAATGGTTTGTCAGAGTCATGAATACTCACACAGACATCAAGAATCAGCAAATGAATCTCAACAATGGTGACAATTAAAAATAATCAGATCAACTCTGAATGTCACAAAACAAGCTAATAAAGTCACAAAAAAGCTTTCTTGATCGTCACCATTGTTGAGATTCATATGTTGATTCTTGATGTCTCTGTATGCCTAATTAAAAAAAAAAAGCTAAGGTTGATTAGAGCGCTGCAGTTCCATTTTTCACCACAGCTTTTGCATAGGAGAATTTGTGGGGTGCTGTAGAGCTGGGGAGACTTCTGCTTTTTATCATAAATACATGCTTACAAGCATAAATCTAAACGCAACATTTTAATATCCTGCTCACTTTACGTCTTAAAATAGTCTAGAACAGGGGTTTTCAAACTTTTTGTGTGTGGACCACTATTTGTAATCAAGAATTTTCACGGACCACCTCATAATACACATAATAAAATATATCTACACAGAGTCCTTCCTGAATTAATCCGCACCTCTAAATAGGCTTACTAACATTAAAACTATAACTGGTCATCACATCAGTACAACAGCTTGTTAAAAGAAAGTTTACTGCACACAACGGCTGCCACATATTTAATTTATTTACTCAAGCGCCCGAGGGCATAATCAGGTTCATTTCAGGGATGCAAACATGTATGGTCAAAAAAGAGAGAGCTTATCGAAGCCCTCGCCCCGCGGCAAATATCCAGATACTTACATTGCCGCCAACCCCTGCCACCCCTATAGGCACATATAGTAAAATGAAATTCAAATAAAGTTTTAACAAAAAAGGTTTTATAAAAAGATAAACCTCACATATTTCAGCCTTTAAATAATTTTTCACAAAAAAAGGTTTTATAAAAAGATAAACCTCACATATTTCAGCCTATAAATCATTTTTATAAAAAGAATGAGTCAAAAAAAGATAAATTACTTGACATTTACATCTATGCACATTAGCTTATCTTTTATTATTAGCTAATAGTAAAATACGGTCCGATTTTCCCGTGCCGTCTGTCGTTGCTATGCGCGCTCTCCACAACTTAGTTGTGCTTAGTAGCTAATAGATTTCCACCACCGAAAAACGCTTGCTGTAGTTCTGCTACAAGATTTATTTACGGAGAAGAGAAAAACACCCGTAGTGTTTGGGCGCACGTGCATTCTTACATTCTTCATTGACTGAGCTTTCAATGTTTACGGAAAGGATTAAGCTGATTTGTTTGTTCTTGTCACATGAACTGCGGTGCGTTTGCGGCATTATGAAAAGTTGAGGTGTTTTCATCTCGCTGCGCCTAAAAAAATGAGTGCGTCACTTCAATTATGAGTGCACTTGCCGCGCGCCTACATGAAATAATGAACTTGAGAGCGCAAAAGACACGATATGTGAACGGCCCCTTGACGAGCTACCTCCAATCAAGCGACGTGTTGGAGACCCCAGTAAAAGATACGCACCAAGAAGAAACACTAGCGTTTCACGCTTGCGCGCATACTGCTGCTTTGGCGTGCAGTATTCGGATTTGCTTATTTCCTATTTACCTGTTTGGTGGAGGCAATTCAGAATTACTGTTGGTGAAATTATAATCAGACAAATATTTTATATAATGGCAAAATATTTGCCTCTGCCGCTTTCCTCTTCAGAGAACCTGTTGCTATCCACCGATCCATGTTGTGGTTCTAACGGCACTGAACTTGAACGTCACGGCCGAGCACCACTAGCCTATTTTAGTAATCACACAATAACCTGACAATTTAATTTAAATTTTATATCAATATAGGCCCATATTCTTGTTACTTTTATTTTTATTTTTATGGGGATTCCTGGTAAAATGAAGGTAAAAAATATTATTTTATATTTTATTTTGCCTTTCCACGGACCACCTGCAGTACCCTCACGGACCACAGTTTGGGAACCACTGGTCTAGAAAAACCCCCAAAATATTTAATTTATTATTAATTTAATGCATATAGAGGTCTAATGAATTAATATTTTGAGCAGCTGTATAAAGACATGTAAACGCTTTGTGGATGCTGTTTGTCTTGCAGCTGCAGTGTGTGTGAATGCGGGCCGAGACTCGTGTGCCTTCTTTAAATATCCCTCTATCGGCTGAGACTCTCGCTTACGGCCATACCACCCTGAACACGCCCGATCTCGTCCGATCTCGGAAGCTAAGCAGGGTCGGGCCTGGTTAGTACTTGGATGGGAGACCGCCTGGGAATACCAGGTGCTGTAAGCTTTTGCTTTATCAATTCACTAATAAACTTCAGGGCTCGGCTCCCACGGTTTTTCCTTTATCCTTTTCAATTCAATTGCTTCATTTATTTGTCTTTCATGCTGCTTTCTCTCTGGCTTCTGTCTGCTTTCGGTGTGGTAAAGGACAGCTCAGCCTCGTCATTCTGTCTTTCTCCTCCAGGGGGCGATCGACAGGCTTTTCTCTCTCAGTCTACAAGCAACGCACAACTCTGAGCACTTGTTCTTTTGTAACCCGCTCCTTTCCTCAGCTTCAATTAGACCAGAGGTTCCCAAACTGTTTTTGTCAGCAGAACGCTCAGATTATAGCTTAATATTTCATTAATTCCACACACATTTGCATGTTCAAGGATTTTTAATTAGGCTACTAACCTATAACTGGCCCTGCACTGGGTCTGAATAGGTTTTAGAGTCGGTACTTATTCTCAGTGTTGGTACCAGATCTCTCAAGATCTCAGCATTTTCACTTATTACAATCCAGACTTTATTTCTCTCGTACTAAGGTATTTGTTCAGAGTTAACAGTTTTAGATGTTGATGTTTTATTGAAAATACTAAAGTTTCAAGTCACCATTATGGTGAGCATGTGCCAGGGAACCAGTATGGTGCTTTAGTTAGTTATTTGCCCTTGACTTTTTAACTAAAATTTTTCTTTTGCTGATTTAACTTAGACCAGAGGAGTTTGGTTCCAAAACGAAATAAAAATGTGTTTTCTTTACCAAGAAAGTGGAAAGATGAAAACAACTATTTTCTGTTTCAATCTTTCACATAGCATTTGTAGGGTATAATGACAAAAAAAAATTAAATCCAGGTTTTGATTTTCAAAGATTTATTATAAAAACGGATTCCCCCCTCCCCCCCCCCCAAATGCAATAAATCCATTAATTTTTTTTTCAAAATGCAATTAATGCAATTAAAACTGGCGTTTGTTGTGGTTTGGAAAGAAAGGGAGAAAACATGGCAGAATAACACGGCGGATATCGCATTTTACTTAAGATTAAACATTGACTTTTCAATACCGACCAGATACAATCCTGATTCTTGCGGTAACTCAATTTTATTAAAATGGCGTTTAGGAATCAATCTCATTGGTCACTTTGTAGTGATGTTGTATTTATTTGATTCACTGAAACTAGAGTATAATCTCTGATTATATTGTTTAAAATTAAATTGTTTATTTTTCATGCCGATCCTACTGCAGAAATTTCTACTCTGTTGTGATAGAAAATGGTTTGTCAGAGTCATGAATACTCACACAGATATCAAGAACCAGCAAATGAATCTCAACAATGGTGACAATTAAAAAAAATCAGATTAACTCTGAATGTCACAAAACAAGCTAATAGTCACAAAAAAAGCTTTCTTGATTGTCACCATTGTTGAGATTCATATGTTGATTCTTGATGTCTCTGTATGCTTAAGTAAAGAATAAAATCCAAGGTTGATTAGAGCGCTGCAGTTCCATTTTTCACCACAGCTTTTGCATAGGAGAATTTGTCGGGTGCTGTAGAGATGGGGAGACTGCTGCTTATTATCTTAGATTAGTAGTGGGAAGTTCGGATCGTTTTACTGCCTTGGATATTTGAGTCTTGTTCAGCAAAATGAACGGATCTTTTTATCGAGTCATTTCGTTCATTTCAGCATAATATAATTAAAATGGCATGCTAAATATCACAACACATCTAGTACTTACAGAAATGTTGATTACATTTGTAAAAAGAATAAAAATAAACTCTAAGGTAATGCAGCCAAAGCCAAATTATAAGAAACCGACATGTTTTATTAATTGATTAGTTGTTGGGTCTTAAGTTTAGACTATTGCAGTCGGATTCTGTTGGTTCATCTTCTGATCCGAGACATTCTTTCCTTTGCAACTTCATATTTATCAGGTTAGTTCTCCTCTCGTGTCTCGAGACGTTAGTTGTCGACTCGCCAGTGTCTGACTCTGCTCTGTCTGCCGGGCCGACCGTGCCGTGTGTGATACAGCAGGGCTGGAAAGAGAAATGATTAGTTCATCTTTCGAGTCTCGAGTTCGGGTTCGGACGGGTCCGAGTCTCGAGTTCTTCCTGTCAGTCCATATAGGCTATGCTGTCAGTACCGGAAAGAGAAATGATTAGTTCATTTGGTTCGGGTTCGGACGGGTCCGAGTCTCGAGTTCTTCCTGTCAGTCCATATAGGCTATGCTGTCAGTACCGGAAAGAGAAATGATTAGTTCATCTGGTTCGGGTTCGGACGGGTGCGAGTCTTTCGTTCTTCCTGTCAGTCCATATAGGCTATGCTGTCAGTACCGGAAAGAGAAATGATTAGTTCATTTTCTTCGAGTCTCGCTTTAAATCCTTCGTTCTTTTGTCACGTGACCGCTGGTATCTTGCATCAAATACAACATTAGATTTGTGTTATTGACTGTGTCTGAATGTATATTGTTTTATAATTAGGAATTATAATTCAAAATATGTGCAATAAACATTATCTGAAAAATAAAAGTTCCATCGTATTATTGTCCCTGTCCGTCTCTTTTTTTAATATGTTTCTTTTGCATATGTGGTGTGTTTTATTATATATTATACATTAATTAACTACTATTATATTATACATTAACTACGTGCTTGTTTGTGAAAAGGTTGTGAATTAGTAGGCTATTCAATACATTTACAAGTCACGGGACAAAAGAACGAAGGAATCAAACTCGAAGACTCGAAAAAATGAACTAACCATTTCTCTTTCCGGTACTGACAGCATAGACTCTATGGACTGAGGACCCGGACCCGTCAAACCAAAGACGGAACCAAAGACTCGGACCCGTCCGAACCCGAACTCGAGACTAAGATGAATGAACGAATCACTCTCTGAGACAACTCGGTAGTCCCGAGTCATTTTAAAGATTCGTTCAAAATGAACGAATCGTTCATGAACGACACATCACTATCATAGATACATGCTTAAATGCATAAATCTAAACGCTACATTTTAATATCCTGCTCACTTTACGTCTTAAAATAGTCAAGAAAATCCCAAAAATATTTAATTTATTATTAGTTTAATGCATATAGAGGTCTAATGAATCAACATTTTGAGCAGCTGTATAAAGACATGAAAACGCTTTGTGGATGCTGTTTGTCTTGCAGCTGCAGTGTGTGTGAATGCGGGCCGAGACTCGTGTGCCTTCTTTAAATATCCCTCTATCGGCTGAGACTCTCGCTTACGGCCATACCACCTTGGTCACGCCCGATTGGTACGTTCCAGGAAGTGTTTGGTCACAGTGGGGTGGAGGAGGTTCACCCAAAAGTTTTGTGTTTTGTTTTGCGGTTTTGTGTATGTTAAATAAGTGTTTTTGTTTAAGTTTTTCGTATTAGTTTTTGTATTTGTCCTCCCAACAGCTTAGCTGATTGGGAGGGATTGAGTTTTTTTTTGGAGAAATGGACGGACAAACGGCTATGGATAAGGACTTGGCACGAGAAACACGTCGGAGAAAGGAAAATGGACTGGACAAAGGACAACGAGAAAAGGATTACCCTGAAAAGAGAAACAGAAGAAACTACACGAAGGACGCAACGATTGTGATTGATTTGATGGAGGTACAGGACGGGAAGGCGGAGGATATTATAAAAGCATTGACGGAGAAGGTGGATGTGACGAATATACTAGCGATAAGACCATAAATGATGAAGGAATATGAAATTACATTTGAGAAAGAGGAAGATATTGAGAAGCTGGATGATGGACTGATAATAAAAGGAAAGATGTGTGAAATTAAAAAATTGAATAATAAGGACTTGGTTGTCTCTTTCATGCATCTGCCTGCTTATCTGGAGGATGACGTAATCCTGCAAAAGCTGGAAGGATGGGGGGTAACTCCCATTTCACAGATTAAAAGAAGATTGTACACAGGCACCAGCATAGAGGATGGAACCAGGTACATGAGAGTACGCTTCCCGAAAGAAGTGCATTCTTTGCCCTACAGCATGAAAGTGGAAACGGAAGAGGGTCCTCAGTATTTCAGAGTGATACATAGCCAGCAGATGAGAACCTGCAGGTTGTGTATGAGCACTGAACATATGATGAAGGACTGTCCGGAATTCAAATGCTTTAAATGCGAGGAAAAGGGCCACTTCGCGAGGGACTGCAAAGCGGAGAGGTGCCTGGGCTGCAAGCTTGTGTTGAGCAGGTGTGAGTGCGACGACGGAGACCAACAACAGGAGGAAGAACTGATGAGCGGGCAGATGCATGAGGCAGACAGAGAAGAGAAGCAACGCGAGGGCATGGAAGGAACGCCAAGAGAGGAGATTGTAAGCGCGGATGTTGAGGGCATAACGGAACGGAGTGGACTAACGATAGACAATGAGGAAACGGAGGAACGAATGGAAGTAACTGGGACTTTGCAAACTGAACTGGAAAAGATAGAGGAGCAAGATCAAGTCACGGAGAAAGAAAAAAGGGACAAAGGAAGTGAAAACATGGACGACGGTGGTACAAAGGGAATAACAAGTAAAAGAAGAAGGACAAGTAAGGTAATTCCAAATTTAGATAAAGCAAGGAAAAAAGTTTCTTTTGAAAAAAGTGATGAGAAACAGGACTGTGGAGAAAATGTAAAGGAAGGAGAGGAAATGAACTGAAAGAATGGGGATTTTTAATTTTTTTATCTTTTATTTTATTGTGCTGAGTATTGTGACTTTTAATGCAAGAGGGTTAATGAACTGTGTGAAATTTGAAAAAGTGAAGGAAATGTGCAAAGAAGAGGATATAATTTTATTGCAAGAGACAAACTGGAAAGATAATGCAATGGAGGATTTTAAAAGAAAATGGGAAGGGGAATTATTTTTTAATAATAAAGAAGGGAAAGGAGGTGGAGTGGCAGTGTTAATAAGAAAAGACAGAGGTATTAAGGCAAAATTGATATATAAGGACATAAAAGGGAAATGCATGGCTGTAGAAATTAAGATAGAAGAAGAAGATTTTATTTTGATAAACGTACATGCTCCAAATGACCAAATGGAAAAGAAAATGTATTTTAATGATATATCTAGAGTAATGAAAGAATGGAAGAAGGTAATAATTGGGGGAGATTTTAACACTGTTTTTAGTAAAATGGACATGGTGAATGGAATGATTTTTAAGTCGGATGTGGGTAGAAAAGAGTTAAAGTTATTGATGGGAGGAAAAAATATGATGGACGTGTGGAGGGAGAGGAATGAAAAAAAGAAGGAATTTACAAGAAGGCAGCTGGTGGGGAATTTTATGTGTCAAACCAGAATAGATTACTTTTTAAACACCAGGAATTTAGAACATTTTATTGATGGGATTTTTTATAAAGAAACCACTTTAAGTGATCACAAAATGGTATTAATGAGACTAGATTTTAAAAGAGAAAGGAAGGGACCAGGGGTTTGGATTTTAAACACTGATGTCTTAAAGGAAGAGCATTTTAAAAAAGGGATAGAAAACATTTTAGATGAAGGAAAAAAAGACTTGATGTACATAGAAGATAAAAGACAATGGTGGGAAAACATGAAATATGAAATTAAGAAATACACAATAAACTACTGTAAGTTGTTACAAAAGGTGAAAAGAACAGAGGAGGAAGAAATAAGAGAAACGCTAAGAAAAGAGTTAAACAAAAATGAAGTAAACGTGCAAAGAGTACTTGAAGTGGAGGACAAATTGAAGAAAATAGAAGAGAAGAAATACAAGGGGGCGATGTTAAGAAGTAAAGCAAAATGTACGGTGCAAGGGGAGAAATGTAACAAATTCTTTTTTAATCTTGAGAAAAGCAAGGGGAGGGCAGAAATAATTAAGGAAATTAAGAATAAAGAAGGACAAGCGGTTTTAAACACAGAAGGGATTTTAAAAGAAATAAGCCAGTTTTATGAAGAACTTTTTAAATCAGAAGGAGGAGATGAAGAAAAAAGGAATTTTTTAATTAAACAGATAACAAAAAAAGTCAGTGAGACAGATAAGGGGGTTTGTGAAAGAGAAATAACAACAGAAGAAATTATACAGGCCATAAATCAGTTAGGAGTAAAGAAAAGCCCAGGAATAGATGGAATTGGAAATGAGTTTTATAAGATTTTTAAGGAAAAAATGAGCATAATTTTAAAAGAAATCTATGGAGAAATTTTTAAAAAAGAAAGAGTACACCCAAGAATGGGACTGGGATTAATGAAAATCATTTATAAGAGAAAAGGAGACAAAACGGAATTGAAGAATTATAGGCCTATCACAATGTTAAACACAGATTTAAAAATTTTAGCCAAAGTTTTAGCAAACAGATTAAAAGAGATAATGCCGGATATAATTGAAACTAACCAGGCTTACGGAGTTAAGGGGAGGGACATTGCGGATATCACAAGCAGTATAAGAGATATAGTGGGATATATAAAAGAAAAAGGAAAGAGAGCATATGTAATAAGTATGGACTTTGAGAAGGCTTTTGACAGAGTGGAACGAGGGTTTTTAATGGGAATTTTAAAACAATTTGGGTTTGGAGAGAATTTTATCAAATGGATTTCAGTTTTATACAGTGATATTTTAACAAAAGTAAAATGTAATGGTTTTTTAACGCAACCTTTTAAAGTTTTAAGATCAATCAGACAAGGATGTCCACTGTCCGCACAGTTATATTCTTTGGTGGCAGAACCTTTAGGGCTTTTAATAAATAGAGACAAAGAGATAAAAGGGATACAATTTGAAGGAAGAAAAGAATTAACTCCAATTTTTCAATATGCAGATGATACGACAGTTGTGGTGGAAAATAGGGAAAGCATAAAAGAAGTGATGAGAAAAATAAAATGTTATTGCGAAGGCTCAGGGGCAAAAATAAATGAGGAAAAAACAATATATATGAAGTTTGGAAGGACAGAGAGTTTAACAGATGTTTTTAAATTTAAGGAAGTACAAGAGATGAAGATTTTAGGGGCAATTGTAGCAAAAAATGAGAAGGAAGCTATTGATAATATGTGGGAAGAGACATTGGGAGAAATGGAAAGAAGATTGATTTTTTGGAGAAATAGATTTTTAAGTTTGAAAGGGAAAATTTTAACTGTAAACAGTTTAATGTTATCAAAGATGTGGTATAAATTGCAAGTAATGTCATTACCAAACTGGGCTTTTAAGAGAATAAAAACGATTGTTTTAGAATATTTATGGGATAAAAAGCCTTCAAGGGTAGCGTATTATACGCTAATAGGAAAACCGGAGGAGGGAGGGATGGGACTGGTGGATGTGGAACTGAAAATGAAAAGCATGAGGGTAAAAGTGGTAAAGAAGTACTTGGATGATAATAATAGAGCTGATTGGAAGGAATTGATGGTATTTTATTTAAATAAATGTGGGAATTTTAACCTGGGGGAAAACACTTTATGGATGAAGATAAAAGCTGGGATGATGGAGGGAATTCCACAATTTTATAAAGAGGTTTTAAATGCTTGGAGGCTTTTTTTGACAGAGGTGGATTTTAATCCAGAAGGGAGGGAAATGATTTTAAATCAACCTTTGTTTTTAAATGACAAAATAAAGATAAATGAGCGTGATATCTATTTTAAGAAATGGATGCAAGCAGGCATTGTAAAAGTGAGGGATATTTTATGGGAGTGGAAGGAGGGATTTTTACCACTACAAGTGATAAAGGATGCGATGGAGGAGGAAAAGGAAGACTATAATGTGATCAGTTTAAAAAAACAATATGAAGATGTTAAAAAAGCAATCCCAGGTCAATGGTTAGAGGAGGTCAACAATAATGATGGAAAAGAAAACAAAATGACGGTGTATTTAAAATGTAAAGACAAGAAGGTGGATTTTAATATGGGAACTGTGAAAATGTTTTATGAGTTTTTTAGAAACAGAGTTTTTAAAAAACCAGGGGCTAATGAGGTTTGGTTAAGGAATTTGAATGGAATTGAAGAAAAAGATGTCTGGAAAAACAGAGCATGGAGTTGGTTAGATGTAGGTTTGGAATGTTTGGATTATTTTATTAGACAAAATGTGATATATACTGAAATGAGATTGTGTATAATGAAAAAAGAAAGTAATGCACAATGTAAAGTATGTAAGAAGGAAGATGAAGGGATTTTACACTTGTTTTTATATTGTGAAAAGCTTAATTTTTTTTTTAATGAACTGAAAGATTTTATAAAAGAATTAAGAGGAAAAGAAGTGGTTGCTGAATGGGATACATGTTTTATGTTGGGAATGGCAGAAAAAAATGTAAATAAGAAGCTTGTGAATTTGTGCTTACTACTGGCGAAGAAAGCAATATGGAAAAGAAGGAACATAGCAAAAAACAGAGATGTTGTTTTAGATCTATGGGGGCTTTTTAAACCGATGGTAGATGATTATGTGGAAATATTGTACAATTATTTTAAAATGGAGAGCAAAATGGGGGAATTTTATGGAATTTTTAACAAGGATGTCATGTGTGTTTTTAAACAAAAACACTTTTACTTGCCAAAGTATTGAACAAGATGGAAATGTATAAATATATAATGATGTGTTTTATGTAAAGCAATGATAAAAAATTTAATAAAAAAAAAAAAAAAAAAAAAAAAAAAAACACACCCGATCTCGTCCGATCTCGGAAGCTAAGCAGGGTCGGGCCTGGTTAGTACTTGGATGGGAGACCGCCTGGGAATACCAGGTGCTGTAAGCTTTTGCTTTATCAATTCACTAATACACTTCATGGCTCGGCTCCCACGGTTTTTCCTTTATCCTTTTCAATTCAATTGCTTCATTTATTTGTCTTTCATGCTGCTTTCTCTCTGGCTTCTGTCTGCTTTCGGTGTGGTAAAGGACAGCTCAGCCTCGTCATTCTGTCTTTCTCCTCCAGGGGGCGATCGACAGGCTTTTCTCTCTCAGTCTACAAGCAACACACAACTCTGAGCACTTGTTCTTTTGTAACCCGCTCCTTTCCTCGACTTCAATTAGACCAGAGGTTCCCACACTGTTTTTGTCAGCAGAACGCTCAGATTATAGCTTAATATTTCATTAATTCCACACACATTTGCATGTTCATGGATTTTTAATTAGGCTACTAACCTATAACTGGCCCTGCACTGGGTCTGAATAGGTTTTAGTGTCGGTACTTATTCTCAGTGTTGGTACCAGATCTCTCAAGATCTCAGCATTTTCACTTATTACAATCCAGACTTTATTTCTCTCGTACTAAGGTATTTGTTCAGAGTTAACAGTTTTAGATGTTGATGTTTTATTGAAAATAATAAAGTTTGAAGTCACCATTATGGTGAGCATGTGCCAGGGAAACAGTAATGTGCTTTAGTTAGATTATTGCCTCTTGACTTTTTAACTAAAATTTTTCTTTTGCTGATTTAACTTAGACCAGAGGAGTTTGGTTCCAAAACGAAATAAAAATGTGTTTTCTTTACCAAGAAAGTGGAAAGATGAAAACAACTATTTTCTGTTTCAATCTTTCACATAGCATTTGTAGGGTATAATGACAAAAAAAATTTAAATCGAGGTTTTGATTTTCAAAGATTTATTATAAAAATGGATTTTTTTCCCCCCAAAATGCAATAAATCCATTAAAAAAAATTTCAAAATGCAATTAATGCAATTAAGACTGGCGTTTGTTGCGGTTTGGAAAGAAAGGGAGAAAACATGGCAGAATAACACGGCGGATATCGCATTTTACTTAAGATTAAACATTGACTTTTCAATACCGACCAGATACAATCCTGATTCTTGCGGTAACTCAATTTTATTAAAATGGCGTTCAGGAATCAAACTCATCGGTCACTTTGTAGTGATGGTGTATTTATTTGATTCACTGAAACTAGAGTATAATCTCTGATTATATTGTTTAATATTAAATTGTTTATTTTTCATGCCGATCCTACTGCAGAAATTTCTACTCTGTTATGGAAGAAAATGGTTTGTCAGAGTCATGAATACTCACACAGATATCAAGAACCAGCAAATGAATCTCAACAATGGTGACAATTAAAAAAAATCAGATTAACTCTGAATGTCACAAAACAAGCTAATAAAGTCTCAAAAAAAGCTTTCTTGATTGTCACCATTGTTGAGATTCATATGTTGATTCTTGATGACTCTGTATGCTTAAGTAAAAAATAAAATCCAAGGTTGATTAGAGCGCTGCAGTGCCATTTTTCACCACAGCTTTTGCATAGGAGAATTTGTCGGGTGCTGTAGAGATGGGGAGACTTTTGCTTATTATCTTAGATTAGTAGTGGGAAGATCGAATCGTTTTACTGCCTCGGATCTTTGAGTCTTGTTCAGCAAAATGAACGGATCTTTTTATCGAGTCATTTCGTTCATTTCAGCATAATATAATTAAAATGGCATGTTAAATATCCCAACACATCTAGTACTTACAGAAATGTTGATTACATTTGTAAAAAGATTAAAAATAAACTCTAAGGTAATGCAGCCAAAGCCAAATTATAAGAAACCGACATGTTTTATTAATTGATTAGTTGTTGGGTCTTAAGTTCAGACTATTGCAGTCGGATTCTGTTGGTTCATCTTCTGATCCGAGACATTCTTTCCTTTGCAACTTCATATTTATCAGGTTAGTTCTCCTCTCGTGTCTCGAGACGTTAGTTGTCGACTCGCCAGTGTCTGACTCTGCTCTGTCTGCCGGGCCGACCGTGCCGTGTGTGATACAGCAGGGCCGGAAAGAGAAATGATTAGTTCATCTTTCGAGTCTCAAGTTCGGGTTCGGACGGGTCCGAGTCTCGAGTTCTTCCTGTCAGTCCCATATAGGCTATGCTGTCAGTACCGGAAAGAGAAATGATTAGTTCATCTGGTTCGGGTTCGGACGGGTGCGAGTCTTTCGTTCTTCCTGTCAGTCCATATAGGCTATGCTGTCAGTACTGGAAAGAGAAATGATTAGTTCATTTTCTTCGAGTCTCGCTTTAAATCCTTCGTTCTTTTGTCACGTGACCGCTGGTATCTTGCATCAAATACAACATTAGATTTGTGTTATTGACTGTGTCTGAATGTATATTGTTTTATAATTAGGAATTATAATTCAAAATATGTGCAATAAACATTATCTGAAAAATAAAAGTTCCATCGTATTATTGTCACGTTTATTTATGTGTGTGTGTGTGTGTGTATTTATATATATGTGTGTGTGTGTGTGTGTATGTGTGTATTTATTTATGTATGTGTGCGTGCGTGTGTGTATGTTTATTTATATGTGTGTGTGTGTGTGTGTGTGTGTGTGTGTGTGTGCGTGTGTGTGTGTGTGTGTGTGTGTATGTATATGTGTGTGTGTGTATGTGTGTGAGTGTATATATATATGTGTGTGTATATATGTAAATAAACATGTCTTACATCTCATTTAGGTTCATGACTTACAGGCATTTAATGACTTTCTGGAAACTCATTGAACCTGCATCCCACAAAATGATTCGTGTGACCAGAGCAAGAGCAACTACAATGAGGAGTGAAGCTGAAACAAGAGGCAGTGCATGGGTAAATACAAAATAGAAAAACAAAACCTAATTTTACATTTTCAGTGAAAGCCTAGCCTACACATTATATGTACATAATTGCAAACCTTGTTATTTTTATAGGGTCAGTCCCTGCAGCCCATTGATGAGTTCTTCCTCTTCATGACCCACCTCTCAGTTGGCCAAACACAGCGGGATCTGTCCCACAGATTCAACATTCATCAGTCTACAGTTAGCCGAATTATTACAACCTGGGCCAATTTTTTGTATACCATTCTTGGCTCTGTCCGCATATGGATGTCTGAGGAGGAAGTCAAGGCTCATCTACCCAATGAGTTCCAGGACTACCCAGACACACAAGTGGTGATCGACTGCACGGAACTGCGTTGCCAAACTCCATCCTCTCTCCTGCTTCAAAGTGAAGTCTTCTCCAATTACAAATCCCACTGCACCTTTAAGGGGTTAATCGGCATGGCACCACATGGTGTGGTCACCTTTGTGTCATCCCTGTATGCAGGATCTGTCAGTGACAAGGAGCTTTTTAAGCAGTCTGGAATTGTGTCTCTGTTGAAACCTGGAATGGCAATAATGGTCGACAAAGGTTTTCTTGTTGATGACTGTGTGCCATGTAAAGTCTACAGACCTGCTTTCCTGTCAAAAAGGAAACAGCTGACAGCTGATGAGGTAAAGAAAACACAGTCCATTGCTCAGCTGAGGGTCCACGTCGAGCGTCTCATCCGCAGGGTGAAGGAACACAAGCTGTTCGACACAGTCATCCCTCTTTCCATCACAGGGAGCATCAACCAGCTGTACACTGTTGCTTGCCTCCTTGTAAATTACCAGAATGGCCCCTTAGTAAAAGCATGGACAAAGGATTAAAGACAAGATAACTTTGTTTGGGGATTGATGAATTTGGATTTATTTTTGTTCAAATATAAATAATTTAAACGTGTATATAAATAACTTGAACACTTGCACTGCAGGAATGTAAACATGTAAATATAAATAACTTTGTACAGTTGCACTGTAAGTATGTAAACGTAAATATAAATAACTTTGTACAGTTGCACTGTAAGTATGTAAACGTAAATATAAATAACTTTGTACAGTTGCACAGCAGGAATGTGAACATGTAAATATAAATAACTTTGTACAGTTGCACTGCAGGAATGTAAACATTTAAATATAAATAACTTTGTACAGTTGCACTGCAAGAATGTAAACATGTAAATATAAATAACTTTGATACAGTGTTTAACATTATCTACAGTGATGTTGAGTAAATAAAAAAAAACTTTGATACAATATTAAATGATTATTTGTCTTTTTACATCTGTAAGCATCTTGGCAGGTAAAAGTAAAGAAAGAAATGGTCAGCTTTCTCTCGAATGATCTGAAACATTTTGATGTCTTTGTAAATGCGCTGGTCATCATGTCATCCTGTGCATAAACGACAAAATCACACCAGTCCAATCCTGAGATCAGCATTTGTCCTTGAACTTGCCAAAAGTATGCATGCTGTTGTTTCAGTTCTGGTGTGCCATTGTGAAATTTAAGGTAAGGACAGTCCACGTAACTTTTGACATTGGGACATTTTATCTCCAAAAGTCCAAAAACATGGTGCTCTTTAGGGTAAAAAATAATCCCATCAGGAGAGGCCCACAGCCAAGGTGCATCGGGGTGAATTAAGAATTCCCAAGTGTGGTAGTTTACTTCTCGCAGCAGACAGTATTCCTCAATTGCAGCAGATTCCATTTCAAGCCCTCTCTTCATGTCTGCTGTCTGGCGAGTTCCCTTATAAATTATTTCAGCCAGGTGTTCAGCTGAGCTCTATCCACGCACATGACAAACCTCCCTAAAACGTGACGCTGTTACCCGGGGTTTTCGGACCGAGTGCCAAGCAAGTGATGCACTCTGTTCTTTGGTGGCATGCTCTATTTTATGAGCCATATCCAAAGTTACTGCCAGTGACGTCATGTGTGCTTGTCCATGTTCGCTATGGACAAACAAGCAAACAGATGCGTCAAGGCTGTAACCAACTAGTGGCAGAGGTGGCGGTGGTGGGGCATCTTGATGGTGAGTGATGTTGCATGTTGTTGCTGCTGGCTGCTGGTATGACAGCACACTTCCATACTGAACTTTACCAAAGGCAGAATCCACCAAAGAATCCTCATGTGACATCCTGATAGTGGTGACTGGAGGAGCTACAGCACTGGCGTAGTCCTTATACGCCTCTGCTACTTGGAGGACTAAGAGGTCAGGCAGCTCACTGGTGACACCCTTGTAAAGGGTACTCCTGAAATGAAAAGAAAAGTATTAAACAAAAAGCACTTTTTCTAGTTTTTAGTCTGTCTAATCTTTCATATTTTTCATTTTAAACTACATTCATCTTTAGTATGAAATGTTTGCGTTGTACCTTAAACCCTCAGCAAGCTTCCTCTCTTTGGGTCTTGCAGACAGAACCACCATTTTATGGACAGGACCTGGCTTGACTCCCTAGAAAATATAATAATAAAACATTAAACTCAAATAATGCTCTTTGTATTTATTAGTTTATTGCATTTCCAGTAGTTGTTATTAGTTTTTAATAGCAAATTCATTTAATTCATTTACCATTGTTCTGGGTTTGTGCCAGCTCTGCTCTGTTTCAGTACAGCTGTGAAATGGAGGAACTGCACTGATGCCAAGCTGAGAGTAGTGGGCTGTTTGGTAGAGTAGTGCAACAATGTGGTTGCACAGTGCTGTCCCAGCAACACAAGAACAACTACTCTGTGACAGTGTTACAGGACGAGAGTCCTTTAATACAATCTGTGAAGATAATTAAATTGTTAATGTTATTTGTAAATAGATTCTAAATTATTTAAAACACTTATGAACCCATTTACTGCCTATGCCTGTCTTTGTATAGATGTAGAACCCACAAACAACTTCTGTTTAAAACATGCATTTCATTTAGAGATCAGCTGTCTTTTATGTCCTCCTACTCTTAATCTATGGGGCTTCTCTGACTTCCTCATCGACCTGAAACATGTCGCCCTCACGCTGATCTCTCTTGAGAACTGATCTTTACTGGAAACTGAGAAATTACTCATAGTCAGTAACAATCATATTGCACAATTTGTATGTAACAGTTACATCGCACAAACAAACAATTTTCAAATTTACGTAAAACCATACGTTTAACTAATATCAAATAATCCAAATAATAGATAAAATAATACAAAGACCGGTATGAACGTTTTGTGTCAGAAACGGAGACAACGATTTTAGAGACCGATTCGCTAACGTTAGTCGAATTTTGCATGATATGAGAGAATAACATTACTCACCCTCAAAGTTGTCAATGTAGCTTGAAATATATAATTTAAATCCCTTCTCTTTCTTGCTCTTAGGTGTGACAGCAAACTGCCTCACAATGATGTTAACATCGTTCACGTTAACCTTAGGCAGTTCTTGCAAACAGCGAGTGTAGTTTGCCATTATCTCCACAGAATGTAAACACGGCTTACAGCGCAGAACCGGATGTGAGTGAGCGGGCTGAGACAAAACCCGGAAGCGATCGTGCATAGAGGCTATTAAAAAAAAAATCAGATCAACTCTGAATGTCACAAAACAAGCTAATAAAGTCTCAAAAAAACTTTCTTGATTGTCACCATTGTTGAGATTCAGATGTTGAGTCTTTGATATCTCTGTATGCCTACATTTAAAAGAAAAACCAAGGTTGGTTAGAGCACTGCAGTTCCATTTTTCACCACAGATTTACATATGAGAATTTGTGAGGCGCTAGGGAGACTTCTGCTTATTATCATGAAAACATGCTTAAATACATTAATCCTTTAATTATTTATTTATTATTAATTTAATGCTTATAGAGGTCTAATGAATGAATATTTTGAGCAGCTGTATAAAGACATGAAAACGCTTTGTGGATGCTGTTTGTCTTGCAGCTGCAGTGTGTGTTAATGCTGGCCGAGACTCGTGTGCCTTCTTTAAATATCCCTCTATCGGCTGAGACTCTCGCTTACGGCCATACCACCCTGAACACGCCCGATCTCGTCCGATCTCGGAAGCTAAGCAGGGTCGGACCTGGTTAGTACTTGGATGGGAGACCGCCTGGGAATACCAGGTGCTGTAAGCTTTTGCTTTATCAATTCACTAATACACTTCATGGCTCGGCTCCCACGGTTTTTCCTTTATCCTTTTCAATTCAATTGCTTCATTTATTTGTCTTTCATGCAGGCACGTGCAGAGGGGGGGGCTTTGGGTGCTCGAGCACCTGCCCTTTTGCCCCTTGGTGCCCAAAGTGCCCTTTTGTCAAGGCAAAATTTCCTCTCCTTTTTTGTAATTAAAGGCCCTTTTGTGGATGCCTGCCCAATCCAACTATTAGTAAAATTAATGAATAATAATTTAGCCGTAAATAAAATGACCCACATGATGACCTGTCACCTGACGAACTCATCCGGGACGATTCCTCACGCTGCACGCGCATTTTTTAATTTCGCGCGGCTACGCGCCCTACCAGAGGATTTCTTCAACTTTGCGGTTGCTGGTAAGGGACCTTTCGGTATTTATGGAAGGGGCCACCGGAGGAAAATCGGGGAGGGTCATGTCGTTTTTTTCTTTGGTGAGGGGAGGGTCATACAACTTTTTTTTAGTCTAGGGGGAGGGTCACTCAACTTTTGTATTTATGAAAACATCTAAATTTTAAAGTGGCTTTTTCGGTGCATATTTTCAATGTAGCAATGTTCAATTTCAATGCACGGCACTGGGCACTAGCAGCAAAGCGCGAATGTGATTTCTGGCGCCAATACGTAGGCAACTCTTCAAATATCCTTTCGGTCCCGGTGATTTGAAATTGTGCAAACGACATGAGAAGGAATGAGTAAACGTTATGCAAACTCCCAAATTGACGCTCGTGTCTCCAAATGGAGTTTTGGATAATGTTGGCTTCGGGCTTCGGCAGCTTTTAAAGGTAATACCTATGCTAAAATATACAATGACTGAGCAAATGTGTTGAATTTGTTATACCCACTGTGCTTTGTTGAATGGTCTCAATGTTGTTATATTTCATGTGAATACAAACGTTAGATGAGTAGTATGCAGGAAGTGTTGCTTATTGTGTTTCCACAACAATGTGAGTATTATAATCTACTGAAATGGCCACCATAAACGTGGAGTGTAATGTAACGTACGCAGAGGTTTGTCATAGTTGTAAACAAACAATGGCTTCTGAACATCTTTACCAAGCGCAAACCAGTACAGAAATCAATAAATTATCGGGGAGGGTCATGCATTTTTTCACAATCATTTTGGAGGGTCATAGAAAAATTTATTGCTGGCTAAGGGAGGGTCAAGTCCTTTTTGACAACAAATCTCAAAACTCCTCCGGTGGCCCCTTAAATAAAAAACGAACAGTCCCTAAGTGGTTTTATTCTCAGCGAAGTGATTTTGATGTTTGTTTACTTATTATTATGTCACAAAACAAGCTAATAAAGTCTCAAAAAAACTTTCTTGATTGTCACCATTGTTGAGATTCAGATGTTGAGTCTTGATATCTCTGTATGCCTATATTTAAAATAAGAACCAAGGTTGGTTAGAGCGCTGCAGTTCCATTTTTCACCACAGATTTACAATGAGAATTTGTGAGGCGCTAGGGAGACTTCTGCTTATTATCATGAAAACATGCTTAAATACATTAATCCTTTAATTATTTATTTATTATTAATGTAATGCTTATAGAGGTCTAATGAATTAATATTTTGAGCAGCTGTATGAAGACATGAAAACACTTTGTGGATGCTGTTTGTCTTGCAGCTGCAGTGTGTGTGAATGCGGGCCGAGACTCGTGTGCCTTCTTTAAATATCCCTCTATCGGCTGAGACTCTCGCTTACGGCCATACCACCCTGAACACGCCCGATCTCGTCCGATCTCGGAAGCTAAGCAGGGTCGGGCCTGGTTAGTACTTGGATGGGAGACCGCCTGGGAATACCAGGTGCTGTAAGCTTTTGCTTTATCAATTCACTAATACACTTCATGCCTCGGCTACCACGGTTTTTCCTTTATCCTTTTTTAATTCAATTGCTTCATTTATTTGTCTTTCATGCTGCTTTCTCTCTGGCTTCTGTCTGCTTTCGGTGTGGTAAAGGACAGCTCAGCCTCGTCATTCTGTCTTTCTCCTCCAGGGGGCGATCGACAGGCTTTTCTCTCTCAGTCTACAAGCAACACACAACTCTGAGTGCTTGTTCTTTTGTAACCCGCTCCTTTCCTCGACTTCAATTAGACCAGAGGTTCCCAAACTGTTTTTGTCAGCAGAACGCTCAGATTATAGCTTAATATTTCATTAATTCCACACACATTTGCATGTTCATGGATTTTTAATTAGGCTACTAATCTATAACTGGCCCTGCACTGGGTCTGAATAGGTTTTAGTGTCTGTACTTATTCTCAGTGTTGGTACCAGATCTCTCAAGATCTCAGCATTTTCACTTATTACAATCCAGACTTTATTTCTCTCGTACTAAGGTATTTGTTCAGGGTTAACAGTTTTAGATGTTGATGTTTTATTGAAAATAATAAAGTTTGAGGTCATCGTTATGGTGATCATGTGCCAGGGAACCAGTATCATGGTTTAGTTAGTCTCTTGACTCTTTAACTAAAGTTTTTCTTTTGCTGATTTAACTGTATGTTTCTGATATGTTTATTATAGCAATTCATTGATACCAAAGTCTAATCTCTGATTAAATTATTTAAATACTAAATTAGTTATTCTTTAAGCCAATCCTGCTGCAGAAACATCTGTTCTGCTGTGATACTCTGAAAGATTTTATGAAATCATTATGCAGAAATTAATTTGACATGGTCATTTATACTCACACAGACATCAAGAATCAGCATATGAATCTCAACAATGGTGACAATTAAACGAAAATTCAGATCAACTCTGAGGGGCGGTCTCCCAGACAGAGATAAAACCTAGTCCTAGACTTAAATGGCCCTTTAAACCAGATTAACAGAAATCCGCTTTCTCTGTCATGGCTTTAAATAGTCCTAGATTTAGTTAGTCTCAGTCTACAAGCAACACACAACTCTGAGTGCTTGTTCTTTTGTAACCCGCTCCTTTCCTCGGCTTCAATTAGACCAGAGGTTCCCAAACTGTTTTTGTCAGTAGAACGCTCAGATTATAGCTTAATATTTCATTAATTCCACACGTCAGTATGTCACCAGAGCACGACGCACCCCTGATTCACCCCAGATTCAATGCTGTCACTCTTAAGCCTACAAACATTTCAAACTAGTAGATATATCTTAACAGAAATATTGGTCATAAAGAATCAAATATATGAAACATTAAACAAAATATTTTTTGTATTATTTTAACCAATTATTCACTTCAACATTATGCAACTTCATGCTGTCACTGGCACAAGGTACTTACACATCCTGCATAATATGATATTATATAATAGGCTTTGCAATATATAATGTCTTAATGTTGCGCTGTCTTTGTCTTTCGTAATTCAAAATGTTAATTTAACAATCTCCATTGTTCATTGTTCAAAGCATTATTCAAGTTATTATTTATTCCCCCCAAAAATCAATACTCCACACTCCATTCCAGCAGCACCATAAGATGGTTTGCCAAAAAAACAAAAGAAGAAGAAGAAGCCCTCCATACAGCAAGATGGCGCCAATCCGCCATTTACTCAAAGAAGTCGACGGAGAAGCTTCGAAGCACAGATTGTAAATAAACGTTTATACGTTAACGTATCATTAATGAAACATCAGGAATATTGCATTGTAAAAGGTTAGCTGGTGAACATGAGTGAGGCTGAACCCTGCAGAGTGAACACTGAGGAACAAAGAGGTTTGTGATCATTCTCGAGTCTACATCAAAATCATCCGTAAGATCCGTTCACCAGACTATGTAAAACAAAAAATGTGAATGTTATTGTGAAATAACATTAAAAATGTACAGCTAATCCTTTTGCTAACTTTCACCAGATAAACTGTTCAAATCGATGCTGCATCGTCACGAAAGTTTGTCTTGTAAGTTGTTCGTTAAAACATTTAATTGTCACTCGTCTACAAATAACGAACTTGAGCGCGCAAAAGACACGTAATTTTGCTAACGTTACCCTTTTTGCCACATTTTCTCCTGCCGGTGCGAACAAACACAGCGAGAGATGCATTAAAGAATCCATTATATTAATAACATTACTGCGAGATCTAGTGAGACGCATTCAAATTCAGCGCAGAAGTCTCCGTTATTAATCAGAGATATCAGAGCAAACAGCGATAACGTGGAAACCAGGAGAAACAAGAAGATTTTCAGTCCAAAATAAGCAATATTCACCATGGATTTAACACTAACTGTGACCAACGTGGCAGCAGAAATAGTCAAATGCTTACTAGTACTTCACATATCTTATTCCCAGCACTTCAAAACTCTAATATTATCTTATTAGGTTATTTTTTAATATTTTTATTGTTTAAACGTGAACATTTTTGTTCATCCTTGAAATATTATACTGATTTATAAAATAAAAAAATGTTTCAATTAGTTCATTAGTTTCAAGAAATTGGAAAACTCACACTTATTTGAAAATAAAAAATACTTAAAATGAACATTGTACCCAGTAGGTGGCTGCAGAGGAGCACTTATCGGCTTAATAGCTATTTCCAATCCATAATATCTTTTTCAATCGTTTTGCTTTTGAGTGAATATTTAGACATTATGAATGATAATAATTAAAGTTAATTTGATCTACATCCAGGGTGGGAATTATGTAATTTTAGGGGCAAGGCCATTTGGCCTCCACCTTTTCTTTTTTTTTAGGGGCACCAAGGCCATATGACAGGGCACAAAGGCCATTGAGTACAATTCGATGGTTTCCCATTCAGATTGATACCATAACATCCTAATTTGGAATAAGACATGGATTATGACTTTTTTTAATAAAAAGTACATTTTTTACCTTCTGTGATCTGATTTGGCTTCAGATAAAAAAAAATCAGACAGAAAATATAATATTTTATGTATAATCAGGCATGAAAACGGTTCAGGGGTGAAAAAAGTGAGAAGGATATAACCCCTCTAGGGGGGTCCGGGGGGCATGCTCCCACGTAAGAAAATTTTATATATACCATATTTTAAAGGATCAATCTGATGCATTTTTAGATGCATTTTTTTGCATACCAGCGCAGTTAAAAAAAATCAAATAGAATTTCTATAACTCTGTGTTGAACTGATAATCACTCTTTTGTGTGTTAAACACAATCTACTTAATACAGACAACTTCGTTATAAAGAAAAACCACAAATAAAAAAAAATATGATCATAACCAATCATGACAAAAATTCTATTATAAACTATATTAGTGGATAACTCAGCGGTAAAATTTAGTCTTGAAAAATCACAAATGTACAATAATTTTATCAAATCTGAACATTTAGTGAAAAAAACATTATTTACTGGGGAACAAATAAGAGACAATAAGTGTAGCACTAAATCTGGTAAAACGTTACACATTGCTCTTTGTATTGTTGTAAAATACATGAATGAAAAACAAGATAAAAATCAGAAAGATCAATTATTTTATATATAGTCTAGGCTACTATAAAATTAAGACTTTTTTTAAATGTATATCACAGCTGTTTAATGAGGCAGCAACATATGATAGATAGGACAGAACAAAAAAGGCTATTAAGAATCTTTCATTGCGCAAAAGTATTATATGATTATGAAAGGATCCAACACAGTGCGGCTCAAAGCGCTTATGCGCATCCCGAGCGCAGAATGATGCGCTTGAAGCAACACAGAGTCACAGCGCGTCGAGTCCGCATTGAAAAGTTCAAAGCACAAAGGAAAGACATATCGATGCGTAGTGTATTATACAGTATCTATCTATGCAATAGTTTATTGAGCCTTTTCTTTTAACAGTTTTAAATTTCAGTTACTGTGCGCGTGAAGAACAATTATAGTGCTCCAGTGTTGTGATCTAACAGACACACGATAGAAAGTAACATGATTAAGGTACAGCAATACAGTCCAGCAAGATAGTCATTTTATGCGAAACCATAGAACTTTATCTACAGATCAAGTATAATAATATTAACATTGAATCATTTTGGAGAGGGTTTCATCTGTAACCGAACGCGACGCGCTGTTTGAATGCTGAATGGAGAATGACTGACAGTTAGTGACAAATTAGTGACATTCTGGGGACACCATTGATTTATATTACATCTTGTGAAAAGAGGCATAATATGTCACCTTTAATAAAGACCTCTATTAGGGCTGGGCGATAAATCAATTTTATCGATTAACTCGAATGTGTAGTTTACGCAGATTTTTTTTAATGAAAATCAGTTTTCTCTTTAACAACCGCCGACGCTCCCATCTGGGCACCCGTAGTTCCGACCGGGCTCAGCGCTTGCCATGATAGAGATACAGAAACAACATGGCAAATGAGCAAGACCGCGGCAGCAGAAGCACACCCGGCGAAAACATTTACAAGCTGAATCTGCAGGGCCGCCAACTCTCACGAGTTCACTGTGAGAGACGCAATTCTGTCACTTTTTAAATGCTCTCACGCCACACATCCATTTTCTCGCGCAGAGAAAAATCGTGAAGCAAAGAGAACACTGACACCGACAGACAAGACAGAGCAGGTTACTATCGATATGAAACAGATTCTCAGCTCTCAGATTCTGTCAGTTTTATTACAAAATTCAAACAATAAACACCGTTTTGGCGCTTGTAAATGTGACGTGAAAGAACGCTGACAGATCTCAGTTCAAGCGGCACGTGAACCAAACATCTGTTACTCTTTACTACAAACTTACCGAAATGTAATAAAATCGATCGATCAGTGTTTTTCAACCGCGGAAAGATGTCCATAAAACAGCTGGAGAACAACATATGCCACGTAACATTATATTTACCTCAGGATGGCTTTTAATGACCCATAGCACGCATGTTAGTTAGACGCATTATAAAATAAAAAACGCATTATATTTAATTTGAGTTAGTTTTAACCTTTAATAATACCAGCTGACAGGGCTCTCTGTATGTTTACAGCATTAGGTGATTTTTTTTTGTTTTTTTGGGAGAACAATTAACACATTAACGTATCTACTTTAAGATAGTAGTACGATAGTTCTTAGGTAGTAGTACGTAGCTACTACGTACCTATTTATCCAAAGGAATTTATATTGAATCAAGATCAGAATCAAATCACAAGAATTGAATTGAAATTGTGAAATTTGTGTTAAGCAATAATAAAAACAGTAGCAAACCAGTAAACTTAATAAAATTATGTTTAGTTACCAAATCATTTGACTATCACAATACACTTATTGTGATGCAAATGTTTTGTTTTTTTTACACATCCCCCCCAAATCCCAATCCACCCATTTAATTTTATGTTACATTTTCATTGTTTTCAAAGACAGGGCCTGTCCTCTTGTCTTTTTGGCTTGTTGTTTCTCATTGCACTTTAATGGAGATCAAATCCCAGAAGGGAATATTAAAACAAAATAAAGTTAAAACTTGTTTTGAACAATTTCTTTGTCATCTGCAGATTGATTTTAAGTACGTAGAGAAAAAAATCGATTTAAATCGTAAATCGGATTTTTTGTGAAAAAATCGGGGATTTTTTTTTTAGGCCATATCGCCCAGCCCTAACCTCTATATTCAGTTTCTGGGTGAACATGCACAAGTGTCAGATGAGTTCTGTGGCAGGGTCCACCTCGGTTGAAATCGTGTTCTGGGGCAAGGCGGTCAACATGTGAGAAGCGCCAGTGAACAACAAAAAGTGAGGTTACGCTAAGGATTAAAATATAGAAGTGCCTGTACTACCGGCCCATTTTAAGCACTAATTAACATGAAAATTACACAGCAAAATCCCCAGTGTTAAATGAACACTCCTGGTGTACATATAGGTCCAACTACAGGGTGTTAAAAATGAACACTGAAGCAGTGTTGAGGTTAATGAGATAATTAAGTGATTAATTAAGTGATGATTGGCCATTAGTGGTGACACCTGATGTTGATAAGCAGAATCATTGAATGAAAGAGAAACAACAAGAATGGAAAAAAAGAGAAACACAAGAACTACTGACTTCGAACCTTTACACATTATTGCACTTACCAGTGTGACTTTATTTCTGTCATACATCTACAAAAAGTTATTGAGAATCAACAGAAGTTTAGACGGCAATGTTTTATGGAATTTTTCATTTCAAGCCACCATTATGGTGGTTAGTGTTTGTTTTAGTTGGGCTATTGAACCTTTTTATTTTTTATTTTGACTTTTTCTCTGGCTGCTCTAGCATTGTGTTTATAAAGCACATTTGTTATTGCATGAGAAAACCTTCTAACAATATGTTGTGATGGTGACATTATCGTCACGTAGTAACCTGATTCACTGATGTCATTTAGAGTCTAAATCTTTGACTATATGATGGATGTTGCGTTTTAGTATTAGGGATTGTAGCCATGAGATTCTACAGCTTGAAATCCAACAACAATATGAACAATTTGGAAAAATTTTGTGCACTGGAGCTCTTGTGTTTAGACACACAAACATCAAGAATCAGCATATTAATCACAACAATGGTGACAATAAACCAACTGGTGACACACAGATCAACACTGATCATCACAAAACAAGCTATTAAAGTCATAACAAACAATAGCAGAAAAAAAACATGCAAACAGGAAAAACAATGAAAATTACTGGACAATTCAGCTGTATAATTTATTCATACTGCAATGCATGATGGGAGCCATGGATGCATTTTGATTGGTGGCTCCCATCATGCACTGCAATATGAATCTTTCGTGTGATTGTCACCATTGTTGAGAATCATATGTAGATTCTTGATATCTGTGTGTGATTTTAAAAGCTTCAGATTATTAAAGCACTGCTGGAATTTGCTACTGTAATGATTAGAACCTAATCAGTTTATAATGCTGGTTGAGTTAATCAGGATATTACAGGATTGTATTTTCATAAACATTACCATCATGACCTGGGCTGTGTTTCCCAAAAGCATTATAAGCCTAACTTGATCATAGAACGATAGCAACAAAAGAACTGCACAATCAATTTAGGCTTATGATGTTTTCGGGAAACACAGCCGATGTTATGGTCTCTCTTGCAGTAACACATGTGCTTTATAAACACAGAGTTGGAGCAGCCAGAGAAAAACTAATGGTAAAAAGCAAAGAGTCCAGAGCCCAACTAAAGCAAACACTGATCGCCATAATGGTGACATGAAACAAAACATTCCATAAAGCATTACCATCTAAACTTCTGTTCAATATAAATAAGAATGTGTGTAGATGTATGACAGAAATACACTGGTAATAATAAGTACAATAATGTGTAATGGCTCTAAGTCAGTATTTCTTGTGTTTCTCTTTTTCTGTTCTTGTTGTTTCTCTTTCCTTCAATGATTCTTCTTATTAACATCAGGTGTCACCACTAATGGCCAATCATCACTTAATTAATCACTTAATTATCTCATTAACTTCAACACTGCTTCAGTGTTCATTTTTAACACCCTGTAGTTGGACCTATATGTACACCGAGAGTGTACATATGTACACTGGGGATTTTGCTGTGTAAAACTACAGAATTAATTTGTCAGTTGACGTTTGTCTCTTGAATAAAATTTTGACAATTTAATGTGTTCACTTTAGGTCTGATGGAGGTGAAAGAGGAATGTCAAGAAATAAATGAAGCGGAGGAGAAACATCAGTATCCTCACAATTTTAAACCTGAAGGAAAATCCTTGACTTTTGTGAATTATTATTTTCAATTTTTGAAAAAAAGATCTCAAAGAAAAGAGGTACAAAATTTTTTCTCATGCAATCAGTGTGGAAAGAGTTTCCTTCGTAAACAACTCCTCGTTGACCACATACGAGTTCACTTGGGGTTGGAGCCCTTCACATGTGATCAGTGTGGAAAGAGTTTTGTGCGTAAAGCACTCTTGAATGATCACATGAGAATCCACACTGGAGAGAACCCTTTCGCATGCCTTCAATGTGGAAAGAGTTTCTCTAATGAGGGAGACCTGAAGCTTCACAAGGAAATTCATATTGGAGCGAAACCTTACAGCTGTGCTCAGTGTGGAAAGAGTTTCAGACGTAAAGGACTTCTCAATGATCACATGAGAGTTCACACTGGAGAAAAACCTTTCTTATGCGAGCAGTGTGGAAAGAGCTTCATTCGTAAAGCACTCCTAAAGGATCACATGCGAAGTCACACCGGAGAGAAGCCATACAGATGCTCTCAATGTGGGAAGGGTTTCTCACTTAGAGGAAACCTTTATTGTCACATGAGAATTCACACCGGAGAGAAGCCTTACAAATGTGATCAATGCGGGAAGAGTTTCTCATTTAAAGGAAAACTTAAGCATCACTATAGAATTCACACTGGAGCGACACCTTTCACATGCAATCAGTGTGGGAAGAATTTCGCACAGTCAGACAGCCTTACATATCATCTGCGCTCTCATGCTGGAATAAAGCCATTTAAATGTGATCAGTGCGGTAAAGCATTTATTTTGGGATCACGTTTGAAACAACACATGAACGTTCATGCAAATGCGAGGCCTTACATTTGTTCCGTTTGTGGAAAGACTTTTTCACGTCTGGACTGTTTTAAAATGCACCATAAAGTTCATACTGGAGTGAAATCTCATGTGTGCTCTGAGTGTGGGAATAGCTTCGGCAGAGCCGGCGACTTGAAAATTCACCAAAGAATCCATACTGGAGAAAAACCGCACAATTGTTCACATTGTGACAAGAGTTTCAATCAGTTAGGGCAGCTGAAAATACATGAGCGGGTGCACACTGGAGAGAAGCCGTACCAGTGCCCTTCATGTGGAAAGAGTTTCAGGTCATTAAGTGCTCGTCAGATTCATGTAAAGAAGCATTGTCCAAAATTGTCAATGTGAGCTCTGATCTACAACAATGAGCAGATGATGAGCAGTTTATTTTCAACGGATATTTATTAAAAATAATCTGTATTACTGAATATTTTGCTTAACACATAGAAAAAAAATAATTAGGGGAGCAAAACTGATCTAATTAAAATTACTTTGGTCATACTGATATTTCCAATGTGTCGTCTATTGCAGTTTCCCAAACCTACTCCTAAGGTTTTATTGCACTACATTTTTCAATGTTTCTCTGGTCTGTCTGATACACCCATTTCAAGTCTTGCCGTCCTCAATAATGGGCTGATGAGCAAATCGGGTGTATACAAAGATGTACAAAATCGCAGTGTTGGGAAAACTATCTGATGACTTCTGAATCTCCTTAAGTAAAGTTCCTTAGGCACACACACTACACCAGTTGTTGCCCAGTGCACACTTAAAAGACTTAGTGGGTCTCATTCTTTAAAACCAGTGTGGATTATTTTGTGTGCATGCACAGGAGAAGTTGTCTCAAAAATAGTCTGCCTATTTCACAACTAGGGATGGGACGATACACCTACCTACCAGTGGTGGACAGTAATGAAGTAAATTTAATTCGTTACTGTACTTAAGTAGCTTTTTTGTGTATCTGTACTTTACTGAAGTATTTACATTTTGGGAGACTTTAACTCCACTACATTTCAAAGTCAAAAATCTTACTTTTTTTTCTACTACATTTTCAAAATCAGTCGTTCCTTTTTATTTATGAGTTGATAAAAACGTAACTGGTCAAACGAGCCACCAATCACAGTACAGCGCGCACGCTTTGTTTTGAACTTGAATTGGCGGTATCTACTAAGTGCGAACCAGAGCCGTTATGAGAGTTGCGAACATAGACAGTTGCGACACGGTACACAGCAAAATCCCCAGTGTACATATGTACACTCTCGGTGTACATATAGGTCCAACTACAGGGTGTTAAAAATGAACACTGAAGCAGTGATTCCATACTGAAGCAGAGAAAAATTCCATAAAACATTGCCGTCTAAACTTCTGTTGATTCTCAATAACTTTTTGTAGATGTATGACAGAAATAAAGTCACACTGGTAAGTGCAATAATGTGTAAAGGTTCGAAGTCAGTAGTTCTTGTGTTTCTCTTTTTTTCCATTCTTGTTGTTTCTCTTTCCTTCAATGATTCTGCTTATTAACATCAGGTGTCACCACTAATGGCCAATCATCACTTAATTAATCACTTAATTATCTCATTAACTTCAACACTGCTTCAGTGTTCATTTTTAACACCCTGTAGTTGGACCTATATGTACACCAGGAGTGTTCATTTAACACTGGGGATTTTGCTGTGTAGCTGTGTCCGAAACCGCTCACTCATTCACTAATCCCTATATAGTGTATGGCATTTGAGTGCACCATATATGCAAGGAGTGAACAAAATGAAGTGAGTGAATTCGGACGCTGACGTTTACACTGTGCGTCGGAGAGCTGGAGCTGTCGCAGAAAATGCTTCGTCACACGTACTGATAAAACTCCTTTTATCTTACGTTACATACTTTATAAAATAATATTAACAACAATAACAATCATAGTGATCTCGCCGCCGCGCGGTCACGTTATTCGTGTAGCTCTCAATAGTTCCAAACAAATCGTGTTGCCAATGATTTTAAGCGGGGCAGAGAGCAGCATGTATGTGTGTGTGTGTATATATATATATATATATACACTCACCTAAAGGATTATTAGGAACACCATACTAATACTGTATTTGACCCCCTTTCGGCTTCAGAACTGCCTTAATTCTACGTGGCATTCATTCAACAAGGTGCTGAAAGCATTCTTTAGAAATGTTGGCCCATATTGATTGGATAGCATCTTGGAGTTGATGGAGATTTGTGGGATGCACATCCAGGGCACGAAGCTCCCGTTCCACCACATCCCAAAGATGCTCTATTGGGTTGAGATCTGGATCTGGTGACTGTGGGGACCATATTAGTACAGAGAACTCATTGTCATGGTCAAGAAACCAATTTGAAATGATTCGAGCTTTATGACATGGTGCATTATCCTGCTGGAAGTAGCCATCAGAGGACAAGACCGGCTTAGGGGGAGCGAGCAGCCCGCCCTGGACTGGGTTGAGTTGCCTGGCAATGGATGGATCGATAGCGGGGGGGATCACCCATGCTGAGAGCCGCCAAACCCCTCAACTCTAGACCCGCAAGACTGTGTTTGAGATCGAGCGAGTCCCTCCAGTAGTGCCTCATGTGCTTCGCGCACGCTGGGAGGATGGGGAAGAGTTATTTCCTCGGACCGGGAGGAGGTCCCGGCACTTTCCCATCATATATGTCCCTCTCCTGGTTAGGGATGCTAACCGATGACCCTTTGACCGATGGTTGACCGTCTCAACGTTAACCGATCAAAGTTGTCGGTAGTCGGTTAAAAAAAAAAAGTGATCCCTAAATTAGGCTATTATAGACAGTGGACTAAACGCTACTACAGTTAGCCATCTTATTCAAAGATATTTTTGTGTGAAGTGAACAAATCCATCACACTCAATTTTTCATAACTCGCCTGTTTGTACTTAATAAACCAATAAAAACATTTGGCGCGAGGTCACAGCGTTTGGGTTTGCGCTCTCACAAGGTTTGCGAAAAGTAAAGGCTACAGGCTAAAACACTGGAGGTTAGAGCCAGGGCAGACGACAGGATGAAGCGTGCAAAGAAACGTAACGTTAGTGTGTGTGACCATTTCACCAAAAAGAATGACACAGTAAGTTGCAACTTGTGTGATACAGTGCTTAAATACAGTAGTAATACTGTAGAAATACATTACATCTACATTTCAGTGGTAACAGATAAGGTGATGATGATCATCATCTTTCTTTATTATTGTTAGCACTAACGTTACCTCAAACTAATCGGAGTCTCTTCGGAGCTGTCATTTTCTTAAATGAGACGCTGCAATGTTTCAAATGAGCTTCTAACGCTAGACCAACGCCTTTATTTTCAACGTGATCACCTTGTAACCAAACCATTTCGAACTAAGGAGCCATTTGTCCTCTGATTACATAATAATAATAATAAACTTTATTTTATATAGTGCCTTTAAAAGTAGCATCTCAAAGCACTTTAGATAAAAATAATGAAATTAGAAAGATACACAACAGTTTAGGCTGTAAAAACTAAACAAGCAATAAAAATAGAAAGCCAATATAATAACAAACACAGTAATCACACGAATCACATAAAAGCCACCCTAAAAAAGTAAGTTTTAAGAGACGATTTAAAAACACTAAGGGATTCTGCATTCCTAATCTCAGAGGGCAGGGAATTCCACAATTTAGGAGCCAAAGAAGAAAAAGCCCGATCACCCATAGTTTTTAGCCGTGTTGTTTGGACAGTTAAAAGACCAGCTTCAGAAGATCGTAAAGCACGTGTAGGAGTGTAGGGGGTTAAGAGCTCACACAAATATTGAGGGGCCAAGTTATTCAAGGCCTTATAGGTGAGCATGAGAATTTTAAAATCAATACGAAAACTAACAGGAAGCCAGTGCAATTTTTCCAGGATAGGTGTGATGTGCTCCCTTGCAGTGGTCCCAGTCAGAACCCTAGCAGCCGAATTTTGTACCAACTGTAATTTACTTAGGGTAGCTTTAGAAACTCCAGCCAGCAAAGCATTACAATAATCAATACGTGAAAAAAACAAAAGTGTTGATTAACTTTTCAGCCACAGAGAAAGTCAACATAGAGCGTAATTTGGCAATGTTTCTGAGATGAAAAAATGATGTTTTGACTGTGTTACGAACATGATGGTCAAATGTTAAATTGGCGTCAAATATCACCCCCAGATTTTTTAGTTTAGTTTGCAATTTCAAAGCAGAGCCATCCACACTTAAGGTTATGGACTCTGCTTTACACAACTGATGAGGTGAACCAATAAGCATCACTTCAGTCTTATCACTGTTTAGACAGAGAAAATTTTCAGACATCCATTTCTTAATCTCAGTAAAACATTGAGAAAGAAAAGACACAGGCATTTTGACATCAGGTTTTGAATGTATAAAGATCTGAGTGTCATCGGCATAAAAGTGAAAGTTAAGACCAAGTGTTCTTAAAAGTTGGCCAAATGGAAAAATGTAAATACTAAAAAGTAACGGGCCCAAAACTGATCCCTGGGGAACCCCAGAGTGCACCACACCGACCTCAGACTTGCAATCACACATCACAACAAACTGCTTACGACCAGAAAGGTAGGACTTAAACCACTCTATGGCAGAATCAGAAACTCCAAAGATGGTCTCTAAGCGGTTGATTAAAATAGAGTGATCTATAGTGTCAAAAGCGGCACTAAGATCAAGAAGAATCGGTATAGACGGCCAGAATCAGAAGCCATTAACAAATCATTAGTCACTTTGACCAGGGCTGTCTCAGTGCTGTGTCGTTTCCGAAATCCAGACTGAAGTGGCTCAAAAAGATCATTAGAGGAAAGATGAGAAAGTAGTTGAGAAGCCACTGTTTGTTCTAAAATTTTGGCGAGGAATGGAAGATTAGAGATGGGACGAAAATTATTCAGATTATCAAAGTCCATGTTGTTAGTTTTTGGTACAGGGGTGACAGCAGCAATTTTAAGTGCTGCTGGCACAACTCCAGTGCACAGAGAGTTATTGATAATTCTCAAAACAACAGGAGAGAGGGAATCAAAACATGATTTAAAAAGACAAGATGGTATCGGATCAGCTCTAGAAGTTGAGGCTTTCAGTTTTGAAACCGTATTACACAGAGACTGGGAGTCATGAATTGCAAAGTTAGAGATAGAGACACCAGAAAATGCAAAAGTATTTGAGGAGGAGGCAGCAATGGTATGAGTGGCAACAATGTGGTTACGTATATTGTCTATTTTGGTGGTAAAAAACTCCAAAAACATATTACAAAGGTGAGTTGAAGTAGGAACATTAGAGAGGCTGTGATTTTTAAGCAGCTTGTTGATTGAGTGAAACAGTTTTTTAGGGTTTCTCTGATTGCTGACAATTATCTGAGAAAGATAAACAGATCTAGCTGACACAATTTCGGCCTTGTTTTTGAGTAAGCTGTCTTTCCAGGCCTGGTGATGTACAGTTAAACCTGATATGCGCAATCTACGCTCCATTTTGCGACACAAAGTCTTCATAGCATGCAGATCATCATTGTACCAAGGAGCGGAGCGTGCAAAAGAAACAGATCGTGATTTCAAGGCAGCCAGCGTGTCCAGGCCAGACAAAAGTACAGAATTCAGTACAGAAACGTTGTCATCCAGATCATCAGATAGAGAGTCACAGTTTAAAAGAGAGTCAATAAAATCAGAAAAATCAGAGGGCTCAATAGATCTCCAATTGCGATAATTTATGATGCGAGAAGTGTTAGTGTTCATGACAGGTAATTCCAAATTAAAAAAGACAGCCCGGTGATCAGACAGACCTAAGTCAGAGGTTGACAACTGAGACACAAATGAACCATTAGAAATCACAAGGTCTAAAGTGTGGCCTTTGACATGCGTAGGACAGTCCACTAGTTGGTCTAATTCAAAGCACTTCAATATGGACAAAAAGTCTTTTGTTATTGCGGAGTCTTTTATATCCATATGAATGTTGAAATCCCCCAGTAGAAGAATTCTTTCAAATCTGAGGATGAGAAAAGACAACATATCTGACAATTCAGATAGAAAGTCTTTATTTGTCTTAGGAGGCCTGTAGACTGTAGCCACTGCAGTAGAAAGGGGCGCAGAGACACTCAGAACAAGACATTCAAATGAGTCAGATTTGGGAACAGCCACGGGACACAAGTTGAACTGTTGACTGTGTAACACAATGATACCCCCACCTCTACCAGAAGAACGCAGGCGATCAAATAATCCATAGCCAGCAGGAGTCAGTTCATTAAAAAGAAGACCGTCAGATTCTTTGTGCCAAGTTTCAGTTAAACAGACAAGGGTTAGCTTTTTTTCTAAAATAATGTCAGATAAAAGGACAGCTTTGTTGTTGACAGAGCGCGCATTAAACAGTGCTGATTTCAGCAGACGCGGGGGAGCAGATGAATTCGATGCAACCTCCTCACGCCTGAATGCTGATAAGTTATTGAAATTGACACCTGTAGGTCTAAACGGCAGTCTATGGGGTTCGCGCAGAAATCTCGGATAAGCGACAGGTTTAGATGTTGAGCATAAAAAACTACGCCTTGAAGAGCGATGTATGTAACGCTTAGGTCGCAGTATTCCAACATGACTGCAGAGAGCACGTATATCATTCGCCGTATCTAAATGTCCGTTCAGGTTCAGCAACTGGCGAGCAGTGTACCTGATAGCCATTTGGGGAGGGTCCACACCAACAGCAGCCTCACAGCGGTGTAAGCAGTGTACGTCCTGGGCCAAGCAACAGAAGAGTAAATTCCAGTAAACAGCACTCAGAGATAGAAGCAGTATTCCAGCGTGCGAAGCATAATTCCACATCACGGTAGAATAATAAAATAAAATACAAAACACAGATAGTCTTCACTGGCTCATAGCCAAATAAACTACTAAAAATAAAAATGGGAGAGAGGAGCGGCAGCCAAATGCGCCAGCGTGCCCTTCAACCGGAAGTTGAGTCATCCAAGACATACAAGCTCCTTGGCCCTGCGTTTGCGGGACTCATGTTTCAGTCTGTAGGGGATTTTAAAAAAGTGATGTGAGTGGAAGAGCGGCGCCGGGGCAGTGTGTGTGTGTGTGTGTGTGTGTGTGTGTGTGTGTGTGTGTGTGTGTGTGTGTGTGTGTGTGTGTGTGTGTGTGTGTGTGTGTGTGTGTGTGTGAGCGGGAGGCAGAGAGAGATGCGACAGAGTTGCGAAATTGCAGGCGCGGCTCGAAATGGCTGTTATTTCAAATAGCGCGGCATATTTTAAACTAATCGGTTAACCGGTTTCAACCGGCTAATGAGGCTCGTGGTCGGTCAAGAAGATTTTTAGTTTTCGCCATCCCTACTCCTGGTTGGTGGCGCTCTGTGGAGCTGGCCACTCAATGTTGAGGCGAGCGGCTGCTCGGTCACACACTTCCAGGAGGATGGACTGAGGCAAGGCTGCGGAGCTGTTGGCCTGGGTAACGCCAGAGGGAGGGATGGCCTCCTCGTCCTCTGAGACCCCATCCTCTGAACCCCGCGTCGTCGTCATTACCAGAACCGGTCGGTTCGTCGACGAGCAGGAGGTTGATGAGCCCAGGAAGATGTCCTCTTTGGGGAACGCAGGATTGGGCTGGTCAGCCCAGATGAGAGAAGTCGTGCCCGGGGGGCCCCGGTAGCGCGTCGTCGTCACCGTGTCCCCCATCTGAGTCCGAAAGGCCGAGCTCAACACACTGGGTTGTGGCAACTTTAAGGCGGCGTCGCAGGAGTTTTTTCGGTAGTATCAGGCAATGACTGCAGTTCTCCGGGTTCTCCAAAGCCTCTTCCACGTGCTTAAGGACCAAGCAGACCACGCAGAAGGTCCTTCCCAACAATCAGCGCACTACACACGGCCGGGAAGGCCCGTGATAGGCTGTTCCCGGGAGAAGGGGCAGATTTAGAGAGCGACATACCGGAAAAAAACTCAGAAAAATCTGTGGCGGGCAGCCGTGGAAAGGGAAACAGATGAAGATGCGAGAGCATAGGCAGCTCAAAAATAAACACAGCTAACTGGTGAAACACACTGTAACGCCTAGTAGAGGCTGATCTGAGAATTTGTCCTCCTGCAGACACGTAAAGTGAGCAGCGTAAATCCAACCGAACTGTGTAAGTGCACAGATTACGAGAAACGAATGTCAACTGGAGAACAGCAGCGCTGGCAGGCGTTATATGCCCTCAGGTAAGGAGGTGGGGCCTTACCTGGCATTGGCTGCACGCTTCTGTCTGTCTAGCCAGACTTGGTGCAATTGCATGCTTCAGCAGAGGTCAGGTACAGATGCCCTTCCCATAGATGGATTTTGAACACGAGATGATGAAAGAGAACCTCTTTCGCACTCTGCTGTGCTGACAGGAAAGGTCAGCAATCTCTGTTGATTCACCATACCGAATTCCAGGCTCTGATGGTCACCTGTTTGTGTCCAGAATGCTCAGATATTTGAGAATTTCTTCTTCAAAAGGAAGATGTTTCTGTAGACTTTCAATTAGGTTTTGCAATAATTCTAATTTGCAAAAATCTTAGGGTTTGACTTCAGGTGCACATCTTTGAATGTGCCACGCTCTTTTGTCCTTAGGCCTAGGGCATCTGAAAGTTTCTCCGCCGGTTGAGTTTTAAATAATGCTAAAACCCTGATTGCTCTTTAACAGTAACTTTATCTACTGCATCAGAAACTGACAGTTCTGGCCTGATTCATGCAGTGGCCTAATTCATGCAGTGCCAATTGAGCAGTTTTGGAAATCTCATTTTTAATTTCCTTGATACACCAGAATGCTTGCCCAGAATGCTGAGGACACCCAGTTTTGTTTTAGCCACTCCTCTGTGAATCCTGTTCTTTGAAGACCCCTGTTGATTCTGCATTACAGCAGACCAGGCATCCTGTACCCAGATAGGAACATTGTTTCGGCCCAGGCAGGGATGTGGATCTGGCCCACATGCAGCTTGGAATGACGGCCCTTGGGTGGCCCACTCCTGTTTGCCAGATCTGGGCCACAAGCAGGCCATAGCAATGCCATATGTCAGCCAAGAGCAAAGAAATAATCCAGAACTGGACTTTATCTGAGCCAAATTACACACCAAATTACAAGATAAAGCCTATCCTACACAGCAAAATCCCCAAGTGTACATATGTACACTCTCGGTGTACATATAGGTCCAACTACAGGGTGTTAAAAATGAACACTGAAGCACTGTTGAAGTTAATGAGATAATTAAGTGATTAATTAAGTGATGATTGGCCATTAGTGGTGACACCTGATGTTAATAAGAAGAATCATTGAAGGAAAGAGAAACAACAAGAACAGAAAAAGAGAAACACAAGAACTACTGACTTCGAGCCATTACACATTATTGTACTTATTATTACCAGTGTATTTCTGTCATACATCTACACACATTCTTATTTATATTGAACAGAAGTTTAGATGGTAATGCTTTATGGAATGTTTTGTTTCATGTCACCATTATGGCGATCAGTGTTTGCTTTAGTTGGGCTCTGGACTCTTTGCTTTTTAACATTAGTTTTTCTCTGGCTGTTCCAACTTTGTGTTTATAAAGCACATGTGTTACTGCAAGAGAAACCATGACAGCTGTGTTTCCCGAAAGCATCATAAGCCTAAATTAATCGTGAAGATCTTTTGTTGCTATCGTTCTATGATCAAGTTAGGCTTAAAATGCTTTTGGGAAATACAGCCCAGATCACGATGGTTATGTATATGGAAATACAATCCTGTCCTGATTCACTCAACCAGCATTATAAACTGATTAGGTTCTATTCATTACAGTAGCTAATTCCAGCAGTGCTTTAATAATCTGAAGGTTTTAAAATCACACACAGATATCAAGAATCTACATATGATTCTCAACAATGGTGACAATCACACGAAAGATTCATATTGCAGTGCATGATGGGAGCCACCAATCAAAATGCATCCATGGCTCCCATCATGCATTGCAGTATGAATAAATTATACAGCTGAATTGTCCAGTAATTTTCATTGTTTTTCCTGTTTGCATGTTTTTTTTTTTGCTATTGTTTGTTATGACTTTAATAGCTCGTTTTGTGATGTTCAGCGTTGATCTGTGTGTCACCAGTTGATTTATTGTCACCATTGTTGTGATTAATATGCTGATTCTTGATGTTTGTGTGTCTAAACAGAAGACCTCCAGTGCACAAAATTTTTCCAAATTGTTCATATTGTTGTTGGATTTCAAGCTGTAGAATCTCACGGCTACAATCCCTAATACTAAAACGCAACATCCATCATATAGTCGAAGATTTAGACTCTAAATGACATCAGTGAATCAGGTTACCACGTGACGATAATGTCACCATCACAACATATTGTTAGAAGGTTTTCTCGTGCAATAACAAATGTGCTTTATAAACACAATGCTAGAGCAGCTAGAGAAAAACTCACAATAAAAATTAAAAAGGTTCAATAGCCCAACTAAAACAAACACTAACCACCATAATGGTGGCTTGAAATGAAAAATTCCATAAAACATTGCCGTCTAAACTTCTGTTGATTCTCAATAACTTTTTGTAGATGTATGACAGAAATAAAGTCACACTGGTAAGTGCAATAATGTGTAAAGGTTCGAAGTCAGTAGTTCTTGTGTTTCCCTTTTTTTCCATTCTTGTTGTTTCTCTTTCCTTCAATGATTCTGCTTATTAACATCAGGTGTCACCACTAATGGCCAATCATCACTTAATTAATCACTTAATTATCTCATTAACCTCAACACTGCTCCAGTGTTCATTTTTAACACCCTGTAGTTGGACCTATATGTACACCAGGAGTGTTCATTTAACACTGGGGATTTTGCTGTGTGTGTTTTGATAGTCAATGATGATTGGCATTGTTCCAGGTGTTTCAAGAACTTTTTTCAGAAGTGGACGCAATGGAATGTACTGAAATGTATCAGGTACTGCCGTCTGTTTAACCATTCCAGATGTAGAGTCATGCCGCTGACAATAGGATACCCCTGGAAAATACTCTACAACAGGCTCAATGAAACATCCCGTTTTTGTGAAGTATTTCATTTGCTTGTACTCAGATTCAAGCTCTTTTTTTTTTACTGCTAGTTCATCTTGGTGTCCAAAGCGCTGAAACAAGGACATGGTCTTCTCCTGTAGACCACCAACTATATCTGTAATTAAACTTGCAGTTTGTTTGACGACAAAGTTGACGGCAGAATATGTTTGAGAAGATTTAGCTCCCAACTTTGCAAGAAACAAAGCTAAACGCTTCGTTATTTCTTCTTTGTCAAAGTTATCCCACTCTTCCTCTGTCCCCACATCTTCAGTGTCTGATGTTTGCACATTAGTGGATGGAGCTGTATGTTGATGTGAAACTTCAGAAGAGACAGAAGAAAATATTTCTTTTGTTGGCCTGTCATCTGCCTGCATGTGATCTCTCAACAGATGTCTTTTGAATGACCACATGTATGCAAATGTTCTACTACAGTTGTTCTCACAGTAACAGAAAAAATTTGACGAACTGTTAATGCCATGAATGGCATTAAGATGTAAGAAATATTCTTTGTGGTTCGGAGTGGATTTTTTACATTTGAAGCATGTAAAAGGCATTGTATGTTTAGTTACTCACAGTTTGCAACTGTTTGAAATAATTGGTAAATTTTATTCTTTGGCCAATTCTTGGTATAAGTGCTGTTATGGTGGTGTCGTCAAGAAGTAGAAAGCTTTGCTGGTCAATTTCTTCCTCTGGAAAAGGGAAAATAAGAAGACAAATAAATGACCGACACTGCTTTATTTGACAATATTGGTTAGGACATCTCATAGATCATCGTTTTCTTATAATATTTTCCATCTCCCTTTACCATCATACACTGTTAACCATCATAATGTCCTCGTCATATACTTAAAGGGATAGTCCACCAAATAGTTAAATGGTTTCAGGTCCCATTGATTAACCTCATATTCTCCTCATATACACTTTACACTCTTGGATGTTTGGGATCCATTAAATGCCACATAATTACAGAGCAATTGTATAAAAAAAATGTATATACTTTTAATATTACAAATGATATATAATTTTTATAATTCACTTCTCAATACATGTATGCTGTGTTTTGGGTGTTATGTGATTTTTTTTAAACCCACTTACAGCAAAGTTACTCAACTATACCATTAGATTGCATATTATGAGATTATGAATTGCATTTTATGAAAAGTCACTGTAATAGTGATCTTAATTAAATGTAGGTTGTGTCTGAACATAGGTCTAGGTGTTAGAGGCCGAATTTTGTTGTCTGCTGCTTAGAAAAAACCTGGGGAAATTACTGTGTGTGTGTGTGTGTGTGTGTGTGTGTGTGTGTGTGTGTGTGTGTGTGTGTGTGTGTGTGTGTGTATATGTGTGTGTGTGTGTGTGTGTGTGTGTGTGTGTGTGTGTGTGTGTGTGTGTGTGTGTGTGTGTGTGTGTGTGTGTGTGTGTCAAATAACAATTATTATTTGAGGTGTTTTAAAATTGTCTGTTTTTGCAATAACACCACAAATTTGCAAAAATATAACTTAAATGCCACTAAAAGAAAAGATGTAGAGTACGATTGTCAAATTATATATACAAAAGATAATTAATTTTAAATTTAAAAAATATATTTAAAAAATGTGTATATAAAACCAACACCAATCAATAAGCAGAAATTAAGTTGTGTATGCATGTGTGTGCACCTGGATTTGTGTTTGTGTGGCTGTTAGGTCTCACCCCTTTATATGCATTTGTGGCTGTTCTATACAAATGCACTCTTGCAGTCACACCTGTGTGTGTGTGTGTGTGTGTGTGTGTGTGTGTGTGTGTGTGTGTGTGTGTGTGTGTGTGTGTGTGTGTGTGTGTGTGTGTGTGTGTGTGTGTGTGTGTGTGTGTGTGTGTGTGTGTGTGTGTGTGTGTGTGTGTGTGTGTGTGTGTGTGTGTGTGTGTGTGTGTGTGTGTGTGTGTGTGTGTGTGTGTGTGTGTGTGTGTGTGTGAGTGAGTGAGTGAGTGAGAGAAAGAGAGAGAGAGCAAGCATGTTTGTCCCAAAATGCATTTGTCACACAAGGCTTTCCTTTCTGTATGAAAATGTTCTGATTTATTGATGTAAAAAAACTAATAAAAAAATAGGCCTAAGTTCTGCTTTTCATGAAGTCAAATTAAAAAGGTTTCACTATATTAGTGATGACATTTTTTAATTGTGAGGAGGGTAAGCAACTGAGACAGGGTTTCCTTTTTCAGACTTGCTACATTATCTCTCACCTGCAAATCTGTCGATTAATGTTTCAAGGTTCCACTTCTGAAGCTTTTCCCTTACATATGAATCCATAGCATCCTGTGTAAACTGTGTAATTGTCACCAACCTACTATAAATTCACTGTAAAATCACAGGAGCTGTAATTTTACAGTATGAGCTTCTGCAATGGCCATGTATTGTGGTAAATGACCTCCATTTAAAATGTCCTTTTACTGCTATGTGTCATTTAAAAAGTAATAAGTTAAATGTTATTATAAAGGAATAAAGTCTCAATCAACCGTCATTTTATTGAATGGCCATGTGGCGATCTTAAAAGTGTTGTAACTCAACTGTAGCACACAATGAATGGCGCCCCGTCCGGACGCATTTTCTTTAGGTCCGAAAAAAGGACATGTCCGGGAAAAAGAGGACGTATGGTCACCCTAGTTTAACACTTTGTAGTATTTTAAATTCACACTGTAGTTGGGATAGCCCAAGTAAACATTTGCGCTACAATGTAGGCCTATAACACAGCATAGGCTACAATATGCATACTGTATAGTGTAATATTAACTCACCCGTGTATCTTCTGTCAGCTGTGGTGGTCAACCGTTGAAATTTGAATTTTAACCTAACTGGCTGCGTTGTTAAACAACCCAATAAATGTTCCGAATAACCCAACAGAACGATCAAATATATTTAACCCAACTATTGGGTACACAAAATAACCCAAAGTTTTTAAGAGTGTACCCACTATCCAACATGATGTCCAAAAGACGTCTTTGTCACAAAAGTTGGACGTTGAAAAGACGTCCACTGAGGAGCCAGAATAAAAGTATTTATGATGTCTTTTTTTGACGTGTTCTACACGTCCGATATAGACGTTCATCGAACCTTCGTACAACGTTAAAAACTAGTTCAAATGTGCCCATTGTGGACATATTTTCAACATCATTTATGGTCTCATTTAGACAATTTATACTGTTTCTGGACCAAATAAACACTCAGGATGCATTAAATTAAAACTCATGTTTATATCAATGTAATTTCCTTACATTGTTTAGATGAGGTTTAGATGTTGATGTTTCATTTTAAGCAGTGCTCGAATTGAGTCAAGTCTTATGGGGGGTCCCCAAGTTTTTTTTTACGGGGGGGGGGGGGGGGGGGTATGTAGGTTTAGTCTTGCAATATACACTTTATACAAAATATACAATATATTTGATCATAATATGCATAAATATATCTTATTTATTAAAAAAAATATATATATATATATATATATATATATATATATATATATAATTATTCTTTTAAATTACTTACTAAAGTAATACTGGATTTAGAGGGCAGCAGACCCAAAACAGCAACTATGGCAAATATACCAAGGCACTACATATAAGGCTCTTGAAGACCCGTAAAAGCAAGTAACTTCAAAATACATTGAAATGTTTCAAAAACAGTAGAAAATAATCAGATGGCTTCCAGACTCACTGGATGGTATCACTGTCAGATTCAACAGTGGCACAGGAATAATTATTTCATAATGTCTCCGAAAGCAGTGATAAAAGAGCAGTGAGTAACTTCAAAAGGATATCTATCTTCACAACTTTTTTATTACTTAAACATTAGCAAAAGAATGGAAAAATACTATCAGGCTGTAATGATGTAGATAGGTATGAACCCAGGTGCGGGAACTTTACTCAGAGAGTACAGGACAACTGGGCAAACAGGATACAGTCTTTGGAATAGTTTATAAGTTTAACATAGGCATGTCCAGGAGATTCTCAAAAGTCAACTCAGGATTCATCCATAACAAACATCAAAGTAATTTCAGGAACCAGTGGATGAAGACATAAACCAAAACTCAGGACCGGTAAGTATTTACTGGTAAGCATCCAATTTCTTCAGAAGCAGGGATAACAAAAATCTCAAATGAGAAATGACCTCTTCAACAGAAAGTATATATAAACTCAGTTTCTTTTCCCACAACTGAAATGGAGAACTGAACATAAGTTAACTATATATAATGTGTTACAGAAAACACGTATCAAGTCATATCTGAGACACAAATAACATCCAGGAAAACACAAGACGAAGAGTCCTTCCATGAGTGCACAGATAGTAAGTATTTATAACATTCAAGCCAGACAAAGACTGATTGTCACTGCAGTATTTTTTAAAGTACACCAAATGCTTTACAAACAAGCATCAGGAGTGTTTTTTTAATGCTCTGGGAAGCCCAAGCAAGCAAACAAGGTAGATGGCAGAGCAAAGAGTTCACATGTGACAGGCAATGTTGGTGAAAGAAAAAATGTTAATCTAGAACAGACCACAGTGGTCTGTCTGGTTTTGTCTGTGCTTGCCTTCCTGTTTTGGTTGCAGTTGACAGCCGATGGCCGTCTTTCAACCAAGAGAGCACAAACGATTTTGGGTCAAACTGCTCCACTGGAGGGCCATTGACGTCTAGAAACAGGACAGAAGAAAGGCTTTTGGCCCTCAGGCAATTTCTCCTCTTGTTAGCGGTATCACTCATGGCTGAAAATCCGCGTTCACATTCAGCTGAGGTGGCCAGGTAGGTTTTGCTAGCTGTAATCAGCCTCTTGATCGTCTTCCCAGGACTGTTACCTTCAAGTTTCCACAACCTATACTCTTCAACAGCAGCTCTGCTGGTTACTCCTAGATGCTTAGCAAGGTCATGAATTTCCTTTTCACCATACAGGACAAGGGAATTACGGTCTTTGGGCCAACAGGATGGTTCGAGTGGAGTCAGAAGCTCAGTAAGGTCTGAGTCAGGGAGACGTACAGAGAGATTATCAATGACGGCCTGTAGGAACTGCCTCTTGTTGATATTCTCCTTGGTGGCTTCTAGTGTGATGCCTTTGAACATGCATGCTGTTATCCTCCCTTCTGCCTTTGCGAATGACTTTCCTGGTGTTGTTTTCATGGCCTCCAGGACCTCCATAGTCAAAAGAGTCCACCGACTGGCATCAGTGAGAGATGTGTTTCGATTCTGCAGTTTCAGAGAGAGGCTTTGTAACTCACGCAGCACATCTTTCATCAGTGCAAGGTCTTTAACAAAACCTGTGCCGCTGAGTTTCCTTAATAGTCCACTGCATTTTCGTCGATCCAAATCAGTGCGGGAAACATCCACAGAAGCTTTCAGCATTTGTGTGGCAAGTGCTGGAAAGTCCCGCCAAACAGCTCTGACAGTGCTGAAACTGCTGGCAACCCAGCGAATGGAGAAAATCTGCCCAATCTTCAGCAGTGAGATGTTAACATGAGTGGCAGCATCATAGAGCAGTCTGGCATTTTTTGGAGATTGGTGGTAAAACGTATACAACTTTGAAATAAAGATTTCAAAGTGGTTACATCCAGTTACAGACTTGCATGCATCATGCACTGCCAACTCTAGCTTGTGTGCAAGACAATGAATGCTCTTCAATGAAGGGAAGTCTTTTCTCAACTTTGCAATCAGTCCACTCTCTCTTCCTGTCATGACTGATGCTCCATCTGTGGCGATGCTGATCAGGTGTGATTTTAAATATTCATCTTCCAAACCTGCTGTCAAAAGGGTTTTCTTAAGAGCTTGATACAATGCTTCTGCTGTTGCTCCCTTATCTAGCTCTACAAGATCAAGGAAAATGTTTTCAATGTCATCTTTGCCTGTCACATCTGCTCTCAAGTAAATTATTAAATAGCTTTTGCCAAAGTTACTGCTTTCATCAACTGTCAAACTCACAAAAGAATCATTGGACTTCAATGCGGTTATCATTGACTTTTTCATTTTAGTGGCAATGTGTTCAATCATAGCGATACACGTATGATCCGATCGGTGTGAAGGGCCCATTTTTCCTCCACTGATCTCTTGCAGCATTATCAGTCTGCTCATTTTACTGAATGCTAATCTCTCTTTTGCCACAAAGTAGGCTGTTCTTATACTGTTGGCTGTTTCTCTGACAAGCTCATCGTTAACCTTCTCTGTTAGTGTGGGGAGGATCTCTTTTTCTTTCTGGGCTTCAATTTCTAGAGCCCTCTGATGAGCCTGACTGTCTCGGTGTTTGTATATTTTTTTTCTCATGGCACGTACATTCATTGCTTGGACCCTCCCTAAAGCCCACTCTTCTGCCACTTGAACACCTTTTTTGTTTGTACACATTCGTTTAACATTTCTACATGCAATACATCCAATTTTGTTTTCATTGATGTACAGCCATGGGGAGTATTGTTTCCTCCATATCTCTAACTGATTTCTCCAGTTATCAACTTCCTTGCTCTGAGTTTTTGTGGTGCTGAGCCGTTCAGAGCTGTTGGTGGGAGTTAGCTGTTCTGAGCTGTTGCTGACCTGCTCTTTGCTTTTGTTGACCTGTGCTGAGCTGCTGTTGGTGGTACAGACCCATATAAAGCTGTTATCACTGCATTTGTCCTCTTCTGTGATCTTGTCGCTGCTAACCTGTGCTGAGCTCCTGCCACTGCCCTCTGCTAAACTGGAATGGACTGTGCTTGCCTTGGAGGTCCTCTTTACCTGCACACTAGACAATGCCATGTTTTGGTTTCAATATTTTTATTTTTAAAATGTTTTTAAAAGTCTCTTCTGCTCAAAGCTGCATTGATTTGATAAAAAAAACAGTAATATTGTGAAATATTGTTTTCTATGTGAATATATAGTAAAATGCATGATCAACGCTGAATTTTCAGCATCATTACTCCAGTCTTCAGGGTCACATGATCCGTCAGAAATCACTCTAATATGATGATCTGATGATCAACAAACATTTATGTAATAAACATTTATTTTATTTTTCAGGATTTTTTGATCAATAGAAAGTTCAAAAGAACAGTTTCTATTTGAAATAGAATCTTTTGTTACATTATAAATGTCTTTACTGTCACTTTTGATCAATTTAATGCAACCATACTGAATAAAAGTATTAATTTCTTTCCCAACATTTTTTAAAAATACATTCTTACTGACCACAAGCTTTTAAATGGTAGTGTATAATGCTACAAAAGTTTATATTTCAGATCTGAAGGATCATGTGATGAAGACTGGAGAAACGATGGTGAAAATTCAGCTTTGATCACAGAAATAAATGATATTTTATTGTATTATTATTTTAAATTGTAGTAATATTTCATAAAATTACTGTTTTTACTGTATTTTGCATCAAATCAATGCAGGCTTGGTGAGCAGAAGAGACTCGTGAACTTTTGAACAGTAGTGTACATCCAACAGAATGATTCTAGCTTTTTTTACCAATGTAGTTTTTACCCTAAAAACAACTGGATGATTAATGTGGATTATGTGACACTCTGATAATAATGTTTGTTCTAAAAGACTTGATTAAATGGATGAAACTTGTTTATTAGATATTAAACATATAGATTGTGCCAAAACAGGCTGTCAGTCTGTGTGTTGGTGGGGATTTTTCAACTATTTCAGCACATGCGATTTTTACATAGTTACTTCCAGTAGGTGGCGGAAAAGCACTGTTATGAGTGAGTAAGTCAGCAACTATTCAACGACCATTTCAATGAAAAAGGCTGCTTATTCAGAAACAAACAATGCCATGGCAATCAATGTCAATTATTGCTATTTCAAGATGGAATCCCGCATAAATGCGTATGTAACTCCCAAAACTTTGTGTTTACGTGGCCATTGGTCCTGGCTGGCAGCATGAAAAACAAGTTTTATACAAATTCTGAATGGAAATTAGAAAGCACACAACGATCGCTCCCTTTACTAAAAAGCTGTTATCCATCTCCGTCGAGATCTCTAGCACTCCCTTAGAACCAGGACTATTAATAATGAAAAAATAGTAACTTAAGCCTAAATGTTTCCAATTTACGCAAGGAATACAAAAGCCCCGATATGGTGTGGGTAGATATAAAGTAGAAAGATATATAGAGAGAGACAATTACCCCTCAAAAAAGTCGGTAAGAAGCTTTCTCTTCCCGACCTCGAGTGGAGGTTTATTTTTCTCCATTTTTTAAAAGTTAAAATTAGCTTCAACGGAGCGGCGCCAATCAAACAGTCCTGTCAGTCAACGATGTCATGCGCACAGCACTCTTTGATGTGGGGCGGGGCGTTTTCATTTTAAAGAGACATGGCAACTAGCCAACTTTAAAAAAATTATTGTAAATAATCAGTTCACGAAATTTACCGTATCCATTGCATGCATTTAATCAGATTTGTTATTATTATTTTTTACTAAAATAAAAATATCTGAGGGACCCCCCTAATTATATTTTTTACTTCTTATGGGGGGTCCCTAATACCTTATGGGGGGTCCCGGATCCCCCCAGCCCCCCCTCAATTCGAGCACTGATTTTAAGTCACCATTGTGGTGATCAGTATTTGCTTTAGTTGGTGTCTTTGTCTTTGTCTGATGACGGCAGAACTGTTCCACGATTGGCCGATTCACCGCATGACAACGATCACATGTGTTTTGTGTTTATTCTCACAGCTTTAGTTCCACTGAAGCTCACAAATCATTTTTTATAACTAATTTCATGCAGTCACGAAACTTCATTGGTAGTAGGCTAGTAACTTTATTCTTGTTCAAACACACGCTGTATAAAGCAGTAGGGGGAGAGTCGGGACGGTTGAAACACTTTTCAGATAAACGTTGTTTTCTAAGATAAGGTTACAGATAGATTTTTTTTGTGTGTGTGTGATCAACAACTCACATATGTGTTCTCTTAGTATCATGTGTTATTCGGTAGAAACATAGAATGATTTAAGAAAAATTTACTTTGAACGGGAGTTGGGTTTTATTTCAATCGTCCCTCCACAGCGGAACGATTTAAACACAGTGGTGGGACGGATGAAACATAACAGTTTAAACGGTAACTATTCATCTAATTCTTGTTTTTATGAACAATACCTGACAAGTAACTTATGTACATATTGTTACAAACATATTTTGTCATTTATTTTCATTTTAAAGTTCATATTAACATTTTTGTTCTGTCGCCCAATAAACAATTGGCGATAAGCCTTTGTGCATTTTGCGTAATCTTTCTAATAGGCTATTTTGAAGAAGACAGACAAATCCGTTTACAATTAATTCTTACATTTATTCCTTGAGTCATATTGAGAGATTTAGTCATATTGAGTGTTTACCTATGACCAGGGTTAACTGGCACGAGTCGCTGTTTCAACCGTCCCGACAGCGCCTCCAGCCATTTAAACCTGTTTTGTCCGTAAACTAAAAAACTCTGATATTATACACTTAAGGGTGTGATGCAGTACTAATACACCTGCCATATTATTTTTACAATGGCACATGAAACAATAAATACAACTTGTCAGTCAAAAAAAAAGTACCGCACAAAAGATTTCACTAACCCCACTCAAAAACAGCTTTCCGGCTCTAACTTTAAAACAGCAAGACGTAAAGAAGAAATGTTTTCGCGGGTCTGATAGGCATTGTGTGCTGTACGTGCTGACGAAATTTGACGTACATAACGTGAGTGGTTTTCAAGGAAATCTCAATGTTTCATCCGTCCCGCGTTTCAATCGTCCCGGCTCTCCCCTATATAAAGTATTGAATGGAAATGTCTCTGGAACATATGTGTATTTTTCAAATATTGCATTTATTTCACTTTAGCTGTGGTAAAGTATGCAAACACCACGTGAGCAGTCACACTACGGGAACCAGACAGTGTCCGACTTCACGTCTCCGTTTGCAGCTCTTCCCCGCCTGCATGCGGCAACTGTGGCCGATCGGTTACACCCAGCTGCAGCCAATGTCGAACACACCTGCATTATTTGGAACAGTACCATTAAAATGTTCTCATATTTGAAGGTAGGGATGGCTCACGCGAAACAGTCGTTCCGAAGCTTTGTGAGATCCTGAAGCGCAGATGTTTCGAAACACTGATTCGAAGCATGATTCAAAACACCCATGTCACGTGTCTATGGTCAAACGAAGCCTCGAAGTGTTTCACTAAGTGTTTCATCAGGTGTGATCCGCCGAATCAGCGTTTGATTGACACGGTCGGAAACAGACCACACAATCGCACATCTGTATAAAAGTGAAATCAACGCATATTGACCTCGTGGGTTTTTGTGAGAGGAGTTTGATTTTGAGATAGTGGATTTTTGGTGATATAGTAACATTTATTGCGATTTGTTTAGTTATATTTAGGCTTACATTTAAATTTACACAACACATTGACTGATAGGCAAGAGACACAGAGTATACATATAGTGACACATTAATAGATACATAGATATAAATATATACCCAGATAGCACAAGTCTATTTGATGTGATATTTACATCTGGAAGACGTATTTTTAAGAGTGTTTGCTCATCTACAATACTTCTATAGGACGTTTCCTGTCAGATGTCAAAAAGACGTTTAGAAGATGTCAGTTTAACATGGATTCTAAATCATTACATCTTAAAGACATCTTCTAAACGTCTATTTGAAATCTGACAGAAAACGTCCTATAGACGTATTGCAGATGAGCAAACACTCTTAAAAATACGTCTTCCAGATGTAAATATCACATCAAATGGACTTGTGCTATCTGGGTATAGACAGCTAGATTCATAGATAGATAGATACATATATAGATAGATTAAAGATAGGCTACATATATAAATACATAGATAGATTATAGGTATATAGATTATAGATACATATTTAAATACATAGATTATAGAATATATTATATATACATATCTAAATACATAGATAGATTGTAGATACATATATCTAATTACATAGATAGATTAGAGATACATATCTAGATAGATTTGGATAGATAGATAAAATGGAGGCTCCCCAGAAGAGATGCCGTACATCTGTGCTGTGGGAGCATTTCCATTTAGAAACCCCAAATAAATTGAGATGTGTGTATGTGAAATGCAACGCAGGAATCAACTGTACAATTAGCAAGGCCACAATGACCATACTACCCATGTAAATGTCATATTATTGTCATTATTATATATTTTTTTCTCCTGTTTTGGCTCATAGACTCACATCTGCAAGAAGGTCTGCAGTCCAGATGTGGAGGTTATGAGAGTTTTAGAGCCTTGGCACTGGCTACACTGCTGGACCCAAGGTTCAAAAATATGGCATTTGGAAATGCTGCCAAAGCCCAGGTCGCTGAAAAGCACATGACACTGGAGTGTGCTTCACTGATGCGTTCAAACACAAATCCTGGTGAGCAGTTTCAGTCTGTGTTATTTTATGTAATCTGATTCATGTAATATATACATCATATATGCCGTCAGTTTAGCATTTGTTACTAATTGCTGTTTTCATTTTTATTCAGAGCCAGAAATGTCAACATCATCACCATCAACATCTTTATCAACACCAGTAGAAACACAGGACAGTTTATGGGAACTTTTTGATACTCGTATCCATCAAACCCAGATGATACACAATGCTACAGCTGATGCCACAGTGGAAGTGAAAAAATACATCAACGATGCGTATTTGCCCAGAACTCATGATTCACTAACTTACTGGAAAGAGAGAGCAGTAATCTTTCCTCATTTGTATGTCCTAGCTAAAAAATATCTTTGCATGCCAGCAACAAGTGTCCCTTGTGAGAGGATTTTTTTCAAAAGGCTGGAGAAATTATCTGTAAAAAAAGAAGTAGGCGAAGTCCTTCCACAGCAGAAAAATTAATATTTTTGAATAAAAATATGTAAAAAAGTGAGACATTGTGGCTTGATTTATTTTATCAATATTAATTTTGCAGGACCAAAATAACATTATGCACAGTGAGAAGCCTATACTGCCCTACAAAGCAAAAAGGCAGTAACTACGCAGAGTGCAGAACTGAGAAAAATGACTTTAAAGTTATCCTGTTATCCAGCCTAAGTAGTTGTAGGTAGATTATTGGACATGTGGCTGTTTTGTTACTTTATATTAGCTTATTCTTTGTACATATCAATCCTCATATTTAATTTGATATTTTACCCCTATTTTGCAGTTACTGTATTCTTGCTTTGTATTACTTAACAAAAAACGTGGCACAATACCAAGGAAAAAGGCAGTAACTACAGATTAAATGAAAAAGAGAGAAAATTAGTGGCATGAATGTAAATCCACATCTGTCTGTGTCTGTCTGTCTGTCTGTCTGTGTACTGCAACAAATTGTTATTATTATTATTATTATTATTATTATTATTATATGGACCTACAGGACAGCATCTTCACTCTGATCAATATATGTATTGATGTCTGTATATCATAATATTTCATTGTACAGGAAACAACTTAAATTAGGTCCATGACAAAATAATGGATGAATTAGGCTAACACAATAAATTAATAATTTTGCACCCTTAATGAAAATGAAGAAAGAAAAGCCAACACACAAAAAGCAGCCTGGCTTCATAAGTTACATTAGGCCTATAATAGGATAAAACATAGAAGCTTGCTTTCATGCAGAGGGACAACATTTTCATAGGTTAATATAATTAAGGGGAATCCAAATTAAATATATAATTTTATATTCTGAAGAAGAAACCGTGCAATAAATAAATGCTTAGGAACAGGAACCAATGTGTTTGAGCCTTAGCGCTAAGGGGGGTGTAAATACCTGCCGGCTCGCTCTGTCTGCAGAAGTTTGTTTTTGTTGAAAGCATGGATGCTTACAACAGTAAAGAGAAAGATGTCAGTTTTGCTCACAACTTGCTAACTTATCTAAACAGCGGACATAGTCTTCAAACAGCGGCCGCGAAGAGAGTGTGTTTTAAGTTGAACAGACACCTGTCACGTTAAAGAATAACTGTTACACCGATAGCTGTGTTTATGGACACATATATTCTCCTGCTGGACAACAACGCTGTGAATGATTAGCCTATGAAAAAAGAAGACGCCGTTCATGTAGGCTAATAAGAGCGAAGAAGATCACGCTGACTGCTTGGATGTTATGGGATAGCCTGATGCCTTAAGAAGTTTTACCTCCGCCCAAAGGTTATCTTTTGGTGCTGTGTATGTTTGTCTGTTCGTTAGTAAGATAACTCGAAAAGTACTGTACGAGTTTGGATGACATTTTCGGACAACATGGGTATTAGGACAAGGAACAGATTACTACATTTTGGTGGTGATCCGGAACACGGGACATTTGGAATTGCCTCAGTGACCTAGGCTACCTTGACAGAGGTTAGTGCTCTCCGAGTGCTTTTCTAGTTATTGAATATTTTTTCACCGCTGGTTGGATTATAACTTTGTGACATGAACAACAAAATGATGACATGGCATCGGCGATGATGTGAAGTTACAGAGAAAAAAGTTACAGCTCGAAGCAGGGAGGATCAGGGGCAGGTTAGCAAAGCTATTTAAAATATCGCCTGTCAATTAGCATAATGCTATCTGAATGGACCTCTGAGAGGAAGTCCCGCCCTGGCGGCTGACAGGAGTTTATATTGTGATAGCCTAGCCTCTAAATGTTTAATCTGTCACTCTTACTTACCATTCTCCGGGTATTTTCTTTTCAACGCCAGTTCGACCATCTTCTTTCCCCGGCTTTGTGCCATCTCAAACAAAATTTGTGTGAAGTTAGAAGGGTAAAAATGTTAAAACCGTCCCGTGAGGATGCCGCAAAATCAGCTGTGTGTTCACCATGGCAACAGTAACTACACTGCGCAGCAACACGGTTATTTTTTGTTAGGTAAAACATAACAAGAATACAGTAATGGATGTTACTGTATTCTTGCTTTGTTTCACTAGGGCTTTTTGCAGTTACTGTAGAAACGACTACCATTTTTCTCCAAAACAACACACATTTGAGATAAGATGTTTTGTCACATAACAAAGGATGCCTTGAATGTCATGAAAATGATAATAACTCATTTTTGACCAAAAATGCAGTTACTGCCTTTTTGCTTTGTAGGGCAGTATAGGTTACACGATTCACATATTAGAAAAGTACAATAATAAAACAACAACAAATTTTCATGGCTTGTCAAGGTTGTTTCAGATCAACACCTGCAAGTGACCTCTAGGTGTCACCGTCCAGACAGGTGTCGGATTGATTCGAAGCCTTGAAACAATATGGACCATTTGGTTCAACTGTTTCATTGCTTCACAAAACCTCGATCTGCCCACCACTATTTGAAGGTGGATAAAAGCAAGACTACAGAATGTTTTAAGCAGGTGTAGTATGTAGTAGTCACACACAGACATGAAGATTTTGCATACGATTCTCAACAACGGTGGCAACCAAAACAAAAAAGCTTGGGAATCAAGGATGTTTTGTACTATGAAAGCTACCCATCATGCAAGCTTTTTTTATTGTCACCATTGTTGTGAATCATACGCAAAATCTTGAGGTCTGTGTGTGACGATTTGGTAAATTTTCTCATAACATTGTGTATACATGCTTTTTTTTTACCCACCTTCAAATATGTGATCAATTTAATGGTACTGGTCCAAATATTGCATGTATAATCACACAGACATCAAGAATCAGCAAATGAATCTCAACAATGGTGACAATTAAAAAAAAATCAGATCAACTCTGAATGTCACAAAACAAGCTTTTTTGATTGTCACCATTGTTGAGATTCATATGTTGATTCTTTATTTCTCTGTATGCCAAATGTTAAAATAGAATCTAAGGTCGATTAGAGCGCTGCAGTTCCATTTTTCACTACAGATTTATATAGGAGAAACTGTGGGGTGCTGTAGAGCTGGGGAGGCTTCTGCTTATTATCATAAATTCATGTGCAACATTTTAATATCCTGCTCACTTTACAGTTTAAAATAGTCTAAAAAATCTGAAAAAATGTTTAATTAATTATTAATTTAATGCGTATAGAGGTCTAATGACAAACAGCAATCAAAGACAAACAGCATCCACAAAGCGTTTTCATGTCTTTATACAGCTGCTCAAAATATTCATTATATGAATATGACCCCCCCAAGTCCCTATCCTCGATCCTGGGATGAGCACGATCCTGGGCCACCTGCTGGACGATCCTGGTACTGCAAGATGCGGTGGACGAGTGGGTAAAGCACTTGTTTCCCATTCATAAGATCACAAGTTCGAGCCACAGTTCAGCTATTTGAAACTCATAGATTGAAATCTCTGTGAAAGATGTATAATCCCTTAAACTGCTTGAGTGAATAATTGTAGTTTAAAGGTGCAAACCCCTTTGCTGAAATGCAGTTAGTTTCAGGGAAGTATAATACGGGTAAGTATTCTTATTCATCTTTTTGGACCCTTGATTTCAGGTAAACTTTTAATTTCAGGTAAGTATCGCACCCCAGTTAGTTTCAGGTAAGTATAATATGGGTAAGTATTCTTATTAATCTTTTTGGACCCTTGATTTCAGGTAAAGTTTTAATTTAAGGTAAGCATTGCACTCCAACATAGGTACATAATATAAAAGTTATCCAAGTGGATTTTTTTAGTATGTAAAGCAGTTTATAACTGGTAAGTATTCTTTGATTAAGCTATCGCAACACATGAATGAAAAATTACCCTTTTATATACAGCGAGTATGAAACGCTTAAAAATGGAATTATTATGTTAACACCAGGTAACAAGCAGAGCCATTTTCAAATGCAATGAAAATATTTTATTGACACCACAGGAATGAAACGAGAAATCAAACATGATGTGACGAATCCCAAATGCTTGATGCAAAAGGTAATTTCAGGTAGTAACAGATATGTATGAAAGAAACATGAATGAACATTTTGTATGAAACACATGAATTACACTAAAACATGTATGTAAAAAACAACACACAAATAAGTTAAATAAATATACATTATAAACATTTAAAACGTTTTTAAACAATTTCACATTATTTACATCATTGTGTGTGTGTGTCTCAGTGTGTGTGTGTGTGTGTGTGTGTGTTAGTGTGTGTGTCAGCGTGTATGTGTCTGTCAGTATGTGTGTGTGTGTTGTGTGTGTGTGTGTGTGTGTGTGTGTGTGTGTGTGTGTGTGTGTGTCAGCGTGTATGTGTCTGTCAGTATGTGTGTGTGTGTGTGTCAGTGTGTGTGACAGTCATTGCAACCCACAACAGGTTTAGAGGGTGGTTCTCCTCTTCTCCAGTTCCCCATCCACCACAGATTTAAAGTGTTCATAGCTGGTGTATGTTACACCTACGAAGCCAGGTGTGGTGGACATATTGGTGGAGGGACAAAAGGTGAAGATTTTCTGGCTGCTTCCAGCCACCTTGTCTTTGGAAGGGGTGTATTTCTTCCGCTGCCCCCCACACTGCGGCACCTTGCAAGCCCCACATGGCTTATTGGACTTGTTGGGCATAACAGGTTTCAGTGCGGGAGGACAGGGTGGGAGGACAGGGAGGAAGACTGGGTTGGCAGATGGCAGCAACCTCACTGATGGAGCCTGTGGTTGGGTTGGCTGCACCAGGAGGACAGGTGCTTTTGCCACGGCAGATGGCACGTAGGATGCAGTGGCAGGCTTGGGCTGGATACAGCGGTTTGAAGGCCCTGGTTGACAGTCTGGCTGTGGGTCTTCAAAGTCCAACCTGTAAATATAAAAGAAAAAAAAACACACAAGCACAATACTGTGAGTATCATATACAATAATACAGTGTCATACAGTACAGCTCCCAGTGTGCTGTGTGCTCATTGGGAAAAGATATAAAAAACTTAATAGCAATACAAATCTGATAAAATCTTTTATAATAAATGAGACTCTTTAGTGGTGAGAACCTTATAAGTATGGGTGTGCATTAACATTTTTTCTACACAAAAAAATAAATGGATAAAGTGAGCGAAGAACTTACCTCTGCTTTTCCCCACGCCTTTTGCCAGCGACATGGTGAGGCTCCTGGTACTGCACCTGAGGTCTATCTGGTGGTGGCAGTGACGACGGCAGAGCAGGGGCATCAGGCATTGGTTGGCCTGACAGAACATTCCGATGAGTCTTCACTCTTGGCCTGACCGTTACCATGAAGTTGGCCATCTTCTCCTCCCTCCTGAAAAAGTTGCTGATGGACTTGACGTTTATGTTGGGCAGCGGGATGGCCAGGCTGCCCACGACCGGGTCGTCCCTCACTCTGTCGGCAATCCTCTTGTACTGGCCTTTGATAGATGAGGTCAGCTTGCTGGGAGACGAGTGGAATTTGCTGCAGGTGGGATGGTGCTGCAGCATTTTAATCAGGAGGTACAGAAGACGGCTCTCCTCGGTCACCTGCGCTGCTTGGGGGTACCTCATCCAGCCAAACTTGGTCTTCTGTGCTGCGCTGGTCTCTGGCGTGTCGGCTCCGAGGCAACGACCAAAGAGGGTGTAGCCCCACCTGGACTCGTACTTCTTGACGAAGTTGGCGCCGGACCGGTCGTGGTCGTGGAGAGCAGCAGCAGCCGTGGCAATTTGCTGCCTCAGCACGGCGGGCACGAGGTGGTGGTGGTCGCTGTCGTCTCCCAGCTGGAGGAGAAGCGACGCAAGGGCCTCCACTTCCTCTATCCCTGGCAGATGGAGATGGCGTTGGCTGGCCAGGACATCCTGCAAAGCGGGGTCATCCTCTTCCTCCACCTGCTCTGCCTGAGTGAGGACGACATGCTTCTCACAGACGTGGTCTATGGGGTCCTCCTCCGACATGCCTCCGACACCCTCGTCAGCCTGCTCGTCCTCCTCTTCCTCGCCACTCTCCTCAGCAGCGGACTCCCCTTTCCCCTCCTCCTCCTCGTCCTTCCTACACTGCTCCTCCTCAGCTGAAAAACATTACATTGTGTTAAGTTACATTGTGATTAGTAGTGATGAGTACAAGGTCAGCAGACAGTTAGCGGGCAGGTGATTTTAGTATATATTGTTGTGTGATGAAAAATGCTGTACCTTTCTGCACGTAGTGCCTTGCAGTGAATGCAGTGGACAGGCACATGCCATACTCCACGCCAAGCAGCTCCTCCTCGTCTGGATGGTTGTAGTCGTCAGGGTATGGCAGAGGAGCAGCGAAGTTAGGTTCAAAGACGTGCTCCTTGCCAAAGAGCAGCCCCGCCTGCCGATTCATTCGCTGAATCCTCGCAGCGTCCACGCAGCTCGTCTGGCGACCACGACCTCCGTCGACGCGAAGGGACTCCATCCTGGCGTTCCACTGTACGGCGAAGGCGATCAGGTACACCTGAAACACATTGCATGTAACACATTTCTGGCGTTATTGTAGTTGAAAATGAAAGTTGCCCTTCTTTAAGCATAATGTTTTTTAACCTATTTGTACATAACATTCTTGAAAAGATCTAATAAATATATATTAAAAAAAAAAAAAATTGACGATGTTGACAAAGCCTTTTGTTTTCATTAGTCACTTGGAATGGCATGATGCCGCATCTGTTAGATGGTATGGCGTTGACTAGATGGGAATGCAGCCCTTCTAAAGAATTGCTGCCACGCCGGCATCTGTACCTCTGCAGCTGCACACCGTTCAGCACCACCGTCCTCACTGCCACGTACAGCGGAACACCAGGGGGGTCCTGCAACACACAAAACAGTACGAGGTTCATGATTACTCTGGCCCATCCAGTTTTGTCTAAATGTGTCTATACATGGCCATACTTGTATCTGTCTTGACCCATTCACAAATAAACTCGCCTGCATGCATCCGAGGTGCTTGCTTGCCGTTGCCCAATGTGCATCAACGGCGTCTGAGGATTTGAACAAGGGGATCCCGTCGATGTCAAGGCCTGCTGGTCCCTTGAACTCATCAAGGATGGAGTCCACAGTCGCAGTGGTCTCCTGTAACACACAGGTGGGAAAGGTATAATTAGAAATGTTATTCATATAACAGCTTTATTACACATGATGCGTTTCTATTACAAACTTATTACAAATAGTTACCTCAACACCCCTCGTTATGCGCCTGACATAGCTCTTGATCTGAGACGGCTTGAGGAAGGCGAGCATCTGTTGGTCAGTGTGGTTGCTGTACAGTTCCTCGTTGCCCTTCCGCACTGCCTGGACCAAGAGCATCATGTCCCCCTTATTGCAGGCCAACACCGCCCCTGCCATGGCACTCATGAATACCCCGTACTTGGCGTGGCTCTGTTTGATGACCACAGCATCCCAGCGGTGCAGCCAGTGGCGGATGTCCAGACGGACCACAGCACCCCTCTGCACCCAGTCACTGAAGAGGGTCTCAAGGAACGATGAGCCACTGTCACTGAAATGACACAGAAAAAATAGCATGCTTCTACAAGTATCTATGCAATAGTGTTTCATTAAATAACTTGTCATGTGTGATTTGAATTATCTGAATTATTATTTGAAATATCATTACACTATGATGAAATATCATTATGCTACGATGGAATTAATTCAATTAAAATGTACCGGCAGCAGTTGTTGTCGGCATAAATCACTCTCGGGGCTGGAGCTTTCGCACGCTCGAACCGAGCCACAAGACCCCTGGCCATGCGTGCATAACAGGCCTCGGACTCAGCTGCCACCACCACCGTCGTCAAGAACTGACCCCACTCATTCAGGACGCTGGTGAGGTACTGCATCGTGCCCTGGCCGTCCCCGTAGATCTTCTTCAGGACCTGTCATAAAACAGACCAAATCAAAACACACACATTATTACATTACATTAATGTCACTAGTTAAAGACACATCTGTATTTTTTTTTTTTTTTACCATAACATAATGGCTGCATGCATACCTTTCTTGTGCCATCTATGCAGAGGATTTCTCCAGTCATGCTGAGGATCTCGCTGCGGTACACTGGCATCTTCTCCATCTCCATGATGAGGTGTGCTCGCCTCAGCACCCGGGCAGATGGAAGAGGAGACTGGGGAATGGGAGGTGTGTACGTCCCTGCAGGTTTGGCGAAGGCGAGGATGCCCTTCTGCGAGGAGGATGAGGCTGCCGTCGACGAAGAGCCAGCTGTGTGGGCGTCGTACAGCAGAGTCTGGTACAGGTCACGCCGCTCGATGTACCACTCGTCGTGGCCCTGTTTCAGAAGCCGCTGCACCTTGCTCATCGACACGGCATTGAGGCGGTCGCTCAGCAGAGTTACCACTCCTCTGTCGATGGCGCGCTTCCCACACAGAATGTCAAGTCAAGTCAAGTCAAATATATTTATATAGCGCTTTTCACAATACAGATTGTATCAAAGCTGCTTCACAGTATCAATCAAAACAACTTAATGTTTGTTTATTACTGGAAAAAAGACATCCAAGTTTGGTAGAGCTGATCAATGGTATGATTGGTTAATTAATTTGAATATCCCCAACTGAGCAAGCCAAAGGCAACAGTGGCAAGGAACCGAAAAACTCCATCCAGTGACCTAATGGTGTCCTAACACCCCATCAGGTGACCCAATGGAGAAAAAAAACCTTGGGAGAACCCAGGCTCAGTCGGGGGCCAGTTCTCCTCTGGCGTTTATGAACTAGAGGCCGAATTTACAGTAACTGTAAGATAAAAAATTTATATGAATGCCTGGCTAAATAGATGCGTCTTCAGTCTAGTTTTAAACTGGGAGAGCGAGTCTGAGCAACGAACAATATCAGGAAGGCTATTCCAGAGCTTCGGAGCTAAATGTGAAAATGCTCTGCCTCCTTTGGTGGATCTGGATATCCTAGGAATGACCAGAAACCTCGAATCTAGTGATCTTAAAGAGCGCGATGGATTGTAAGGCGATAGAAGATCCGTTAAATAGACTGGAGCTAAACCATTTAGAGCTTTATAAGTCAAAAGCAATACCTTGTAATTAATACGGAACTTTATAGGTAACCAATGAAGTGATGATAAAATCGGTGTTATATGATCATATTTTCTTAATCTAGTAAGAACTCTAGCGGCTGCATTTTGGACTAACTGTAGCTTGTTTATTGAAGATGCAGGACAACCAGCTAATAAAGCATTACAGTAATCTAGTCTCGAGGTCATGAATGCATGAACTAACTTTTCTGCATCAGAGACTGATAGCATATTACGTAGCTTAGCAATGTTTCTAAGGTGGAAAAAGGCTGTTTTTGTAACATATGAAATATGCTTTTCAAAAGACAGGTTGCAGTCTAATGTAACACCCAGGTCTTTTACTGTAGCGGATAGAGTAACAGGGCATCCTACTATGTTAAAGTCGTGCTGTGAAAGGTTTTGTGGACGGTTTTTAGAACCGATAAGTATTACCTCTGTCTTGTCTGGATTTAATAAAAGAAAATTATGCGTCATCCAATCTTTTATATCTTTAACACAATCTGTCAATTTGGATAATTTAGCGTATTCATCTGGCCGTGAGGAAATATATATTTGAGTGTCATCAGCATAACAATGGAAACTAATTCCATGTTTCCTTAGAATATTACCAAGTGGCAGCATATATATTGAGAATAATAAAGGGCCTAACACAGATCCCTGCGGCACTCCATAGTTTGCCGAAGTTATAATCGATTTTTCTCCATTTAAGTAGACGAAATGGTAGCGGTCAGATAAGTATGACCTGAACCAGCTTAATGCTTGTCCTTGAACACCAGTGTAATTTTGTAGTCGATCTAAGAGTATTGTGTGATCTATAGTATCGAACGCAGCACTAAGATCAAGTAAAACTAGTACTGAGATACAGCCTTGATCCGAATGGCGGGGAACATCCGTCTAACAGCAGGGGCGAGGCTCATCAGAACTTTTGGACTGTAGGCCAGCCAAATGTACTGCTGCTGATGGTGATATTCCTCCTCCTCCTCCTCACTGTCGCGTGCCACCGACACATGCCTCACCTTCTCGCAGTAGGAGCACTTCAGCTTCTCCGTCAGGAGGGTGTAGTAAGATGACATGCCACACACCTGCCTGGCGTAGCTGCCGAAGCCCTTCCTCTCCAGGTATTCCCCAGGCGGCGCAGGGCAGTTGGTGTTGGGGCAGGGAATCATGGCCTTCATCACACCGACGGGGCGCCAGAAGAAGGCAGGCGTGGTGAAAAAGGAGAGCATGCTGGGAACTGCTCCCTTGACGGACACAGGCAGTGGGGGTGGGTGGAACTCCATCTTCTCCTTCAGCAACTTCCTCTCCACAATGTCGCCTTTGGCATTATTATACCGGGATGCCCTCTCAAACAGGCCATATGCCTCGTTGCACTTCATCCACTTAATGTTAGGTAGGGCGATGCCAAGTGCTTGGGCAGATGCTGGTGGTTCCTCCCAGTACCTCTGCCAACCCTCCAGGTGGATGCCGGTGGAGACGGAGGCCTGCTCCTGCGATGGTGGCACGGCAGGCTCCTGGCTGGCAGCTGCGGCTGGAGTGAGTTGTCCCACGGTGGTGATGTGGGTGGAGACAGGGACCTGAGACTCATCCAGGAGTTGTTCTGCAAAGCACACACACACACACACAGAGAATTGAGATAATTATTCCAAATGAATTTAACATAATGACAGAAGTAAAGAAAAACATTTTTTTATGTTTAAGGTGACTCTTCAAATGGCATTTTTTTATGAAACTTTTCCCACACTCGTGGCATGTGTACGGCTTCTCTGCGGTGTGAATTCTGATGTGATCGTTAAGGTTACCTTTATTTTCTCCACTTATGAAATGAGGTTCCTGATGCTGATATTTCCACTCCACTTCAGTCAGTTCTTGACTTTCCTTTTTCACCTCCACCAGGACAAAATGGACATAGTAATAAAAAGAGGGGACAAATGTAAACAACAGAAGTCAAAATGTCACACATCTGGTCAATACTACATGTGCTGGTCATATAATTAGAATATCATCAAAAAGTTGATTTATTTCAGTAATTCCATTCAAAAAGTAAAATTTGGATATTATATTCATTCATTACACACAGACTGATATGTTTCAAGTGTTCATTTCATTTAATTGTGATGATTAAAACTGACCACTAATGAAAATCCCAAATTCAGTATCTCCAAAAATTAGAATATTGTGAAAAGGTTCAATATTGAAGACACCTGGTGCCACACTCTAATCAGCTAATTAACTCAAAACACCTGCAAAGGCCTTTAAATGGTCTCTCAGTCTAGTTCTGTAGGCTACACAATCATGGGGAAGACTGCTGACTTGACAAAAAAGGAATCCCTATTCCTTTTTTGGCAGAGAAATCTGAGGAGCAGATGATGCGCGTCTATAATAAGACGACGTGAGCGTCGAGGCGGCACCCGCGCCATCAGCCAATGGATTGGCGTGATTCTATATGTGCTTCAGACAATCGGCACACCCAGAGGGCATTCTGACGCGTAATTTTACACGTGAAATGCAGACAAACCTTGGAGCGTTTTGTCTTCGGCATCTTAATTAATCCCCTCGCTATCAGCAGACGTTCCGGGAGTCTCCCGCATATTGATAACGGCTCCCTAATGCCCGCAAATTAGTTAAAATATCCTGGAATCTAGAGCGAGCGAGCAAGAGCGCGCATGCGAGACAGAACAGACTGTGCTTCAAACAGTATTGTGCGCGCACGGCGGAGAGAGAGAGAGAGAGCGCGCGAGAGACCTTGCATGTGTGCGCCTCATGAAACAGAGTCAGACACCGAAATCAGGCACCGAAATTTTCGTTCTTATTCGGTCTGGTTACTACCGTTTACGTCGGAACCGGTTCTCTATTGGCACCGCGTTTCGGTATCCAACCCTAGTAGTGACGTCACTAAAGCCGCATTCTGAAAACAGGTCGTTGGGAGACACTACTTATGAATTATGGGATTTAAAAAAAAGGAGTGGGTGTATTTATATCACTGCAGGGTGATTTATGCCCAAACACCATGCAAAAGTGAATTTTGCATAATAGGTCCCCTTTAATTGAAATGAGCCGGTACTTAGAAGAAAAGCCAATTCCATTGGATCAAGACTGACTACTTTGGGGGAAAATGAATGAGCCAACATTCCCCTGTCTCATCTGTCCCTGCAGGAAGAATTTTCTCGAAGGCAGGACAGAGAAGTGCAACAAAAAGGGAAAAATGTAAACGTTATTATTTCTGAACAAAACCCTTTTAACTCAGTAGTAACTGGGTGACAGGGTATAAAAGGGGTCTCAGGGAACATTTCCTTGGACACAGGAGGTGCTTTGGGGTTAAAAACAAAAGATTGAGAATTATACAGGTTTGTAGTAGTTTTTTTATTTATTATTATTTAGTTTTTTGCACTTTATTTATTTAGTTTTTCCACAAACAAGTGTGTGTACTTTGTTTATAAACTATGGCAGAGAAGTGTAATGAAAGGGAATATTTTTCATTTGTTCTATTATTGTGCCTTAAAACACAAAAGTAACTGAAAAGAAGATTCAAAACATTTGTTCAGTAGAAATTTTGTGCATTTTTTAAATAAAAAATAAATAAAATAAAAAACAGTAGTAGTACTGGGAAAGGGATACATTATGTTTTGTTACTATATTATTGTTTTATTCTATTATTATGTTTATATGATTATTCTGTTTTTCTGTTCTTAATCTGTTATTATTACTATTCTCCAGTAATAATTTGGTGCAAAGTTCATGTTTGCAAATTCAGCTTATTACAGTAATACAAATATTATTATTATTTTTATTTTTTTTGGCTATCCTGTATCCTGGGTTTAACATACACTACACATGACTAATTACAGGCACATTAAGAGCACAAATCACAAAATCTTTTAGTGGTCATGAAAATGCTCCCAAATAAATGTTGAGGTCGCACAGATTAAATTTCGAGCCCTGCTTTTAAAAGTAAAAAGTATTGGTTCGATACCAAATTTCACAGTATTGCCCAATGCCCACCCCTACTTTCGAACAGACACGAGAACGTGCAGTAATCCCAGACAACTTAAAGACATCATGCATTCAACATAAATTATGATATTTTTTTAAAATTAAATAGGCCTATTGCAGTACTTATTATAAATGATTTATCAGACAGTGCATGTCAATTAAAAAAGGAAAAATCACGTGCCTCATTCTTTCATCACAATAACTTACTGTTGCTCTTGCAACAACATCTCATTTTTTTTTTTGGATGTAGTGTTGCCACGACTACATTTTTTCTAATCCCACAGCCTAATAATTTTAATAGGAATGATAAATTCAGTTTGAACAATCTTATATTGACCATTAATGTCTGTATTAGTTAGCTTGCATACCAGGGTAACATAAAGATACCCAATTATTAACCTGATAGCTAAGCTTATATGTATGAATAAATTATACGTTTGCACTTACCCTACATGCATTCAAAATCATCTTTAAAGTTAACGTGTTACATGTCCCAATATTTTAAAATAAAATATACATATAAATTAAATATATATAATTATCAGGTGTTCCTGAAGATCTAGGTTAGCTGGTCCAGGTGTATTTAATAAGGGGATGAGCTGAACTCTGCAAGAAAGTAGATCTCCAGCACAAGTAACACCCCTGACCTGAGTGTATTTAACAACAGCACCTCAGATCTTCTTACTACTGCCGAGAAATGTAAAGAAGCGTGTGATGATTTGATGAAAACTGACACCAACCTCTTTGCTCATCAGTATCTTCATCTTTCACGCTGCATTGTTCTGGATCACTCATGTCCACAATCTCTACTTTAATATACTCAATCATTACGATATTATCACACATATTTGAGTTGTTAAACCCGGTGTTCTCCGCGCTCATTTTGAGTCTTTTTCAAGTTTAAGACGATGCGAATCGCTGCATTATTGAAGCTTCCTCTACTCCTCCTCCTCTTCTTCTTCTTCCTCTACTTCTTCTTTCGAATTTAATGGCGGTTGGAAAAACAGCTTTTGTGAAGCGTTGATGTAGAAGGAAAGAAAATGTAGAAGGGGGGACTTCTTAAACAAATTGTTTTCGTTAGGTATAAAGCTGTGGTCACTTAAATTATTGCTCAGTAGGTTTTTTTTAAAATCATTTTAACAATTTTATTCATACAGAAAGATAGGCTACAACATCTTATGCACTGAGTTTTCTTTATTATAATCAACACATTTTAGAAGAACATGTTCTGTTTGTTTACCAGTTTTAAAAAGCAGTTGATTCAAATTGCGTGTTTAATACGGAGTCATGAAATTACCGTGTGATCCCTTATTTTGCCACAAACTTCTCTCAAATTTAGACTACTTGTTAATTTCATATAAATGTCTTTCCTTTCCTTACTGTGTCCACAACTCTTGCTATATACTCTTAGTGATCTTTTTGATTAACGTTAACCCCTTCATTTCATTTGTTACAGAGTGAAGAGCAACACTGTGTAACACGGGTCCAGGTGTTTTCAGCGTCTCGGAGCATCTCGATTCACACAGAAAATGCTGCTTTTCACAGGACAGTTGTAGGCTACCTATTGTAATATTTTTTTATAATTATAGTTAAAACAATATTATCATAATAATATCAATAGGCCCTATACTAGCAGCCCTATATATGCATAATAAAAAAAATAAAAAAAAAGTCAAATAAAAAAAGATTCAATATTTCATCTGTTTACCTGCATGTCCTCTTGTGACTGTTCCCAACTATGGAAGTAAAATAATGCCAAATGTTTTTGAAACAAAAAAAACCTGTTGAATTGCACTACTTGAAAAATATAGGCATTACTCAGACTCAGGATGTGAACTTAAAGGTGCTCTAAGCAATGTTGGGTGACGCCACTTCTTGTTGACGTTCAAAGTATCGTCAAACAAAACGGAGGCTAGCTAGACCATCCCTCTTCCTCATCCGCACACTAACCCCTCAAACCCTTCTTGTCGGTTATTGGCTGGAACAGTTTATTATGTTTCGGGGTGCGGGTCAGCCCAGTTTGTTTTTGATGCCGTTTGTGGAGCCTGGGGTGTCTGCAGAGACCGCGTTTTTTTACAGTGTGTTCAGGGGACAGGCAGCTAGCGGATAGTGAGGAGATGTTTTCTGTACGTGACAAAGAATGTTTTGGCCTAAAAAACGCGTGAGATTGCTTAGAGCACCTTTAATGCACAAAGTTTCATGCTGAGCTTTTACCAGTGATACTGGCACAAAATCAACACTTGTTCAATTAATATTAACAATTTCGATTCCATTATACATATTATATATATATATATACACACTCACCTAAAGGATTATTAGGAACACCATACTAATACTATGTTTGACCCCCTTTCGCCTTCAGAACTACTTTAATTCTACGTGGCATAGATTCAACAAGGTGCTGAAAGCGTTCTTTAGAATTGTTGGCCCATATTGATAGGATAGTATCTTGCAGTTGATGGAGATTTGTGGGATGCACATCCAGGGCACAAAGCTCCCGTTCCACCACATTCCAAAGATGCTCTATTGGGTTGGATCTGGTGACTGTGGGGGCCATTTCAGTACAGTGAACTCATTGTCATGTTCAAGAAACCAATTTGAAATAATTTGAGCTTTGTGACATGGTCCATTATCCTGCTGGAAGTAGCCATCAGAGGATGGGTACATGGTGGCCATAAAGGGATGGACATGGTCGAAAAAACAATGCTCAGGTAGGCCTTGGCATTTCAACGATGCCCAATTGGCACTAAGGGGCCTAAAGTGTGCCAAGAAAACATCCCCCACACCATTACACCACCACCACCAGCCTGCACAGTGGTAACAAGGCATGATGGATCCATGTTCTCATTCTGTTTACGCCAAATTCTGACTCTACCATCTGAATGTCTCAACAGAAATCGAGACTCAGACCAGGCAACATTTTTCCAGTCTTCAACTGTCCCATTTTGGTGAGCTCTTGCAAATTCTAGCCTCTTTTTCCTATTTGTAGTGGAGATGAGTGGTACCCGGTGGGGTCTTCTGCTGTTGTAGCCCATCCGCCTCAAGGTTGTGCGTGTTGTGGCTTCACAAATGCTTTGCTGCTTACCTCAGTTGTAACGAGGGGTTATTTCTGTCAAAGTTGCTCTTCTATCAGCTTGAATCAGTCGGCCCATTCTCCTCTGACCTCTAACATCAACAAGGCATTTTCGCCCACAGGACTACCACATACTGGATGTTTTGTCCTTTTCACACCATTCTTTGTAAACCCTAGAAATGCTTGTGCGTGAAAATCCCAGTAACTGAGCAGATTGTGAAATACTCAGACCGGCCCGTCTGGCACCAACAACCATGCCAGCTCAAAATAGCTTAAATCACCTTTCTTTCCCATTCTGACATTCAGTTTGGAGCTCAGGAGATTGTCTTGACCAGGACCACACCCCTAAATGCATTGAAGCAAGTGCCATGTGATTGGTTGATTAGATAATTGCATTAATGAGAAATTGAACTGGTGTTCCTAATAATCCTTTAGGTGAGTGAATATATATATATATATATATGTATATATATATATAGAGTATGCCTACGTAGCTACTGCATTAGATTAAACTGGGAAGGGTCATAGCACTTGTATATTGTTGTCCTATTGTTAGTTTAAAGCTACACTGTGTAACTTTTTTAGTTTATTCTTAGCTAAAAACAATTTCTCTTTCAAAACTCTTTCAAAAATATATGTGCTCATTAATGTATATTTACTTCGTTCAAGTAATAAAGTATTCTCGTGAGTGTATAATAAGCCATTGAAAATACATACGGGTAAGGGGTTCTAATGTCGGTCGCCATGTTGCCCCTCCATCTTGAAAGTACATTAGCCAAAGAGGGACATACTCGTTAATTCAAGCTGCGCCTTTCGCGTTTTAACACTCGATGGCACCGTGTCGAATGTCAAGAGGGGGATTGCTTGCACCTCCGTCACATCAATTGATCTCTGCTCACGGAGAAAATGATATAGCCTACAATGTAAACTTTGCCTTACGCTAGTGATGTTGTACAACATACAGAATAACGATAGCACTGATAAAAGTTACTTTACTAAGATTAGCTTGCATTCGTCTGGGAACCTGATAAGTGATGTTAGCAATGAAATGGTAAAAAAATAACGAAAACAAACTATTATTCATTTTACATAGATGTCATAACCTATAAGTTACCTCACAAATTAAATTACTGCAAATTATAATAGTTTTCTAAAATAACCTCATCCCTTGAAGGAACACTCATGGACGAGGTCGAACTGGAAGCCATGTTAGTCTTGGACTACATTGGCCACCGTAGCAGTTAAAACGAAATCGGAATTGAGAGGAACAGAAACTAATATTCACTGGATGGTCATATACCCTTTCACCGCTAGATGGGGGTAAAAATCACACAGTGTAGCTTTAACTGTAAGTCGCTTTGGATAAAAGCGTCTGCTAAATGACCAAATGTAAATGTAAAATTGGCTTGACATTGGACATTCGCACATGTAAGGGCCGTCTCTATAGTCGCATACAACATTGGCATACACGTTTCTAACTTAAATTTATTTGTATATAAAAAATCTAAAATGTGCGCATTATGCCTGACACCTGCATAAACACTTTACAGTTGGTTTGACTGTAGTTCTCTTCAAATGCTATTGAAGTTTAGCCTGGCAAGCCAGACCTATCAAGATGTTAGGTCTGGGAACTCACAATTGGTATACCTCAATCCGAGGGGCGGGATAAATGGTTGTCATTCAAATTCCCTCTGCACGCAATAGGACAGCGCTACAACCAGCCAGAGCAACGAACGGCTGTGGCTGAGTGAGTCCCATGCGTTTTTCCACCAGCGGAGCTAGCTGATATATTAAACTTTTGCCGTATCCGGTCGTCAAAACTCCAAACACATCTTTCTTTTTTTAAGAATGACTTAAGTGACGTTCTCTTAACTCCAAGTCATCCAGAGTCGCGGCTAAAGCAGATTCGAAAGACCGCTGTTCGCCAGCAGCATCTTCTTTGTTTTCAAGTAGCAGTGAATTCAAATCACCTATGGAAATCACACGGAACCGTCACAACTCTGCCGTCATTATGTTAAGCCCGTCCACGAACTCTATACACGATGTGATTGGCCTGACCAGAGTTTGGTTTTTCCAGCTCGAATGCCAACTGAGAGTTGCTAGACCACACTTTGCTGCAAAATATTTTTTGCTGCCGCTAGGGTGCGTCTAGATTTCTAGGCTAATTGAAGTTAGAAACGTGTATATCAATGTCATATGTAACTTTAGAGAGGGTCCCTAAATCTGTGAATGTCCAATATCAAGCCAAATCCATGCCAGTATTACTGGGAAATGCTCAGCATTAAACTTTGCACGCTATATGGCAACCCTATGCTTGCGTCACCCACGTCAGGGTCAAAATCGTCCAAAGCCAAACATGGATAAATGTCAGCCAACTTTGCATTATTTCTGAGAGTAATGGGCACCGGTGAGGGGTTAATTACCTTAACAGGCACCCATCCATCGGCCCACAACCTCGCCACTGTGCGGCCAATAAGGATATTTATGGGTCTTGAGCGAGCTCTGCACGGCTCTGCAATGATAGCACTGTCAGCTGACAAATTGTTTAGATTAGAAAGTTTTGCCCAGACTAAATGCTCCTGTAAAGGTTCAAGTGTTACTGAATTCTTCAGTTTAACTTTCCCAACCTTTTCTGGGACAACTGTTCCATTCCACCTCTCAACATTAGTCAGCAACTGAATAAGCTTGCCATCCTCAGAATCCCTATCGACATTGCACGCTTTTTTAACTCTTTAATCAAGTGTTTTATCACATTACTGCCCACAATGAGGTCATCAACTTGGCCATCTACAACTAAGGTTGGAACCTGAACCGTGCACCCATAAACAGTCATGTTTAGGTCACACATAGCGATTGTTTTCGTTTTCGACCCACCACAGCCGACCAGTACTACCTCAGATGTAGACACAGAACCATTCAAGGCTACACCAGCATCCTGTAATTGAGACACAGCCACGGGACTCAAAGTGCAAGCCATAGAACTGCAATCAATCATACCTTTAACAGTCAATGTGCTCTCCAACAAAACATCAGTATAAAACAATTCCTCATGCATTGACAGTTTTTGTGTATTTTGAACTATCACAGTCATGTTTTGGTCAATTTCCTCACACACAGTAGAGTACAACGATTCCAGATTGACATCATATACTTAGGGTTTTTATAAGGTGGTATAAAAATCAGTCAAGGGCATGGCAGAGTATACTGCGTCACCAAAATGTTGCTTCAGGATGTCAAAAATAGGCCTGGGGCCACTAGTCAAGTCAGTTTTCTCATAATTGCGTAGGGCTATTTTAACAACATCTCGTGTCCTTCCCATTAATCGGCCCAGAACTTCTTCAGACTGACATTCCTGGCTATACTCACGTTTACGCAAGTATACTGACATCAATTCCACCCATTCATTTATTGTACATTTATCAGAAGCATCCCCACGATAGTAAGCTGGCTCTTTAATATCAGACTGTAATACCAGACTCAAATTTTTCATGTCAGAGGGCGCACCGCTGCTAGCGTGTCCCCATCTAGATCCCTCCCCACATTCCGTTACTCTTGATTCCAGAAAAGATACAATATTCTCACTGATGGATTGATCTATTTGTTTCACAACAGTGGCCAACATATCCATAGAAATATTTCCCTCTGCAGTTGAAGTCCTTAATTCATTCACGTCTGTCCCATTAACCGCAGACAGATCAATTTGATGCGTTTCCCCACAATTTTGATAGGTTACCCGTGGAGTGGAACTTAGCGGGTAGCCAGAAAACCCCCTACCTACAGAAAATGTTACATCTGTCTGATACACACCTCTCCCTCTACCCAGGCCTGGTATGTTAAATTTCTCCAGGCTATTTTTTTTTTTCACCCAAAATAAAAAACAAAACAAAAAAAACAATAATTAAAAAAAAAACTACAATAAGAGTAAAATGCCCAAAACAGGAAATATTTCAGATAATATAAAATTTTGAGTAATTCAGGGTTCCAATCCATTAATTGTTCTCAGTTCTGTGTTCATATGCATGTGCAGTATTTTACACAACCACCTCATCTTCACTTCTAAGCTCTGCCTCGCGCTGATGTACCGAACTCCACTTCCTGCGTTTTGCCACTCGCGCGATTCCTCCGACGTCCGCTGTGCAACGATGCTTGGATGTCCGCCTAGCGTCACGAATTCGACGCGGATGCTCAGAAGACCGATCACGGCACCAATGTAACTGGTCTTTTGTCACCTCTGCGCTGTGTTATGGTTCAATAAAGTATTCGAAATATGGTTCGAAATCTTCTCCCATCAATTTATTCACTGAGAAAACATTGTGTAACAGAGTGAGAAGATATAATTCAGCATACGACACTACTCGTGCTGGCGCACTGGTCTTACACACTTGAACTGGTAATTGCGACATAGGGCGCGCAGCACCGAGAACCAGCCAGCCAATGGGAAACCATGTTAACCCTTATTCTATCCAATCATCTTCCAATGTGATTATTTAACAAATCATTATTAGCATTATGGAGAAACACACACTTTATATATAACTCTGTTACACTAAATCATATTATAAAGACTGAACTGTGAAGTACTAAATTTTGCAGTTAGAACGTTGAACAGTTTTTAACCATTGCTGTGTTACGTATTTTTTTGGCGGGGCTAAAACGGGGGCTCGATGATGCACTGGAGCCCCTGAGCTCCTGGACACGCCCCTATTTGATGACGCACTGGAGCCACTGAGGTTGACCCCTCAATCGCGAGTTACTGTTATGGGTGCTCGATATATTGAATCAATATCGTTATCGCGATATCACGTTGCCCGATATCATTATCGAAAGCCTCGCGATAATTATGCGATAATTTTTTTTATGCGTCCCGGCCGACATCCAGACGGAGTACTGTAGGAAAATGAAAATTGAGCGGAAGTACCAAGGGGGTAATCCATCAGCCGGAAACTGAAGCCTCCGAGGGGCCGCCATTGTAGCAGACCATCACCTGCTGTTAGCATTCCATTGACTCCCATTCATTTTGGCGTCACTTTGACAGCAAATAACTTTACATCTGAGGCGTCCAAAGACTTCATTTGTCCATTATTTATTTCTAAAGAAACACGACAATATATAAAAGTCTCCATTACTTTGGAACCTCCGTGGGAACATAAATCAGCGATGAAATAGATATAGACAACAAAAAGAAGTGAAAGAAAAGAAAGGACCGAAAGAGAGAGCAAAGGGAGCAAAAAAATAACTCAAAAGTAAGAAAATGAGTGTTGCTCCCCACATAGCAACATTGGGTCGGCCCAGAGCCGGCCCAAGTCTGGCACTTGTGGAATGCGGATCTGGCCCACATACAGCGTTGAATGACGGCCCTTGGGTGGCCCACTCCTGTTTGCCAAATCTGGGCCACATGCAGGCCATAGCAATGTCACATGTCAGCCAAGAGCAAAGAAATAAACCAGAACTGGACCTTATCTGAACCACAAAATCTGTGTATATTTAATATTAAGTAATTAATAAAGCCTTAATAAAGCCTGTTAACAGGCAGAATCACTAAAGGAAAGAAGAGAACAAAAAAAGAGACGAACAGAAACACAAGAACTACAACTGACTTCAGACACAGTCTTAGATGAAATCCACGGAAGAGAAAAGAAGACATTAAATCTGTGAAGATCTCAGCAGAGGAGGAATAAACAACTCCACAAACAGCATTACCAGCTTCACTTATTACTAACCAGACTGACTTTATTTCTGTCATACGTCTGCAGAAGTTTTATTGAGAATTAACAGAGGTTTAACTCTTTAATTTGAAGTTACCATAAGAGTGATTAGTGTTTCCATTAGTTGGTCTATTAACTCTTATTATGGGTGCTGTGACAGTGTGTGTGTTAAGCACATTTGCAGCAGCAAAGAAAGCTTAAATGAACTGAAATCAGGTGATAATTGTTTCCTGTTGATGGTTTTATAATCATCATGAAATAGACTGAATCACTGATGTCTTTTGAATCTAACAATTATGTTGTTCCATTAATATATTCATACAGTTGCGTCATGCCCATTCAATGTGAGCCCCCTCATATTTTTCCTCCCTGATATTTTTTTTGTCACAACTTTATTCCTATTATGCTCCATAATTACCAGAGCCTATAACGACTGAAATGTATTCTTCTGGATGTGTAATAAATCGATCAGCATCAGCCCGCCCCTTTTTCCTAATATGTTATCTGTGTATATCACATCTAGACCCCTATGCGCGTAGCGCTCTATAATCTTTGCTGTGTATGTGCAAGCAACTCGCTCGTCTCGCACGTTGAGCTGGCAATGTTTTACCGATGGTCTTGAAGTGGTAAGTGGGCAAAGCAACAAATCGGCATTGAATTAGTTATCGGATGATATTAAAAGGTAGTGGGATTATTTGTGGTAGACCTGGAAATTTTAACTTGATCAAAAAGTTATGGATTTGATATTAGCTGCGAATTCAGAGCATTAACTTAAGTTGTGTCAGTGTAGCGCTATCGATAGCTAGCCTAGTCTAACCGTTAACTAGTTGGCTAACGTTACTGCCATAAAATTTATACTCTTTACAAGTTCCTTATTTAAAATATAATGAGCAGTGTAACTACAGTATTTCAATGATTTTACTAAAGTAATGTTACATATTACATTGGATTTGATTACTTTTTTACATTTCTGTCAAATATTAACCATTTTCAAATAAACGGGGTAGTGTTAACCTTATTCAGCACTGAAATCTGTCAAACTTCTTTCAAAGTCCTTCATCACATATTAATATTAAAATAACTTAATTTCAGACCACCACAAAGTCAGACCTCAGCACCTTTAATGTAAGATCGTTCTTGGGTCACATACCAATTTAAAATCATAACATAAAAACTGCAATGGTACTGTTTTTAAAATCATGTGTAGTAGGCCTGTAGTAAGTGTACAGTAGGTGTGTGTGTAAATATGCTTTAATGAAGTACACTTCAAAAGCTTTTGAATTTGAGCTTACAGTTCTTTCATCAACCTGTCTTTTACATAAACTTACAAAATAGATACTTTAACTTAGTCCTCAGATAGAGGAGGGTTGCTGCTAGCTCCGTTAAGGTATTTATGTCCCTCCCAAACTGCATTAAAATGGTATGTTTAGCAGCCAGAATTTAAAAATTTTCAGGGGGAGAAACCCCCTGACCCCTCCTAACATGATCCATATCACCCGTCAGAAAACAATTGCAACGTCTCAGATTGTGCCCCCCCAGAATTTTGGCTTGCATGATGCCCCTGTATTCATATCACAACCACTGTTACTGCAGCATGAGATCCAGCAATATTACAACAATCAGTTAGAAGATTTTAACAACGAGCACAAAAACACTAATCTGTCATGACACACACAGACATCAAAAATCAGCATATGAATCTCAACAATGGTGACAATAATATTTAGGTAAACAGATCAATTCAGAACATCACTGAAAAGCTTGCAACAAAAACAACAGCAAAAAATAAAAGCAAATACTTCGAATTAAACAAAATAATAGGACAATTCAGCTGCATAATTTATTAATGTTGCAATGCATGCTGGGAGTTTTGTACTATGCTGGTACCCAGCATGCATTGTAGCATTATACTTTTGATTGTCGCCATTGTTGAGATACATACACTGATTATTGATGTCTGTGTGGGTTATAGATAGATTTGATTTTTGTCCTCGTGTTTGTTAAAATCTTCTAACTGATTGTTGTAATATTGCCAAATCTCATGAGGCAGAAACACAGGGTTTAAGATATGAATATATAAATGGTTCAACACAATTGTTAGAGTCGAAAGACACCAGTGAATCTGTCTATTTAATGATGATTATAAAACCATCAACAGGAAGCCGTCATCACCTGACCTCATTTCATATTAGCTTTCTTTACTGCTGCAAATGTATTTAACACACATTCTGTCACAGTAGCCAAAAAAGACAAAAGCCACCATAAGAGTTAATAGACCAACTAATGGAAACGCTGATCACTGTCATGGTAACTTCAAATTAAACGGAGTTAAGCCTCTGAAAATTCTCAATAAAACTTCTGCAGACGTCTGACAGAAATAAAGTCAGTCTGGTTAGTAATAAGTGAAGTAATAAGTAATAAGTAATGCTGTTTGTGGAGTTGTTTATTCCTCCTCTGCTGAGATCTTCACAGATTTAATGTCTTCTTTTCTCTTCAGTGGAATTCATCTAATGGCGCTTTTCCATTACCAGTACCAGCTCGACTCGACTCGACTCGCCTTGGCTCGCCTCGACTCGGCTCGCTTTTCGTTCCGTTTTCCATTGCAGAAAGTATCGCCACAAATAGTACCCGGTCGTCATAGCGACGCCTTTCGTTCCTCGTTGCCCCATCAAGCTCTCGCTGGATCCTCTCTTCGGCAACCAAACAAAGGAATGTCTGCACCTCCTCGTTTGACTTCTTCCGAGTTGCCATAATAATAGTAGTAAGTTTAGTAACTATCTCTGGCTAAACTATTTTAAAAAGGCGGGGTTATTCTGGATACTCAATCTGGCGCGTGCAATGATGACGCAGTGAATAGTGACGATTCTCTCTGACCAATCAGCAGTCGGCATTGTTTTCACGTCACATTTTAGTATCGCCTTAGCTCGCCTCAGCTCGCTTAGAACCTCGCCGGAGGTGGTACGAAAAAAAGTACCCGAAAGCAGATACAGGTACAACTTTTACACAGTGGAAAACCAAACAGAGTCGAGTCGAGCCGAGCCGAGGCGAGCTGGTACTGTGTAGTGGAAAAGCGCCATATGACTGTGTCTGAAGTAAGTTGTAGTTCTTGTGTTTCTGCTCGTCTCTTTTTCTGTTCTCTTCTTTCCTTCAGTGATTCTGCTTGTTAACGGCTTTATTAAGGCTGCAATTACTTCATATTAAATATACACAGATTTTGTGGTTCAGATAAGGTCCAGTTATGGTTTATTTCTTTGCTCTTGGCTGACATGTGGCATTTTATATGGCCTGCATGTGGCCCAGATCTGGCAAACAGGAGTGGGCCACCCAAGGGCCGTCATTCAACGCTGTATGTGGGCCAGATCCGCATTCCGCAAGTGCCAGACTTGGGCCGGCTCTGGGTCGACACAATGTTGCTATGTGGGATTGCTTTCTCTCTGGCTTCTGTCTGCTTTCGGTGTGGTAAAGGACAGCTCAGCCTCGTCATTCTGTCTTTCTCCTCCAGGGGGCGATCGACAGGCTCTGGCCCCTAGTTAAAAAAGCAAGAGAGGAGGGGAAAAAAGCTTCTTTCCTTGGCCCCCTCACGCTAATTGATGGGAAAAAGATCAACTACGCAGACATTGATTAATACTTTCTAAATTGACATTTGATGGACGGGAAGTTGTATGATGATTTCTCATCCCCCGTGATCCCAGAGTGAATCTAACGGTCTTACTGTCACCGGAGCTGCAGACCGGCAGAACTAATGATGGGTCCTCCTTTGGTTCAAGAAACATTAAAGGGATACTCCACCAGTTTTTCTTATTAAACTATGTTATTCCCTTAACTAAGACAAGTTGATACATACCTCTCTCGTCTCAGTGCGTGCACTATATCGCTCTGTATTGCCGCAAAACTGTGTTAGCACTTAGCTTAGCCCATGCATTAAATATGGGCCAAGCAGAGAAGCGACCAAACACTTCCACGTTTTCCCTATGTAAACACAGTTACTCGAGTAGTGTAACTTGACCTGGGCTGGTGACACAAAATAAACCGTTGCGCTTTTCTTAGCGTTTAAAATTGATGACTATTTTGTATGGCGGAATACCATAACAAGTGCTTTTGAGCACTTCGACTTGGCGCAATAATATCTTCACTCGTGAAAAGTCCTCTTACCGGCTCCCGCTTCCTCTCCCCCTCCCTCTGACATTTCCGTCAATACAACCAACGTGACATGCGCCGGCAGTAGTAGTTCGAGCGGAGTTGACGAAGTAACAGGTTGTTGGAAGCTAGTTTGTGTACAATAATGGTTAAAGCGTGCATCGTAAAGGGTTGTGAAAATAAGGAGAATGTACATAGTGCTGTCATTTTTCACCGAATTCCAACACACCACATACAGCGGAGAGCTTGGTTAGCTGCTTTGAACAAGAATCCCAAAACACCATTGATGACTCTGAAGAAGTGGCGTGTTTGCTCCGAACATTTCACAAAGGAGGACTATACCTGCACAGGAACACGCCTAAAGGATGAGGCTACACCAACAATATTCAGATCACTTACACAAGAAAGAGGATCATCACCCAACGCTGTTAGTGTACTTTTGCATGGTATTTAGTTGTCCTGGAAGTGTCAGTAACCTTAGCTGAGTAACATATCTGTGAAATCAGTGCGCTTCTGAGACAGGAAATAAAAAGTTACTGTTTTATTTAGATAAGGACTGAGCTCAGAAAGAAACATGTAGTATAAGCCTTAAACCGTATAACTCAACCAAGCTCTCCAAATTCTCTTACTGTGATGTCATTGAATACCAGGGGTATACGGGACTCTGTAAAAAGGAAAGCTATTTTTTTATTTTGTAAAAGAAGTGAGGCTGATTTGATTCTACTTCAAGAAACACATTCCTGTGAATCGGATATTAAGTTTTGGAAAGGGCAATGGGGAAATGGAATTTACTGTAGTCATGGCACCAATCACTCAGCTGGGGTCTCTATCTTTCTAGATTTAAAGGAGATGTTTATGTAAAAATGTATATGTAGATATTCTAGAGGTGGTATCTTCTGATGATGGCAGATGGTTAACTATTGTTATTAGGCAGGATAATGCAATCCTTATTGTGTGCAATGTATATGGTCACAACTCACGCTCTCGAAACAAAGGGCTTTTTTCCCACATAGTCTCAAAATTAACTCTTACAGAAGTATTCAAACTCCCTCTTAATTTTAGGTGGTGACTTTAACGAATGTGCTGATGATGCAAAAGACAGGTATCCTCCCAAGATTGGCCAACCTTTACAAAGTAACAATCTGATTTTAAAACTTTGTTGTGAATTGTCTCTGACTGATGTATGGCGCTTTTTGAATCCTGATTTGTTGAATTTTACTTTGTCTAACAGAAGTTTGTCGTGTAAATCTAGAATTGATCTTTTTTTTTATTTCAACAAATGCTCTTCATCTTCTTAAAAACGTGTCTCTTTCTTCTGCCCCTTTATCAGACCATAAACAAATTATTCTGAAATTGGGTGATTCACAGGAAACTGCAAACTTAAGAGGTTACTGGAAATTCAATAACTCTCTTCTCCAGGACGTCAACTTCAATGATAGTATAAAAAAAATAATTGAAGAAATATTTAATGATAATACAAATTGCAAATTCAAGCAAAAATGGGAATACTTTAAATATATGGCTAGATGTGCTGCTATTAAGAGAAGTAAAGAACTTAAATTCCTTAGGAATCAAAAAGAATCAGAATTATTTAATAGAATTAACATCCTTTTAACTAAAAGTACTGTATCTTCTGAGGAAGAAATGGAGTTAAAGGAGATACAACTAAAAATAGATCAAATGTATAAGGATTTAGCCAAAGGCGCATTTATAAGGTCTAGAGCTATGTTTTACTAATAGATAATTGCCGGCCCATTACTCTATTGACTATTGATTATAAAATCTTGGCCTAAGTTTTTGCAAGCAGATTAAAGACCGGACTTGATCATATTGTTGCTGAACCTCATTCAGGTTTTATTAAGGGACGGTATATCAGTAACAATGTTAGACTTGTATTAGATCTATTGGACTATGCAGACTCAATACACTCTAAAGCTTTCATCCTTTTTTTAGACTTTTATAAAGCCTTCGACACCATTGAACATGGTTTTCTTATAAAATGTCTCAAGTTGTTTGGTTTTGGAACGACATTTGTAGAGATGATTGATATGTTTTATAAAGGAATTAATAGCTCTGTGATAGTAAATTTCAACACATCTCCTAGATTTGATATAAAGCGGGGTGTTAGACAAGGTTGCCCTATTTCGCCCTTTCTTTTTATTTTAGTTGTTGAGTTGTTATCCAGGAACATTGTATGCAATCCTGATTTTAAAGGCATCTCCATATTTGATAGGGAAATTAAAATTTCGCTACTGGCGGATGACACAACACTTTTCCTTAAAGATAAAGATCAGCTACCAAAAGCTATCGAGCTATTCGAACAGTTTTCTGCAGCCTCAGGCTTAAAGCTTAATATATCTAAATGTGAATTGTTGCCTGTGCATGATTGTGAACATACTTCGATAGGAAGTGTTCCTGTAAAGAATGTAGTGAAATATTTAGGTATTTATATATCCAGGAATCTTCCAGCCAGACAACATTTGAACTTTAATGAGAGAATTAAAAAAACTAAGAATATATTTAACCTCTGGCTTCAAAGAGACTTAACGATATATGGTAGAGTGCTTTTATCAAAAGCCGAGGGTCTGTCTCGCTTTGTTTACCCTTCACTTTCTCTTTTTGTTAATGAATCCATGGCCAATGACATTAATAAGTTATTCCTTGATTTTATTTGGAGAAATAAAACTCACAAACTTAAAAATGCTGTGCTATCTAATAGCAGAGCGGAAGGAGGTCTTGAAGTTTTAAACTTCATTGATACTGTTAATACTTTTAAAATTAACTGGCTTAAAAGATGCCTGGCAAACCCTAATTCTGTATGGTTTCTTATCCCCAACTACATTTTTGAAAAAATTGGTGGCCTCTCTTTTGTCATGATATGTAATTATCATCCAAACAAACTTCCTGTTGCATTATCTAAGTTTCATCAGCAGTCGCTTCTTGCATGGAAGCTATGTTTTGTCCACAAATTTTCTCCTCACAGAACTTTCTTATGGAATAATATTGATATAACTATTAGAAATTCCTCTTCCTTCTATCCAACGTGGTTCCAAAGAAATATTGTAAATATCTTGACGTTGGTTGATGAACATGGCTCCATACTATCATATGAGGACTTCATGATAAAGCACAGTTTTCCCATATCCATAAGGAATACAATGCGGTCGTTAAAGCCATCTCTTCTGGTTTGATTCATCTAATTAGGAGTCATGTTCTTTTTAATGAAGTAAATACCTCATATGCTCAACCTACATTGTCTTTGAACGGCATTCAATTGCTTGATAAAAAATGTAACAATAAATACATTCGTATAATTTTGCAAAGTAAAAACAAAGTTCTTCCAAGAGGAAAATTTTACTGGAATTCAAAGCTGGATGATATAAACTGGAAAAAAACATGGCTTTTACCTCATAAATTTTGCATTTCCAACAAGGTAAAAGAAGTTCACTTTAAAATCTTACATAAAATTTATCCTATAAATTCTATAATATCCAAATATATGGATGTTGATAGCTCCTGTTCCTTTTGTGGACGCGCTGATGAAACTTTTGCTTTTTATATATATATAATTTTTTTTATACTTATATATTTGTGATATAAGAAATGTCTTAATTCCTTGAATTTTGTTTTTGTGTAAGTATCTGACTTTTTTTGTAATTTATAATAAATTTCAATAAAAAATAAAATAAAAATAAAAACCCTACTGCAGGAGCTTTCCGTTTAACCTGAAGAGGGCAGCACTCAGACGTGTTTATTTGAAAATTAAAACACTTTATACCCAAATGTCAAAAAATGTACTCGAATCAATGAACAGCATTTATGAAGCTCCATTCTTACAAATAATTAACTACAAAAAAGTTGTTTTAGTGTTTAGTTACCCTTTAAGAAGTATGTTTCTTTCCTTCTACATCAACGCTTCACACGTCCTCCGTCCCAGTGGGGGGCGGAAATGGGCCAAAGCTGGTTTTCCAACCGCCATTAAATTCGAAAGAAGAAGTAGAGGAAGAAGAAGAAGAGGAGGAGGAGTAGAGGAAGCTTCAATAATGCAGCGATTCGCATCGTCTTAAACTTGAAAAAGACTCAAAATGAGCGCGGAGAACACCGGGTTTAACAACTCAAATATGTGTGATAATATTGTAATGATGGAGTATATTAAAGTAGAGATTGTGGACATGAGTGATCCAGAACAATGCAGCGTGAAAGATGAAGATACTGATGAGCAAAGAGGTTGGTGTCTGTTTTCATCAAATCATCACACGCTTCTTTACATTTCTCGGCAGTAGTAAGAAGATCTGAGGTGCTGTTGTTAAATACACTCAGGTCAGGGGTGTTACTTGTGCTGGAGATCTACTTTCTTGCAGAGTTCAGCTCCTCCCCTTATTAAATACACCTGGACCAGCTAACCTAGATCTTCAGGAACACCTGATAATTATATATATTTAATTTATATGTATAATATATAAGTCGTGCCAACACTACATCCAAAATATAAAAAATGAGATGTTGTTGCAAGAGCAACAGTAAGTTATTGTGATGAAAGAATGAGGCACGTGATTTTTCCTTTTTTAATTGACATGCACTGTCTGATAAATCATTTATAATAAGTACTGCAATAGGCCTATTTAATTAGAAAAAATATCATAATTTATGTTGAATGCATGATGTCTTTAAGTTGTCTGAATAAGACAGAATAATCATATAAACATAATAATAGAATAAAACAATAATATAGTAACAAGATATAATGTATCCCTTTCCCAGTACTACTACTCTGGGTTTTTTTTTTAAATAAACAAAATGCACACAATTATTATTGAACAAATGTTTTGAATCTTCTTTTCAGTTACTTTTGTGTTTTAAGGCACAATAATAGAACAAATGAAAAATATTCCCTTTCATTACACTTCTCTGCCATAGTCTATAAACAAAGTACACACACTTGTTGGTGGAAAAACTAAATAAATAAAGTGCAAAAAACTAAATAATAATAGATAAACTACTACAAACCTGTATAATTCTTAATCTTTTGTTTTTAACCCCAAAGCCCTCCTGTGTCCAAGGAAATGTTCCCTGAGACCCCTTTTATACCCTGTGACCCAGTTACTACTGAGTTAAAAGGGTTTTGTTCAGAAATAATAACGTTTACATTTTTCCCTTTTTGTTGCACTTCTCTGTCCTGCCTTCGAGAAAATTCTTCCTCAGGGACAGATGATACAGGGGAATGTTGGCTCATTCATTTTCCCCCAAAGTACTGGGTCTCGTCCTCTGAAACGACGTGGGAATGTGCTGACATCTCAGCTGCCAAATCGGTACTGAAATATGAAAAATGTGACGCTTGTGGGGAATCGTAAACACCTCTGATTGGCCATTGTGTTCACGTGCTCATCGGATATGTCTGTGATCGGCTACAATGATCAGCGCTTCAAAAACATGTTGTAAATATACATCAATGACGCTCTTTACAGAGCACTTACACCGATAACACACGGAGCGTTTGAAAGCAGGCGTGCATTGGCGGACCGGTCCACTGCTTGTTCTTTTTAAACGCTCCAGCTTCTTTTTTTTAAAATGCTTTTTTAAACACTTCCGTGCGTTGATAATTGTAGCCAATCACAGGCATGTCTGATGAACGCAATGGCCAATCAGAGGTGTCTACGAGAGGCTAGCGGATAGTCAGGAGATGTTTGTCGTATGTGACAAAAAATGTTTTGGCCTAAAAAACGCGTGACATCGCTTTGAGCACCTTTAATTGATTTAGTGACTATCGCGACAGGCCTAATCCAGATTAATAACAGCTAGCCGTGAGCCGTGGCTAACAGCTGGCAAGCTTCCAGCTGAGCCACTTAGCTAGCTAACAACTCGCTACCTACTCAGAGCAAACTACCACCAAAATCATACATTTGAATTTCTTTTATAATACCAACATTTCCCATGATTAAATATAAATCCTTGGTGGCCAGGTGCCGCACTTTTACGTCTTTTACCCATCCAACAACAGCATATTGATACGCGTCTGTACTCTTGAAAGCCTTCAAGCGATCCCCACTGTATGGGGAGGGGTTACACACAAGATAAATATATATATATCATGGAAGGCAAATTGGGGCAAGTCTGGGGCAGATAATAAAGGACAAAAGAAAACTGGGGGTAAAAAATAAGGATCGGAGCCTAAAACTAAAATTTTATCCATGTATCCCTGTCTTTCTCTCTCATTCAAATGGGTGGTTTGGGCGGCCATACCGGGCGAGATCGGTCGTCAATATGGCGGCGTTCTATTTCTAGTGACGTAGGTGGCATCTATGAATAGCCTATAACACGCTCTCACATGTTTATTTTTTAGCATTTTTGGGAGGAGTAAAATTTACATATGTGGTTTCAACAACCAGATGCATTTGCACTTGTCCAGTTTCGTCTGGAATGCGGTCCAGACCTCCTCCTGAAGTGGTTTGAGCGATCGGGTTCAAATCCGTCTCGGATGCGTTTCGGGGGGCATTTACACCTGGTCTTTTCACGATCAGATAGCTATCCGATCACAGAAAACGCATGAAGTGGTCAGGTGTAAACAGCCAGTGACTGAAAGTACTTGGTGAGATAATGAAATGTTAGTATTGGATGTCTGTTATGGCACGTTCATTTGTGGAATATGCAGTGAACGTAGCCAAAGCTACAGCGCAGTAAGTGTATCGTTAGCTACCCGCAAATTAGCCCAGTGCATAACAACAGTCGTTGATTGCTAAACAGAAATTCCTGCCAGATGGAGTGTCATACAAGTAGCCGACTGTAAGGTTGAGGATGGCCTTATGCAATATTTACACTGCTCTATTCATGTAGATAAATGTATATGTCTTGGCAATTAAATACTTTTTTTTTTTTCAATTAATGTTTTTTCAATTAATGTAGGCTATTTATCAGGCAGGAGCCTGTGCACTGTCAGAGTCTTCTGGGTTAAAATTGAATTACAGGTTGCTGTTGCACTCTCAGATTTTGAGTCCCAAAACCAAGGCCTGTAAAATATTTTTATTATTTTTAATATATTTTTAATAGTTTTACAGCCTGAAAATCATATTATCTGGGAAGCACATTAATATAATGAAAAGTATTATTGACAGGAATGATCTACTTAGTGATACATTTTGAAAAATAAAACTTGTGATTTGCTTAAATATCTGATCCTTCTGCTATTACGATATATATTACTGATATATCACTGTTTATAGCATTATCTTTTTTAATGTGATAAAAACACTAAATAATAATTTTTACTATGTATTTGGTAGGGGTGTCACGATTCTCCAAATCCTCGATTCGATTACATTTTCGATTCTAAGGTCACGGTTCGATTCGATTCTCGATTTTTACTTCTTTTTTTTTTAAGCACAGGTTGCTGTTGCTCCTAAAAAGCTGAAATCAGTTCATCGCGATCTCACACATCTCTGTTATTATCAGTGAAGCTGACTGCACAATGACTCTTTCATAATATATAGCCTACACTTTGTTTGTTATAATTAGAGGATTTGCCAGCTTACAGAATTCAGCACTGAACAAAAAGTCCGTTTTGAGCGGTGAGGAGAGTCTCTTAAATGCTTCTTATTGGTCATTGCGTTCAAGAAATCAACACATATTATGTCTGTGATTGGCTAAATCGCTTAACGCTGCAAAACATGTTATAAATAGAATCTCTAGCCTGTAAATCGTTTCTATTTTGTTTTAGTTGTTCTTGTTGCTTTTCTGCAACAGATAAATACAAATTTATTAGTTTTTATATGTTTAATTCACAGATATTTCTAGTTTGCGGGAGTCCCGCGAATCTTTTTATTCTCCCGCACACACAGAGTGAGTGCATTAGCGCCCGCGCTCGCACTCGGCCATCAAATCTAGTCCCGCACCGCACTCTATTGCGTTGGGAGTGCACGTTTGTAGATCAAGAGCCCGGCCCGAGGGTAGAGGATAGTGACGGGAAATATCGTCCCGGGTCAGGCCAAGTTCGGGCTCGGGGCATAGAATCTAAGTCAGAGGAATCACAGCGCGCCATGATGAGTCGTTCATTGCCTCTGTCACGCGACAAATGAACAAAAGAAGTAATTATTATCAAGTAATTATTAATGTTCCCTGTAAATTATTTTTGACTGCATTATAATGATTTCTTAATTCAGAATATGATCAAGATTGCGTAGGTGGATGTGTTCGGGGAATTTGCCTGTTAAAAGTATAACATTTAAAGCCCCTGAAATGACTAGAAAAAAGATTAGTTAATTTTGATGAACGAGACTGAACAATAGAGTCAGTAAAACGATCCGAACTTTCCATCACGGGCGCGACATGAGGGCGTGGCAGTATCGACGATTCCATTTTTTATTTCGATTTTTGAGATTGTGAATTAATTTCAATCGATTTCGATTTAAAATCGAAATCGTGACACCCTTAGTATTTGTTATGTAATTTAGGGTGGCGTAAGGTGCTGGAATTTTTTTTTAAATGGACCTTGAAAGTGCTTGAAAAGTGCTAGAATTTGACCTTGGAAAAGGTGTACGAACCCTGTATAATGCTGGTAAGTGTAGCTACCTGGATATTCTGTGCCTCTCTGAAGCTGAAATGACAGTGATTTTGTTCTCGGTGCCGGGGGTCTGTCTGAAGGATTTCCCTCTTCTTTTTTTTCTTCTTTTTTTAGCTCAGAGTTTGCTTTTTCATGTGTTTTGAATTGTTTATATGAATTAGTGGTGTTGCCACGGTAGCGAATTGCTTTTCTACATGCATCACAGGTCACAGTGTTTTCATTCACGGCATTGAAATGACTCCACACAACGCTCCTCTTTTTTTCTGTCATGATACCAACCGTATATATACCTATGATGCCTGTGAAACTGATGTGAAAGAAGAGGTGTATGAGAAATCATTCATAACTACACAATTCTAAGCTTCAGTAGTAAATAAATAAAAACAGTTGTCAAAAAATAACTTCGTATCTATATTTTTATTTGAGGATCGATCCTTTCGATACAACATCAGTATCGATACTTCAGGATCGATCCGCTCAACCCTATTGGGAAAAGGTGGATGTATCGAAATTAGAGGTCGACCGATATGGGTTTTTTCAGGCCGATGCCGATCTTTTGAAATCCGGGTTGGCTGATGGCCGATAAATGCTGTCCTGAAACATGTATTTTTGTTTTGTTTGTTGACGGACAAAGCCAAATGGACATAACCTAATTATCACAAAAAAGGGGGAAAAAAATGTAGGCCATATGGACAAAATGTAATGATTTGATAATATAGCCTAGTAATAGCTATAAATTATAACAATAACGTATTTCACTAGTAAATTGCTGTTGAACGACAAAAACAACCACCAAATGGAACATTTTTATTTTACAATAACTTAAAATGCACCATAATGCACTGTCTGTTGTTCTTCAGACAACGACAGCTGCACTGCTTAACGTCCCGCTGTTGGACCCTCATATCTACAGTAAAATACAATCACACTTTACACTGTTTGGCCAGCAATTTAACCATGTTTAATCCAGCTACTAGCTAACGGTATGTTAAAGTTAGCTGCTGACTAGCGTCTCGTGCAGCGAAGAAATGTTTCTGTTATTCTAACGTCCGTTTTCGGAGCATCCAAGAGAAGCACTGGCATAACAGTAGCACCGAAATGAAGCACAGAAATCTGCGTTGATATTCGGTCCGGTAGATAACAGTCGTTTAGCAAAGCAAAGCCAGTCCGTCACTAGCATTGAGTGACAACCCTCTCAAATTTAAGACACACAAACAGAACAAATAAAAGTCTCAGATTCACTGTCTTTAATTGCAAAATTCTTGCTTACTTATTGTGACATGATAGAAACCCTTCTGCTGTGATAATGCAACTTCAACTACGCTATCAATATAGGGATGACGAAAACTAAAAATTTTCTTGACCGACCACCGAGCCTCATTAGCCGGTTGAAACCGGTTAACCGATTAGTTTAAAAAATATGCCACGCTATTTGAAATAACAGCCATTTCGAGCCGCGCCTGCAATTTCGCAACTCTGTCGCATCTCTCTCTGCCTCCCGCTCTCACACACACACACACACACACACACACACACACACACACACACACACACACACACACACACACACACACACACACACACTCACACACACACTGCCCCGGCACCGCGCTTCCACTCACGTCACTTTTTTAAAATCCCCTACAGCGCGAAACATGAGTCCCGCAAACGCGAGGCCGAGGAGCTTGTATGTAATCAGAGGACAAATGGCTCCTTAGTTTCGAAATGGTTTGGGTACAAGGTGATCGCGTTGAAAATAAAGGCGTTGGTCTAGCGTTAGAAGCTTATTTGAAACATTGCAGCGGCTCATTTAAGAAAATGACAGCTCCGAAGAGACTCCGCTTAGTTTGAGGTAACGTTAGTGCTAACAATAATAAAGAAAGATGATGATCATCATCACCTTATCTGTTACCACTGAAATGTAGATGTAATGTATTACTACTGTATTTAAGCACTGTATCACACAAGTTGCAACTTACTGTATCATTCTTTTTGGTGAAATGGTCCCACACACTACTTTTCTTTGCATGCTTCATCCTGTCGTCTGCCCTTGCTCTAACCTCGAGTGTTTTAGCCTGTAGCCTTTACTTTTCGCAAACCTTGTGAGAGCGCGAACCCAAACGCTGTGACCCCGCGCCAAATGTTTTTATTGGTTTATTAAGTACAAACAGGCGAGTTATGAAAAATTGAGCGTGAGGGATTTGTTCACTTCACACAAAAATATCTTCGAATAAGATGGCTAACTGTAGTAGCGTTTAGTCCACTGTCTATAATAGCCTAATTTAGAGATCACTTTTTTTTTTTAACCGACTACCGACAACTTTGATCGGTTAACGTTGAGACGGTCAACCATCGGTCAAACGGTCATCGGTTAGCATCCCTATATCAATATCCAAAGTAGCGGAACGTCATGTTTTTTCTCGAAGTTGGCAGTAAAATATCAAAAGTTTTTAATTAAATATAAAGGAGTTATAAGAATTGAATCCTTGCCGTTGTCTCCAAGAAACTTAGCTCCTTCCTTAGACTGGATCCTTGCTCCAAGAAACTTAGCTCCTTCCTTAGACTGGATGAGGTCTGCTGCTCACTCTGCTGGAAAATGACTCTAGCGGCAGTGTGCGTCGAACACGTGTTCCACAACAACAACAACACTCGGCTGCCGACAGATGCGCCTGCCTAATAATCGGCTTGATATACTTGGATATTGGCCGATGCCGATTATGTTAAAAATTGCAAAAAATCTATAATCAAAATGTAATGATATCCTCAAAGTTTTCAGATCTCTGGACCTTTATTAGATCAATATCAGACAAGTGACCAAAAAGACAGAAGGTTGTAAAAGATAGAGGAAACGTGTAACTGTTTGTCGCATGATTTGTGTGTGGCATGATGTGACATGTTGACTTCTGTTGTTTACATTTGCCCCCCTTTTGTTTTTACTATGTCCATTTTAGTCCTGGTGGAGGTGAAAGAGGAAAGTCAAGAACTGACTGAAGTGGAGTGGAAATATCAGCATCAGGAACCTCATTTCATAAGTGGAGAAAATAAAGGTAACCTTAACGATCACATCAGAATTCACACCGCAGAGAAGCCGTACACATGCCACGAGTGTGCAAAGAGTTTCACATGTAAGAAACAGCTCAGTGATCACATGAGGGTTCACACCGTGGAGAAGCCGTTCGTGTGCCGTTACTGTGATAAGGGTTTCAGTCACAACGGACACCTTAAGGATCACATTAGATGTCATACCGGAGAACGGCCTTACCGATGTGACCAGTGCGGCAAGAGCTTCACTCAAAGAGGACACCTTACCGATCACCTCAGAATTCACACCGCAGAGAAGCCGTTCAAATGCCTGCAGTGTGGGAAAAGTTTCATACAAAAGGGCCATTTAAAGAGTCACCTGAGAGTTCACACCGGAGAGAAGCCGTTCACCTGTCAGCAGTGCGGGAAGAGCTTCACAAATCAAGGAAACCTCATGAGTCACACCAAACTACACTCTGGAGAGAAGCTACACCACTGCTCTCAGTGTGGCAAGAGCTTCTCCGGGGCAGCGCTTCTCAAGAAACACCTGCTGTATCACTTCGGAGAAAGGCCCTTCAGCTGTGAGCAGTGCAGCCAGACTTTTTTCTTTGCATCGCAGCTAAAGAGACACCTGAAAGTTCACGCGAATGAGCGGCCCTACACCTGTTCTTTCTGTGACAAGAGCTTTGTATGGTTGCACAATTTAAAAGACCACTACAAAACTCACACCGGTATGAAAGATCATGTGTGCTTTGAGTGTGGGAAGGCCTTTAGCAGAGCCAACTACCTGGAGCAACACCAAAACACTCATACTGGAATATCACCGTACAAGTGTTCGTACTGCGATAAGAGTTTTAAAGTTTCGGGATCCCTGAAAGCACATGAAAGAATCCATACGGGAGAGAATCTGTTTCACTGCCTGACGTGTGGGAAGAGCTTCACTCATTCAGGACACATGAAAGACCACGAGAGGGTTCATACCGGAGAGAAACCCTACAAATGCCCGCAGTGTGGCAAGTGTTTCGCCACATCAAGTAATCTACAGATGCATAAAAAACAGCATTGTCCAAAGTTGTTACAGTGAGCAAAGGTCATACTCAGGTCCAAACACTTCCATGTTTCGATAAAAAAATTTTTTAGGGCCCTGTGATTTCTGTGATGCGAAAAACATGGAGAGAATCTGGGAATCAAGTTATAAAAATGAAATTTATCATATAACATGGAATGTCTAAGCATTTGGCAAATTTTGGGTGAATAAATCAGAAGTATTGCTGTACACTTCAACAAATCGCCAGTGTCTGTGAATATCGAATCACAAAAAGACTGCTATTGAAATCTGCATGTTCCGCGCCTCAGTTTCATGAACTACACAGTTACAACACATTTTCTTGAAAATATATATATATTTTAAAATGTTAAATGGTTAAAGCTGGAGCATCATGAATCCAATTTTCCAAACTGTGTTTTTGTCTTATCCTGAGTCACTACGGTACACCTATAATAAGTGTTTATACTGGGACTATTTTAGACTGGTCCAGTACCCGCATGACTCGTCATAGACTTAAACAGAGAGAAGTAGATCCGGCTACAATGTTCGCTTGCAGTTCTGTTTATTAACCACTAGAGCGCCAAAAGTTACGGACTGCAGCTTTAAAGTCTTATGAATTTAATTGATTAGACATGCTTGTTTATTATTACAATTTATTAAACCCATTTATCATTAATTTATTTTAAAACTGTAAGAGTTATTAAGAAAGCTCTACTGAATCAGGTTGCGTAGTCCATGTAAATTTATTATTTATTTACTTTTTTTTTATTTTTTTTTATTTACTAAATTATTAAATTGGTAAAGTTTTATGTATTCAATTGATTAGACATGCTTTTTTGATTATTAATTTAACCATTAAAGCGGAATCCAGGTATTAATGAATTTTGGGGAAATAGAATTTTGGAAAGAATTAAAAGGATTTCATAGGACCCTTAAAATGTGTTTTTTGTTAACCTTTTAATAGATTGTAGTTAGGGTTTACCCAAAAATGAAAATGATCCCATAATTCACTCAACCTCAAGCCATCCTAGGTGTAAATGATTCTCTTCTATTAGTCTATATAAAAAATTATCCTGGCTCTTCCAAGCTTTATAATGGGAGTGAATAGTAACTGATATTTTGAAGCCCAAAAAAGCTCATCCATCCTAAAAGTAATCCGTAAGACTCTGATTGTTTTTGCCTGAAAGAAATGTATACCTATGGCTTGAGGGCGATTAAATTATGGGATAATTTTTGGGTGAACTATCCCTTTGAGTTTAGTTTTCTGACTTCAATTAATTAGACATGATTAATAGAATGCAATTTAACCATTCAAATAAATAAATACAAAATTCAGAAAAATTTAAATGGGGGGGAAAACTGAAATTGTGAAAAAAATAATTGAATTTGTGAAAAAATTACTGATTTTACAGGGTTCTAGGTTTTGTTTGTCTTTCAGTAAAATGTTTTTTTTTATTTTTATGATTTCTGATGAAGTGTACAATACTCTTATCCGGGTCCATTGTTCTCAATTTCATGTTTTTATGATAAAAATAGGGAACGTTTCACTGTGACAAGCTTTGCACATTACTGCTACCATTTGAAGCATTTCTCCTCATAACCACTGCTGTGTGTGAATCAGACCTCGTGTTCATGGACTTTTCGTTTATCAACCTTGCTTTTTTTTTTACACTGAATTCTGATTTACTTTACTGCCTCTTTAATAAACTGATGCATATGATTTCCTATACATGTCCTGGTGTTGATATGAGTCAGGAGTGTCCAGTCCTGCTGCAGCTGATGCAAGTTCAGTTAGTCGAGCTAGTGAATCTGCATGGCTATAACATAAAGGTGAGAAAAGACTATTAAAAATATAATGCAGCAACAAAATCTAAACATTTTGAAAATAGAAATAAAAATCAACCCAAAGTGCTAAAATTTGAAGAATCACCATGATGAAGATTATTTTAATAATAATAAACAGTTAAAGGTTCTAGGTATATTCTCACTTAACATTGACCAATCAGAATTCTTGCAACCCTGTTGGCAAGTTATTTGAAAAACTAATAGATGGATCTTTATTTTTCCAACTAGAACTGCACAGATAATATTGCTTTACTAATTAACCACAACCTTTGTGTCTGTTTTTCCTCATATGCTAGACAACAAAGGCCCCTATTTAGTCTTATTATGCCACAGTCTGAAACGACAGGATATGGTGTATGACTTTATACAATATACTTTAAGCAAATGTAGATGTACAGTATTTGTAGGTTCATGTGGAAGTGAAGGGGAATAAGAAATCAACTTTTCTTTAGCCTGCATTGTAACTGGACTAAATATTCAAATATCACAGATCTGATATATAAAATGACATGATGGGTGGGTGGATGGGTGGGTGGATGGATGGATGGATGGATGGGTGGATGGATAGGTGGGTGGGTTGATGGATGGATGGATGGATGGGTGGGTGGGTTGATGGATGGATGGATGGGTGGGTGTAAGGATGGGTGGGTGGATGGATGGATGTGTGGGTGTTGGGTGGGTGGGTTGGTGGATGGGTGGATGGATGGATAGGTGGGTGGGTTGATTGATGGATGGATGGGTGGGTGGGTTGATGGATGGATGGATGGATGGATGGATAGGTGGGTGGGTTGATGGATGGATGGGTGGGTGGGTGGGTTGATGGATGGATGGATGGATGGATGGATGGATAGGTGGGTGGGTTGATGGATGGATGGGTGGGTGGGTTGATGGATGGATGGATGGGTGGGTGGGTGGGTGTAAGGATGGGTGGGTGGATGGATGGATGTGTGGGTGTTGGGTGGGTGGGTTGGTGGATGGGTGGATGGATGGAGGGATGGGTGGGTGGAGTTGGATGGGTGTGTGGATGGATGGGCGGGTGGATGGATGGGTTGATGAATGGGTTGATGGATGGGTGGGAGGGAAGAATTGTGGATCGATTCGGAGATTTTCAGAATAGATTCTGAGCTTAGTTTTTAATTCTTAACATACAATTGTTTTAATTTAATTTAGATTACCCTAGTAAGCCATATATTGCTGTAAACTACTGTTATAAGCAATATGAATCATTTCATAAACTTACCCCGCTGGCCACCTCGCATATTTCTCTTGATTTTGCAATGACCTTGCATGACACAATACCATGAAATATGCCAGTTTTTCCAGGCACAGAATAAAGTTTGTGATGATACCAGTTACGTTTAACAGTCACATAAGGATAATAAGCTATTCATTGTGGAGTGTGCATGGTGAAGAGAAAAAAAACTTCTAACCTTAGAAAAAAAACTTTTGGTGATATCTTCGGATAGGAGATGCGTCCGTTGTTCAAATTATTTTTGAACAACGCAAGTTATTTAAGGTGTCTCAAATGCACACGTCTCAACTGTACACAGTCTACCCTACAAACCAGTGGGTCAGCGGGCGAAATAAGCCAGCCAGGCCACCGTTTCCCCCGCTGCTCCTGAATTCTACATTTAGCACACACTGTTAGACCTTGCCAGGTTTTTTTTTAAAGCAACACTGTGGAAAATGGTATGATATTGTCAGAATTTGGCCTTTTTAGCAACGGTTAACAGTGCAGTTATTAACATTAAAAACGGGCACTTCAGATGAAAAATTTTGTCCTGTGTTTCATCTTTTAAACTTCTCCTCAACGTGCATGCAGTGTAAATAAAACGGTTGCAGCAATGAAATGATAGTAAAGTTAGTCCACGGCCACACCCACTGGTGGTACCGGCCCATGGCGCAAAATTACAAGACGAAAAATAGAAAATCGGTTAGATTTCATTTATTCAAATGTTTGTTTCTGAAGTCACAATTTAGCACAAGTAAAAATGAAAAAAGGGAGAAAAGGCAACTATCCATTAATAATGTAACTGGAAAAACAAGAAAAATGAAAGTCTGGTTTCAATTTAGAATTTTTGCATTTGCATTGTATGGTCTGAAAATTTAATTGTGAAGCGTTACACGGACCAGTGGAGATCCTTGGATTACTTATTTTCTCCTGAACGCAAGGGTACGGTCCATTAACTGTTGCAATATTTGCTCATTTTTCTTTTTGACCTAAGCGAGAAGGGAGACTCTTGACAGTTTCAAGATTGTCAACAGTATCACCAGGAGGATACGATGGACAGAAGTTGACTTCAGCCTTGCGGGCTTTCTTCACTCCGAATGTCGGGTTTGTGATGCCCTTGGGTTTGTCTTCATTGAATTAATGGTCACTTCAGAACAACCAAGATTGCCCAACTTTGTTCGGGAATTTGCCATTTTGTATTTAAGACTCCCAGCCACTGCAGCCTGTTACCGATCCCGTTTTTTTGAGGCAAGGGTGCTGTCTTATAAGAACTTCATTGAACTCTAAATCTGACAGATAAACTTTGAATTGAATGATTTCTTCAAGTCCGTCCAAAATTCCTAATTTGAGCTTGGGATCTGGATTCAGCGACGAGCCATTGTTCTGTGAGCTACATTGCCTTGTCCCAGTCTAATTTCTGCATCGTAAGAGAAACAGGGCACAACAAAAGTGGTTGGCCAGAAAGACTTGGCATTTGAGGCTGACCCTAGAGATGAACTACACAATGCTTCAAAGGAGAGAGTAGGAGATAGTTCAGAGGATAATCTCACGGACGACGTAGGAGAAGACTGTATGACTGTGTCACACAATGAGGGCGATGCCGATAATGCTGAAGATTCATACAGTTTGATCACCTTGAGGGTGCTCTTGTTCTGTACATTAGTTGTAGATGTCAGGTTTATAAATTCATTAAAAAATCAGGGTTCATAAAATCAGGGTTCATAAATTGAGGTCTAATTTCTTCCATCAAATAACACTGTGTCTTGATTTCTTCAATAAGTTCTTCCAGAGAACAAGCGACACCATGCTGAAGTGTCACTTTCTGAGCATTGTTCTCTTCCAGGATTATTAGATAGTAGTTTGCTGTAGTTTGTTTATTAAGCATGCAGGACAACCACCCATAATAGCATTGTAATAATCTAGACTTGATGTCATGAACGCATGAACTAATAGTTGTGCATATGTCACTGAGAGCATATGACGTAATTTAGATATATTTTTTAGATGGAAAAATGCGGTTTTACAGATACTATTGACGTGACTTTCCAATGAAAGATTGGTATCAAAAAGCACACCCAGGTTCCTAACCTACGACAGGATTTAATAGAGCAGCCATCAAGTGTTAGACAGTATTCTAGGTTATTACGTGTGGACGTTTTTTGTCCAATAATTAGAATCTCTTTTTTTTCAGAATTAAGTAGTAGAAAATGATTAGTCATCCAGTATTTTATATCAGTTATGCATTCCGTTAATTTTTTGAATTGGTAAGTTTCGTCAGGGCGTGAAGAAATATAGAGCTGAGTATCATCAGCATAACAGTGAAAACTAATGCATTGCTTCCTAATGATATCTCCTAAGTGTAGCATGTACAGATACCCCTTTTCCACCAAAGAATTTTGAGAGCCGGTTCGGAGCCGGTGCCTACTCGCGAACCAGTTCTTTGTGTTTCGACAGCCAAAGAACCGGTTCTCGGCCAGGAAAATTGGTTCCAAAGCGGCACCAACTCTTTGCTGGACTAGAACCAGAGAACCGTTCTTTTACCACGTCATTAGGGATGGGCATCGGAAAACGGTTCCACCCGAGAAACGGTTCTAAATTTAACGATCCATCGATATTGTATGTTCTCGACGTTAACGAGTCCTCTTATCGATGCTCCTGCTACGAGTCCCAGCCATATACAGACCGTGAACTCACAATTTTGTCCTTTATCGGGCACCATAGATAGCACGGCGTCTACGCATCTGCGTGTCATCATGACGTCAAAGCGATTTGAGCAAAGGAGGGAATTATGGAGAGAAAGAGGCGATCTAAAGCTTGGCTTTATTTTACAAAACGGGACCAAAATCATGCCGTTTGCAATAAATGCAAGGCTGTGATTTCGTGTAAGGGTGCAAATACAAGCAACATGCTTAAACATATGTTAACCCACGGTACTAAATTGTAGGAATGCCGTGTTTTTGATCCGCTGCGTACAACTGCCCAAGCTAGCAGCACCGTAACCTCAGTTGAACAGGGTAATGTACTGTTAAATATCACTGGCGTTTTACAAATAACAGGCATATTCTACGAAAACACTTTATTGTGTTTGTGTATAATTATTCTCGCAATATCCATTTTAGATGATAGGCAGGATGAAATCATTAGCTCCCAGTCGACAGGCTGCTCGACTACGAGTGAAGAAATGCGTTCGCCATTCACACTCGCTGCTCTGGGAAGAAAACTAAACGAGGACAAGGTAAACGAGTGTCACCGGGCAGTAACCAAGTTCGTGGTGAAAGGGTTACACCCATTCTCAACGGTGGACCAACCAGATTTTCGGTATGTGGTGAAATGTTTGGTGAACATTTAACAAGTTAGGCGAGTCTTCTTGATTGAGGCAAATCAAATGAATACTTTTATGTTATATATAGAGTACAGCTAGCATTAAAATTGCATGTTAATTATCACATTATTTAATTTACATGAATAATGTGTAGGGAGATGATCAGGACAATAAACCCCAGGTATAAGCCACCTTCAAGGGACTACCTTGGCAACAGCTTGATCCCAGCCTGGTACCAAGTTGAAAAAGAAAACCTGTTATCTGCTGTCAAGGATGTTACAAAGGCAGCCATCACAGCAGATGGATGGACTAGCCTGGCCCAGGACCATTACCTCACAGTCACACTCCATTACACCAGACAGGGCACCACTGTAGGGAAAGTCCTCAAAACTAAGGCAGTATATGAAGCCCAGACTGGTGATGCTGTGGCCGAAGAAGTTGAAGCAATACTGAAGGAATTTGAAGTTAGAGAAAAGGTTGTTGCAGCAACAGTGGACAATGCAGCGAATATGGATGTTGCTATGAAGAAGATGCAGGTTTTGAAGATCAGCTGCTTTGCACACACATTAAATCTCGCAGCACAAAAAATTAACAAATGCAGCACCGTTTGCAATTGGTCTGCAAGAGTACGCGCTATAGTTGTTTGGATGAAGAGGTCCCACATGGCAAAGGTCATTCTGAAGGAAAAGCAGCAATTACTGAGTAAGTGCACATAAATTTCATAGTTTTTATTAGACTGTACAGTAAAATATTAATATTTGATTTAAAAATATATAATGATTTCCATTACACGAGAGTAGATGTTAAAACTTCATGCTGATTTGTACTCGGCTTTCGCCAAGATAATCACCAACTAAGACGTAGCTTTACAGTAACCTATGCTTCTCCATCCATTTACGCTTCTTTCCATCTGGTGACGTGAATCTTCTGTCTGGTGTTAATACAGTGTATTGCGCGTCAGCACACACAACGGCTGCAACCACAGTGCGGTCCCCCATAACAACCCTCTGGATTGAGCGGAGTAGAGAACATCTCTAGGGTCTTCAAGTGGGCACCTTCCGTCCTCAGTGTTTCGTCGACTAGCCCACGACACCTCAAGAGGGCTCGACAGTGACTCTGGCGTCCCAGAGTCACCCCCCTCCGTCCCCCACTCAACTCAGCCCAGCTTACTGACCTCTACTTCCCTTTTGCTGCTGAGACCTAACCACAATCTCACAATCTCTCCGCAACCCAACCATACGCGCCAACCCGTTTGACTAAGGCTGTCGAGCCCCACTGGTGCGTTAATATGCAGTTTCAGTGGCAACGGTTCCGTATGGCATACCACCTACCACAAAACACAATATCTGCCCCACCACCCGTCATTCACGCAATATACACAGGAACGTAATGACTGTAAATACTATACAACCTATACAAATAAACCAACAGTTGCTGCTGAGACCTAACCACAATCTCACCGCAACCCAACCATACGCGCCAACCCGTTTGACTAAGGCTGTCGAGCCCCACTGGTGCGTTAATATGCAGTTTCAGTGGCAACGGTTCCGTATGGCATACCACCTACCGCAAAACACAATATCTGCCCAACCACCCGTCATTCACGCAATATACACAGGAACGTAATAACTGTAAATACTATACAACCTATACAAATAAACCAACAGACCTTTCAAGTTTTCAAGAATTCTACGAAACCGTAGCATGGCGGCCTGTACACAGCCAGCTAGAATCTTTCCGTCTCAACCACAGCCAGTTGCTGCTCCTTTCTGCTGCTTCAGATAAGTTCTTTACTGTACGACGCAACTCTTGGCCACTGAATCCGACGTCTCTGAGGAACCGGGTTGTAGAGTGTGCCACAAAACCACGACAACCCACTTCCACTGGATAAACCTGGACTCTCCATCCTCGCTGTTCTGCTTCAGTGGCCAGATGAGCATACCGCAGTTTCTTCCTCTCATATGCCTCATCTACCGCATCCTCCCATGGCACTGTTAACTCTATCAGTTGAACAATGCGTGCTGATCCAGACCACAAAACAATATCTGGTCGTAGGTTAATGGTGGCAATCTCAGGTGGAAAAACAAGCCGCTGATCAAGATCAACCAGCATCTTCCAGTCCCTAGCAGCTTCCAGTTGTCCTGGGCGAGAATTGGTGTTAGCACCTTTTCTTGGTGGTTGCTCGTCTGGGCGGAGGAATATTGTCTTCCGCGTGTAATGTTTTGCTAGAACAGGCGGCAATTTATTGGTCATACTACGCTTGCCTTCCAATGCTAAAGCCAAACATCGCAATACTTGGTCATGGCGCCAAGTAAACCGACCCTGGCTAAGAGCCACCTTACATCCTGTCAAAATGTGCCTTAATGTGGCAGATGATGAACACAAAGGACAAGATGGATCCTCTCCTACCCAGAGGTTTAGGTTCTGCGGTGATGGGAGAACATCATATGTTGACCTAATAAGGAAACTGATCCTACTCTCTTCCATTGACCAAAGGTCTTGCCAGCCCATTTTGCGTTGTTCCAAACTCTCCCATCTCATCCACTCTCCCTGCTTGGCCTGGGAAATGGCCTTTATACATCTCATCCTCTCCTCCTGCTTTCGCACCTCGTTGACTACCAGCTTCCTCCTTTGGGCTGGGCCTGCCTTGTGCCATTTAGGAGGAGCTAAACTGAGCCCAAAACCCCCTCTTCCATGCTGTACCTGTCCCACGATATCCCCAATTTGAAGGTCAGCCTTTGCCTCTACTACAGATTTCTTTGCTGACCACTTTCTACCAGTTTTTACCAAAGGGGCTGTCTCCCTTACACATTTGTCACGTGACTCTGCTAAAGTCATTTCCAGTCGGACCTTGGCACACTTAAACTCCTCGGTTAAAGCAGAGACTGGCAGCTGCAATACTCCTTTACTATAAAGTCCCACTCTGCTGAGGCAGCGTGGAACTCCCAACCATTTCCTGATGTATGAACTTATTAACGCTTCCAGCTTATCCACTGTTGTCAAAGAAACCTCATACACAGTCAGTGGCCACAGCAACCTTGGCAGTAGACCAAACTGAAAGCACCAGAGTTTCAGTTTGCCTGGTAGAGCACAGCTGTTTATGCTCTTCAACCCTTCCACTGCTTGTCGTCTAACTTCTCCCACTCGAACTGTGTCCTTTAGATCCCCATCGTACCATCTCCCTAGACTCTTCACTGGCTTCTGAGAAACTGTTGGTATTGCCTCACCATTAATGAAAAATGTTTTATCTACTACCTTGCCTTTAATTATGGAGATGCTCCTTGATTTAGAGGGCTTAAATTGCATTCGTGCCCATTCAATATTATCTGTTAACTTCCCCAATAACCGATTAGTGCAGGCTACCGTTGTAGTCATGGTTGTCATGTCATCCATGTATGCTCTGATTGGTGGTTGTCGCATCCCAGAAGCCAAGCACACTCCTCCTAATACCCATTTTGATGCCCTAATGATTACTTCCATTGCCATGGTAAAAGCCAGTGGAGAAATGGTGCATCCTGCCATTATTCCAACCTCTAAGCATTGCCATGTAGTGCTGAATTCTGGAGTTGAGAAACTAAATTGCAAATCTCCAAAATAGGCTTTCACTAAATTTGTTATCGACATCGGTACCCTGAAAAAATCAAATGATGCCCAAAGAAGCTCATGTGGCACTGAACCATATGCATTAGCCAAATCCAGGAATGTCACGTGGAGCTCCTTCCTCTCCTTTTTAGCTGATTGAATTTGTTGCCAGATAACACTGATGTGTTCTAAGCATCCTGAGAATCCTGGAATGCCCGCTTTTTGAACTGAAGTGTCAATGAAGCCATTCTTTAATAGGTAGGTTGACAATCTCTGAGCAATAATGCTGAAGAAAATCTTTCCTTCGACGTTTAATAGTGAAATAGGGCGAAACTGACTGATGCTTGTAGCATCTTTTTCTTTGGGTATAAAGACTCCCCCTGCTCTGCGCCATGCTCTAGGTACAACCTGCTTTTCCCAAGCCACTTTTATCAATTTCCACAGAATTCGTAGAACTCCTGAAGCACTCTTGTACACTCTGTACGGAACTCCATTAGGCCCTGGAGATGATGAAGCCCTTGCCTTTCTCACAACCTGCTCTATCTCTTTCCACTTAGGTGCACAGACCTCCATTTGGTATTCTGGTGGATTGACAGGTGGGATGTCTCACGGAATAGACATAGGCTTATGCCTTTTTGCATCTGTATGTGTTTCCTCCAAATATCTCTCTAGCTCAACCCTAGATGCTTTTAAAGTGCCATTCTTCTCACTGGTGAATAACTTCTTTGCGAATTTGAATGGATCTTTATAGAAATTAGCCCTCGCACGCTCCTTCTTTTTGTAGCGTTTCCGTAGGCGCTCAGCTCTGCGTAATGTTGCAAGCTTATCTTTTATGGCCCTTTGTAAGAGATTGAGTCCCTCCTTCTGACTTTGTTCCGCTCTTTTCCATTGCTTCCTCAGCTGTCTCCTTTCTCTAACTAACCCTTCAATTTTCTGCTGCCGTCTAGACAATCCAGGAGTAGTTTGTACTTTTTCCTTCCTTTTTTCCACACCAAACCTCTCACTTCCATATGCGTAAATGATGTCCCCAAATTTATCCAGCTTCTTTTCAACTGTACCAGTTAATCTTTCTAATGCAAAGCATAGATCTGTGTTTACCGTGTCCCATGCAGTTTTCTCACAAGCTCTTGGCCATCTAACTCCAGGCCTATGCCCGTTGAGGTTCTTTTCTCTCTTATGCTGGTTAGTCTGACCGGGTTCACAAGAATCAATGTGTTCATCACTAACTGTGCAAACCCTCCTCTCCTCTATGACAGGGGTGCTGATATCCTGCGAACTGTGGTTTGCTTCCTGTCGCTGGATTTCATTTGACTGACTTGACTGACTTCGTAAGAAGTACTGATCAATGCGAGGCCCTTGTCCCTTCTCCCTCAAGCATTTCATTTTCCCTTGATGAATCTTCAAACCCCTGACCGTTGTCGCCTTGCTCCAGCCACAGACACAAGCTTGGAGTTCAATGGCTTTGCTAACTGCAGAACCTGAACTAGTCTTTTGTGAAGTACTCTCTATACTCATATCCGTTTCCATTCCAAAGTCGTTAACCATGTTGTCCACCATTGAGTCATCTTCCGCCCCTGCTCTCGCAGACTCTAGGGGTATTTTCCTCTTTAATTTTTCAGAAGCCTTGGGCGGGTGTCTCCAGCATCCTGTAAACACAGAGCTGGATACTGCCGACAAGGGTAGCTAACCCTTACCAGCCCCATTGGGGTCTCTTTCCTCCTGTCAGCTGTCTCTCCAGGCTGTCACAAGGTCTTTCCCTTGTTGCCAGCAGCACTATTCACCGCAGTCACTGGACGTATCCAGATCTTCATGATTTCCATTACACGAGAGTAGATGTTAAAACTTCATGCTGATTTGTACTCGGCTTTCGCCAAGATAATCACCAACTAAGACGTAGCTTTACAGTAACCTATGCTTCTCCATCCATTTACGCTTCTTTCCATCTGGTGACGTGAATCTTCTGTCTGGTGTTAATACAGTGTATTGCGCGTCAGCACACGCAACGGCTGCAACCACAGTGCGGTCCCCCATAACAACCCTCTGGATTGAGCGGAGTAGGGAACATCTCTAGGGTCTTCAAGTGGGCACCTTCCGTCCTCAGTGTTTCGTCGACTAGCCCACGACACCTCAAGAGGGCTCGACAGTGACTCTGGCGTCCCAGAGTCACCCCCCTCCGTCCCCCACTCAACTCAGCCCAGCTTACTGACCTCTACTTCCCTCTTGCTGCTGAGACCTAACCACAATCTCACAATCTCTCCGCAACCCAACCATACACGCCAACCCGTTTGACTAAGGCTGTCGAGCCCCACTGGTGCGTTAATATGCAGTTTCAGTGGCAACGGTTCCATATGGCATACCACCTACCACAAAACACAATATCTGCCCCACCACCCGTCATTCACGCAATATACACAGGAACGTAATGACTGTAAATACTATACAACCTATACAAATAAACCAACAGTTGCTGCTGAGACCTAACCACAATCTCACCGCAACCCAACCATACGCGCCAACCCGTTTGACTAAGGCTGTCGAGCCCCACTGGTGCGTTAATATGCAGTTTCAGTGGCAACGGTTCCGTATGGCATACCACCTACCGCAAAACACAATATATTTATATACATCAGATTTTAGCAAAATAGTTGATTATTATAATGTTTTGTTACATTTTATTCTAACAAAAATGTGCATTTTTTCACAGACCTCGCTCAGCACTCACTAATTGTTGATGTAAAGACACGATGGAATTCTCTTTATCTGATGGTTGAGAGGTTCTATGAGCAGTTCCCTGCTATTCAAGCAGTAATAATGGATCAGCGGATAAAAAAACAATCTGAGAAGGAAAAGTAAGTTCTGTGATGATTACAATACTACTAAATTAGTGTAGGGTGCAAGAGAGGACCACTTATTGTGCTACCTTGCTTAAGGAAAATTATTATCTATATTTATAGACTGCTTGAGAAACTGCAAATGGAGGACTTCAGGAAGGCAAAGGAGTTCATGGAGTTGATGTCTGTACTCTACACGTCAACACTCTGTGTTTCTAGTGAAAGAAGCCCTACATGTGGCCAAATCATTCCAATTTTGAAAAAGTTGGAGTGCCACTATGCAGTCCAGGCTGAAGACTCTGCATTTGCAAGAAACATTAAGGAGAAAATCTGGACTGATCTTTCAACACGTTACCAGGTTCCTTGACCGATAATCACTAATTTCCAGTCTTCGTGTAAATGATTCATTGTTCTTTCTTTTTCTTTTTTTTAAATTAATGAAAATGTCCAGAACTTCTTGGAAGAAGCAACGGTGATGGACCCACGGTTCAAGTTGAAAATAGACAGTGATGCCATTTGGGACAGGCTGAGGTCTGCAGCAATTGTAGCAGCCACACCCAGAGAGACAGAAAAGGTATTTGATTCACAGTTTGTGGCTTATTTCTGTTGTGATGCTCAACTCTGGTTCCATGCGTAGGGCTGACATGTTATTTTTTATTTTAAGCAGTCACAGCAGGAAGACAACATACAGAATCTAGGACAATCTCAGGAGGTGGAAGAGAAGCAACAGGAGGAGGTAGAAAACTATGTAAGTCCTTTTAATCATAGTAAACATGTGGCATAGATGAATATATTAAACTAATCAAATCATTGATCTAAACATTTTGGTGGTAAAGTAACAGTTCTACTACCAGTGGCACTAGCTTTGATAATAGAAGTAGTACATAAGTATATTTGTTTTTTGGACATCAGATTTACTTGATATACCTTTCAGACACCACATGTAAAACACCCCAGGAAGACAGCCTTGGAGAAGCTGTTTGCGGAGGAGGAGCATGATTTATAAACAGCCCCACAACAGACTCAGACATTTTTTGAACGACTGGACCGAGAAATACTGATGTACAGAGGCATACCTTCCATCTCTGTATCAGCGGATGCTACTCTTTGGTGGTGGCAGAAGAGGGACACGATGCCTCTTTTGGCTGATCTTGCCCAAACATATCTGTGTGTTCAGGCATCTTCTACCCCTTCTGAGAGGGTGTTCTCCACTGCTGGAGACACTATTAATCGAGAGAGAGCTAGGATTCTCCCAGAAAAAGCAGATATGCTTATTTTTCTTAATAAGAATTGTTAAATGAATCCAATTTGGTTCAAACATATTTCATTGCAAACCAGTTTTGTCACCGTTAGGCTTCCATCCCTATTTTTATAGAGAATAGTTCATTCTATATTAGGAGGAAGAGTTTATGAGCTGTATGCTTGTTATGTTTACAGAATATTTTTATTTATTTATGAGCACAGCTTATTTATTATTCAGTTTGCTTACTCAAGTCAAGTGTAAACTTTAAAACAAATAAAACCACTTGTTTTGCACGAAAAAGCAATTGACTATTTTTTTTTTTTTAAACCTATTAGGAATTGTTAAGAGAATCGTTAAAGGATCGTATCGATAAGCAGAATCGTCAGTGGCATTGATATTGATAAAATCTTATCAATTCCCATCCCTACACGTCATGCTTACGTCGGTGGCTGGAGGCGAGTTGACCAACAACACGACGGGAAAGGTTGTGACCGCCATTGCTAAAAACACAGTGCAAATAGAGGAGAAACATTTGCAGAAAGACGATGTAGTCCGCCATTGTAATTGTTATGCTTAAAGCTGTCGCAAGTTTTTCAGGAAAAGCTAAGACGTATGGCGACATACACAGTGATACACACAATCCATCGCGCTCTTTAAGATCACTCAATTCGAGGCTTCTGGTCATTCCTAGGATATCTAAGTCCACTAAAGGAGGGAGGGCGTTCTCGCATTTAGCTCCTAAACTCTGGAATAGCCTTCCTGATATTGTACGAGCCTCAGACTCGCTGTCCCAGTTTAAAACTAGATTAAAGACGCATCTCTTTAACCAAGCATTCACTTAATGCTTAACCTTTGATACTGCTGAATCGGTTCGAATGCATTAACATTATGAACATCAGCTATGCTAATTATTTCCCATCTGCCTTTCTGCTGTTATCTCGGGACGCTAGTCCCGAGGTAAATAGCGTTCGTCAGCTCCAGTTTGTATCCAGCCTCTCACGGAGACTTCAGATGCCCCAACGCCTGTGAAGAGACGACTCGACGCCTGTGAAGAGACGACTCAAAGCCGGCGATATGTTATGCCATAAATTAATACTTGATTAACTAACTGTATTTTTCTATGTACATTTCCGAAATGCAATTTCTGTAAAGCTGCTTTGAGACAATGTGTATTGTGAAAAGCGCTATACAAATAAATTTGAAATTTGAATTGAATTGAATTGATGTAACGACCTCGTTCGCTGGGCTCTCTAGTCCGTGGAAAAACAAACAGGTTCTGAGAAGGTTCGCAAGTTAAACCAACTTTGAACCAGCACAAGTTACGAACTAGTTCTTTTCTTTGGTGGAAAAGGGGCAAGCGTAAACAGCAACGGTCCTAGTACTGAGCCTTGTGGTACACCATACTGAACTTTTGATCTATAAGACATCTCTTCATTTACTGCTACAAACTGATAACGGTCTGATAAGTATGATTTAAACCATGATAATGCAATTCCACTAATGCCAACATAATTTTCGAGTCTATTTAAAAGAATGTTGTGGTCAATAGTAATAAATGCAGCACCAAGATCGAGTAGCATTAATAGAGAGATACAACCATGATCGGATGATAAGAGCAAATCATTTGTGACTCTAATGAGAGCTGTCTCAGTACTATCATACAGTCTAAATTAAACTTGGGCCTCTTCTCTTCATCATCTACATACTTCGTTTCGGGAACATCATCCGTCATCATGGCTTTAAATTCCAATGTTATGCAGATGACACCCAACTATACATCCATTCACAACGCAATGCTCCTTTTCCTACAAATTCCATATCAGCCTGTATTGATGATATAAATGTTTGGATGACAAGTAATTTTCTCAAACTCAACACTGATAAAACTGATCTACTTATTGGTTCACCTCAAATTTAATCCCGTTTCTGTGTTGCCAATGTTAATATTGCTGGAGTTTTGGTTCAACCTTCCACTACTGTCAAAAACCTTGGTATTATCTTTGATTCCTCTCTTCCTTCCTTCCACACATTTCCTCTCTCACTAAGCCTTCTTTCACCTTCGTAATATCGCGCGCTTACGTCCATTTCTGAATATCAGCGATGCTGAAACCTTGGTTCACGCTTTCATCACATCACGGCTTGACTACTGCAATTCTCTTTTCTATACCTTACCCAACTCATCTATAAATAAAATCCAATATATTCAGAACTCCGCAGCTAGAGTCCTTACATACACAAAGAAATCTTCCCACATTACTCCGATTTTACGCAGACTTCATTGGCTACCGGTACGCTTTCGTATTAAATACAAGATTCTCCTTATCACATTCAAAGCCCTATATTTCTGATCTCATCCATACCTACTCCCCAGTTCGCACACTTGGATCATCTGATACGGGATGTAATTTCTGTTGACGATCCGTAGGCACAAACTATCATCGTTTGGTGGAAGGGCGTTTTGTACCGCTGCCCCAACTCTTCCATTCCCCAACACATCCATGACTTTTCACCATTACACAATTTCAAAACTCACCTTAAAACATATATTTTTGCTACTTGTTTCCCTTGATTTCTATGTTTATGTACCACTATCTCAATTTATTTTTATTGTTTCTATGTCATGTTTATTTGTACTTTATTGTAAGGCGACCGTGAGTATTCTGAAAGGCTGATTGAAAATCCTTGCAGAAACCATTTCTTTCTAGAAAGGAACATAGTTGTGAGTATACTGCCTTTTCTAGTATCTTTAACAGAAAAGGTAGATTCGAGATCGGCCTGTAATTGACTAATTCTGTAGGATCTTTATCAGCAACCAATCTTTATGTAGTTTTTATCAGCAACCAATCGTAAAAGTAAATGGGCGGATTTAACTCTAAATGCGCAATCTCATTTTACAATATTAAATCTTTAAAGCCCGTTCTCTCATACTCCAAGTCCGAAATCTCTACTTCAGTAGCACCTATATACGCCAAACTTTCCAGTCTTGTACCTAGTTATATTGTGAAGACTATTATTTGGTGATATCTGTTAGTTAAAATTTTTAACCTATTCACCTGTAGTGTCTCGCCTTAAAGCGCAAAGGAGCACCTGTGTCTAAAGTGCTGGAAAAGAGAGTTAAAAGTTTCTGTCGCAGTATCGAGTTCTTCTAAGCTATCTAGGATGCTGAGATGATGAAACTAATCAGGAAGATTATTAATAAAGCAATCTTTAGTGGCAGAAGTGATAGGTCTAACATATTTGTAACACGGGAGTCGGCTTTGCAGCCTTGGCTAAATGAAGTTTACACAAGACTAGATAATGATCTGAGATGTCATCACTCTGCTGCAGAATTTCAACAGCATCAACATTGATTCCATGTGATAATATTAGATCAGATTAGATTAGGGTTGGTAGATGCAACGGGGACCAAATCATAGCACTTAAACACGGAAAAAGTCAGATTTTCATATGTCGTCCCCTTTAAGCAAAACGGTCGCTTTTATCATGTTCGTTTTGCGATCTCGCTAGTTTCTAGTGATTTCTTTCTGATAAACTTCCATTTGTTGATGAAATGGTGGGTTTGTGTGACGTTGTTTCAGAGAGGCGTGTTACAGGCGGGTTTTAGTGAAGCGCTGCGGAGCTTCTGGCCCGACAGTGGAAACACAGCATGGTTTTGGGCTCTGTGTTACAGGTCCGAGGATATTAGCCCAGCAAATCCCATTTAAAGCCTTGGTTCACACTGCCCCAACAGTGGAAACGTGGCTATTGAACCTTCCAACAGGACAGTGATCCCAAGCATACCTCAAATTGCATTACGGCTCGGTTGCAGAAGTCGTCCTGGAAGATTCTACAGTGGCCGTCAGAGTCGCCTGACTTGAACCCCATAGAAAATCTCTGGTGAGATTTGAAGAAGGTATAGCAGCATGCAAACCCAAGAATATTACTGAACTGGAGGCCGTTACTCACGAGGAATAGGCCAAGATTCCTCAGAAACGCTGCCAGAAACTGGTGTCTGGTTATACCTCTCGTTTGCAGAAGCTCATAACAGCGAACGCGTGTTCTACTAAGTACTAAAGATGCTTGCAATGAAGGGGTTGAATAATTTTGAGACCACAGAAGTCATTAAAAGTTGAATTTTCAGTTGAATTTGGGGAAAGCACTTGAAACATTTGTTGTGTTGAACAACCTGAACCTGAAACATGTGCCGAACTGTTTTCAATCAGAAACGGCTAAAACATGCAGACTGGGACTGCTTTTGTATGCACACCTGAACCATGCTGAACTAACATTTCAAGATTAAAACATTACGCTTTTGTTAAACCTCAAACCCATTTGGTTTAGTAGTTCTAGTTATTATATAGTGTTTTACGTTTTAAATCATATTATATTTTAAATTCAAATTCTCAGTGAAAATGGAATGTTGATGATTATTTTTGTATCAATATTAAACATGACTTTGTTATTCAATCACAAAATCGTTTGAATGTGATGACATGTGATTTACTACTTCACTTGTATTTGTATTTTATTTTTTATAATTGAAATTAAAAAAATCCAGTGTTCACCATATATTCCCTGTCATTATTAATGTTGTCAGTTGGCTGATATTCATCAGGTGCCACAACCATGTAAATTCTTAAACCAACAATTAATAAGTCTGATAAAAAAAAATGGCTGAAAACTACATTGTGAATAGTAATTTTATTGAATTAATTCATTCGTATACTTGTATGATCATTTTTCTGTCTTAAAAAGTTAAATCGGATGCCAAAGATATAAATGCCTGGCCACTACACTCCAACAAATAATTCAATGGCTTTGTAAAATCACAATAATAAGTATATTATCTTAATAATATATCTGAATATCACAATCAGAGCTTCAGACTAACTTTTTTTTTACTAGTAGCCTGTAGCCCCTTACTGAATTTTTTAGGAGCACAAGCAGAAAATTTAGGGGCACACCTTAAATCAACCTGCAACACAGTTATTAATGTTTTCCCCTATTTTTACTGTATTACTGACAAATGACTTGGTAATAAATATACTTACCTTACAGAAATTACAATGTGCAGTTTTATTCAAAGTTCACAGGGCTCCAGACTAACATTTGAGGGCAGCAGCACCTGGACCAGAAAGTGGCACCAGACCCTGATTTGGTTGCATTGGGGGTCTGACAATAAAGCACTGAGCTTGAGTTCAGATGTAGATCAAATTAACTTTAATTATTATCATTCATAATGTCTAAATATTCACTCAAAAGAAAAACAAGTGAAAAAATATATAGTAGGCAGTGGAAAGAGTTAATAAACGCTCCTTTGCAACGACCTACTGGTTTCAATGGTAGTTTTAATGACTTTCTTATTATTAAATACGTGTATATCCTATATCTTGAAACTTTTATTTTTTGGGCTTAATTTTGGACTGAAAGCCTTTGGAATTCTGCGCTGAATTTGAATGCGTCTCACTAGATCTTGCATGTTATGTTATAAATTCAACGCTCTCTTCACTGGATCTCTCGCTGTGTTTGCTCGCACCGGTGTCCTGACAAATCGGGTTTTACCAAACTGTCAATTAATGATTATCCTAAGTATACTGTATACGAATGATATTGATTTAAAATGCATGTCAATAAGTTTTCAATATCATTAGGGTATTAATGTGAATTTTTTATTTTTAATAAATTTGCAAAGATTTCAAACAAACTTCGTTCACGTTGCCATTATATGGGGTATTGTTTATAATATTCCAAAATGGATTAAATTCATAATTTTCCTCACAATAAGGCTGTAACTTTACAAAATGTGGAAAAAGTGAAGCGCTGTGAATACTTTCCGGATGCATAGTATAGGCTATATTGATTTTTATAATTAGAGTTAAAACAATTGTATAATAATAATATCAATAGGCCCTACTCACAGCCCTATATTAAAGTGAAACCAAATCAAATTAAACAAGTAAACCCAAAAAAAGAAAAGATTCAATTTCATCTGTTTACATGTATGTCCTCTTGTGACTGTTCCCAACGTCTGAAAATCATAAACATGCGAATTTGTGTGGGAATATTGAAATATTAAGCTAAAATCTAAACGTTCAGCTGACAAAAACAGTTTGGGAACCTCTGGTCTAATAAATAGAGTGCCGAAGTTATGAGTCACTTTGTAGGACAACTCGGAAGTTAGCGGCACATGGGTTCCCTCGATCGAAAAACTATGCATTTTCCCCATAGACTTTCGGAAAATCGCAAAAAATAAGATCTGTGTTCAACAAAGAGTTGTGACCCTTACAGATTTTGTCTAATAAGATAATCTTTACAAGTTAATCCAAAATGTATACATTTTGAAGCCTATATAAAGTTTAAAAAACACAAGCAGACACAATAAAGTTTTTAAAAAAACCACAAGCAGGTTATAACTGGTATGTTTTATGTCATGGATCAAAACGTGAACATATTTAGAGGCTTTGTTAACCACAGACCTTATTTCAGGCGATTTAGCAAAAATCCATTAAAAAAACCCATAGACTTTAGGGCGAGGGAACCGGAAGTGCTAAAACGCTAACTCACTTCTGCGTTTTGGGCTACAAAGTGACGTCACAACTTCGGCACTGACTCAATTTGAAGTCGAGGAAAGGAGCGTGTTACAAAAGAACAAGCGCTCAGAGTTGTGTGTTGCTTGTAGACTGAGAGAGAAAAGCCTGTCGATCGCCCCCTGGAGGAGAAAGACAGAATGACGAGGCTGAGCTGTCCTTTACCACACCGAAAGCAGACAGAAGCCAGAGAGAAAGCAACATGAAAGACAAATAAATGAAGCAATTGAATTGAAAAGGATAAAGGAAAAACCGTGGGACCCGAGCCATGAAGTGTATTAGTGAATTGATAAAGCAAAAGCTTACATCACCAGGTATTCCCAGGCGGTCTCCCATCCAAGTACTAACCAGGCCCGACCCTGCTTAGCTTCCGAGATCGGACGAGATCGGGCGTGTTCAGGGTGGTATGGCCGTAAGCGAGAGTCTCAGCCGATAGAGGGATATTTAAAGAAGGCACACGAGTCTCGGCCCGCATTCACACACACTGCAGCTGCAAGACAAACAGCATCCACAAAGCGTTTTCATGTCTTTATACAGCTGCTCAAAATATTCATTCATTAGACCTCTATAAACATTAAATTAATAATAAATTAAATATTTTTCGGAGTTTCTAGACTATTTTAAGATGTAAAGTGAGCAGGATATTAAAATGTTGCACATGAATTTATGATAATAAGCAGAAGTCTCCCCAGCTCTATAGCGCCCCACAAATTCTCCTATATAAACCTGTGGTGAAAAATGGAACTGCAGCGCTCTAATCAACCTTAGATTCTCTTTTAACTTTTGGCATATAGAGAAATCAAGAATCAACATATGAATCTCAACAATGGTGACAATCAAAGGTGGAGTAAGAGGTTGCAGAGGTGGGTAATCCGAGGCCAAAGAGTAAAAGTCCTGCCACATGTTTATTCCACCCATGAGCTCAGTCAGCTGATTTCACTAAATAGTTATATCTCCTGTCTGAATTAGCAAATCCAGGTGATTGGAACAAAATACTGAGGAGGACTTTTACTTTCTGAACCTGGACTTTACACCTCTGCATTGCAATGCCACATGTCAGCCAAGAGCAAAGAAATAAACCAGAACTGGACCTTATACTAGCCAAAAAATATGTGTATATTAAATATCTATAAAGAAATAAAGTCTGGATTGTAATAAGTGAAAATGCTGAGATCTTGAGAGATCTGATACCAGCACTGAGTACCAACACTAAAACCTATTCAGACCCAGTAGAGCGCCAGTTATAGGTTAGTAGCCTAATTAAAAACCCATGAACATGCAAATGTGTGTGGAATTAATGAAATATTAAGCTAAAATCTGAGCGTTCTGCTGACAAAAACAGTTTGGGAACCTCTGGTCTAATTGAAGTCGAGGAAAGGAGCGGGTTACAAAAGAACAAGCACTCAGAGTTGTGTGTTGCTTTGAGAGAGAAAAGCCTGTCGATCGCCCCCTGGAGGAGAAAGACAGAATGACGAGGCTGAGCTGTCCTTTACCACACCGAAAGCAGAGAGAAGGCAGAGAGAAAGCAACATGAAAGACAAATAAATGAAGCAATTGAATTGAAAAGGATAAAGGAAAAACCGTGGGAGCCGAGCCATGAAGTTTATTAATGAATTGATAAAGCAAAAGCTTACAGCACCTGGTATTCCCAGGCGGTCTCCCATCCAAGTACTAACCAGGCCCGACCCTGCTTAGCTTCCGAGATCGGACGAGATCGGGCGTGTTCAGGGTGGTATGGCCGTAAGCGAGAGTCTCAGCCGATAGAGGGATATTTAAAGAAGGCACACGAGTCTCGGCCCGCATTCACACACACTGCAGCTGCAAGACAAACAGCATCCACAAAGCGTTTTCATGTCTTTATACAGCTGCTCAAAATATATTTATTCATTAGACCTTTATAATCATTAAATTCATAAATTAAATATTTTTTGGATTTTCTAGACTATTTTAAGACGAAACGTGAGCAGGATATTAAAATGCAGCCCATGAAATTATGCATTTAAAGGGATAGTTCACCCAAAAATTAAAATTCTGTCAGTATTTACTCTCCCTCATGATGTTCAACACCGTAAGACCTTCGTTCATCTTCGGAACACGAATTAAGATATTTCTGATTAAATCTGAGAGCTGGATCACTAGCTCTGACAGAATATTCTGACAGAATTTTCATTTTTGGGTGAACTATCAATTTAAGCATGTTTTTTTTTTCTTTCTTTTTTTTCAACAACACAAACAAACAATTAAGGTACATTAACAAATCTCTGACAATAACCTCCATTGTTCAGCCTTAGGTTGAGCATCGCTAGTACAGAAGAAAAACGACTAGAACAAACAAATAATTAAATAAAAAGCAATACAAAAATAAATAAATGAAAAAAAATTTAAATAAATAAAAAGGGACTTTTAAATGAATTTAACATATCCGAAAAACAAATCAATTTAAGGGCTTTCTGATTTTTAACTAATTTTAAAGATTTGCACAAGAGTTTAACCTCATTCATCCAGTGATTAAATTGGGATTAGCTTTAAACCATCAGCATTTGTGTAGGAAAAAATTTCCAGAACATAACAAGAAATTAATAACAAAATCACAATCTTTGTTATCCAGACAAACACCAAACCTAATCAACTTCACCGTGAGAGGCGGGAGTTCAACCCTCCTAGACCTTAACCAGTTCTGCACCTCACTCCAAACAGGTTGCACCATATCACAATCAAAGAAGACATGCTCCAAATTCTCAATATTTTTTTCACAAAAAACACAATTATTCACCTCAAAATTAAATTTCAATCTTAAAAATTCATTAGTAGGATAAATGTCGTTTACAATTTTGAAGTTCAGCTCCTTAGCTTTAGGAGGAAGGGGAAAAGACAAATAATTCTTCCTAATTATTTTTATTTCAACCGTATCAAAATCTTTAAGCACGTAGTGCCGTCTAATTGGGGTTGGGTAATTAGCCTGTAAAATAAAATTTCTAATAACTATATTTGTACATTTTTATCACAAAAATCATAACCTTCTAAGGAAAGCTGTCTCAGTTCTGGGGAGATTTGAGAATACAACATGTCTTCTTTAACCATTATCTTAAAGGAATTATGGCTCTAATCATTCTATTAAAAATATTAATGGTACATTGTACTTGGAATTTCTCACAAAACTCTCTATACAGTAACAGATTTCCCTTATCATCCAAGAAATGGGCAAAAGCCCAAATCCCTTTAGATTTCCATTCCTCAAGATATACAGATTTTCTGCCAAACTTTATTTATCTACTATTCCAAACTGGAGTGTTGTGAGGCGTGAAGTTATGTTTGAACAATAGTTTCAAATAGAGCAGCACTTGCTGATGAAAGGCTGAAAGTTTAACTGGTAACGAGGTGCACTCAAAGTCACAACATAACAAAAAATGTATTCCCCCAGTTTGTTAAAGATAGCATTGGGGACAATAAACCAAAAGGAGTGGCTATTTTGAATGAAGGATTTTAACCATTTCAATTTCAAAACACCATTCAAGTCAAAATCGATCGCATTCCCCCCACCATCTTCATATTTTTTAATCATGTCATCCTTTCTTATGTACTGACATTTATTTCTCCAAATAAATTTAAAATCCACCTTATTTATTAATTTAATCATTTGTGTCGATATGGGCAAGGAGAAGGCTGGATAGATGAGTCTGGACAAACTATCCATTTTAGATAAAAGAACCCTTCCAAATATTGTAAGATCCCTCTGCAGCCATCTATTTAGAATGGACTTACATTTATCTATGTTATTCAACACATTTTTATTCTCCATAACATCTTTATCCTTAGAAATAATAATCCCCAAATATTTAACTTCCCTTTTAATTTGTATATTAGATAATTACTGCAAAGGAAACTCCTGCAATGTTAACATTACACATTTGTTTAGGTTTAAATGTAGCCCCGAAGCTTTAGAAAAATGGTTAATAGACTGTAAAGCTAGTGGAATTTGATATTCATTTTTTAGAAACAATGTTGTATCGTCAGCAAATTGACTTATGATTATATGACTATCCAACACTGTAAGACCTTCAATACCATTATTTTTAATCAATATCGATAATAACTATATAACTATTCAACAATTATAAATAATAATGGAGAGCTACCACATCCCTGACGAATCCCTCTTTTAATTGGAAATCTTGATCAGGTTCCATGTCCTAGAGCTACAGAGCTATTGATTCCGTTATATAACATTTCAATTAAATTTATAAATTTTACTCCAAAACCAAAATTATGTAAGGTTTTCAAAATAAAAGGATGCTAAACAGCATCAAAAGCTTTGTAAAAATCAAAAAAAATAAGAAACCCTCTCTTGAACCATTTCACTATAATCGAGTAAATCTAGAACCAATCTAATATTATTATGAATTGACCTTCCTCCCAGAAACCCTGATTGTGTCTCACTAATTATAGTTGAAATACCCTTTTTCAGCCTAGCAGCGATAGCCCCAGAAAAGATTTTATAATCAATGTTAAGCAAAGTGATAGGCCTCAGATTGTCTAAGACTCTTTTATCTTTACAAGCTTTTGGAATCAATGTAATCAAACCTTGCTTCATACTTTCAATCAACTCTTTTTTTTCAATACCTTCTTTTAGGGCACAGAATAATAGATTTCGCAAATCTCCCCCAAAAAACTTAAAAAAATTATAGTGAGCCCATCTGTCCCTGGGGATTTGTTTAAAGGCATCTTCTCAACAACTGAATCCAATTCTTCTATTTTAAGATCCGAATCACATAAAACTTTGAAAGAGTCCTCAATACGTGGAATATTGTTCTGAATTTGAGCAAAAAAAAGATCTGACTCATAGGAAGAGAAATCTGAGGAATATAATTTAGAATAGAACTGAAACTCTTCTTTTTCAATTATTTTAGAATCTTTGCATTCCTCTCCTTGGATCATTAAACTACTGACAGAGTTCCTTTGCTGTCTATTTTTTTTCTAAATTACTGAAGTATGAAGAGTTCTTTTCACCTTCCTCAATCCACTTGGCGCGGGATCTTATATAAGCACCCTGTGCCCTCTCAAGATAGAAATTATCTAATTTACTTTGCAGCTCCATCACCTTATTTTCATAATCATTTAAAATAGGTTTGTTACAACACTGACTCATTTCACAAAATAAATTCCTTTCATATTATCTTTTTTCTTTTATTAGAGAAACCAATGGAAAATTCACGAATTTAAAATTTTAGAAATTCCCATTTACTTATATTAGAATCAAAAGAATCATTTATCTTTATATCTCTTATTAACTCCTTAATTTTATTGAAAAATTCTTCATTTTGTAAAAGGAAGGCATTGAACTTCCAGTATCCTTTGTTTCTAAATTGCTTAGTTGTGGGTTCTAAAACGAGATCTATGAAACAATGATCCGTTAACGGAGCTTTAGAAATTGTAGATTTTACAGCATATTTTAAAATGTTGTCGCTGACCATCCAATAATCAATTCTAGATTTGCTCTCCCCATTTGGGTTAAACCATGAAAAGCATTCAACCTCAGGATTTAAATATCGCCAAACATAACTCAAATTATTTTCTGTCATCCAAAAATCAACACTAGCATTAAGCCGCCCCTTGTTAAGTCTGGGAGGCCATCTATCTTTCCACTCGTCAGGAACCAAATTCCAGTCCCCTCCTATTAAAACATTATCAGATGGGTACCTCACTTTAGTTTCGGGGATCATATTAGAAATATCTTCTAATAATTTCTGGTTTTGTGCTGCATTATTAAATCCATAAATATTAATTAGAATGAAAAAAATACCATCAATTTTCAGTATCACCATCAACCAGTGACCACTTCCATCAGATTTATGAATGATGACTTCCCCAGGACATTTGTTGAAACATATTGCCACTCCTCCAGAACGGTTAGACCCATGGCTGAAAAAAATCTTCTCCCCCCATTGATTAGTCCAGAAAGATGCATCCGAGTCCGAAGGATGAGTCTCTTGTAGAAACACACAATTAGCTTTCTGCCCTTTACAAAATAAAAAAACTGTTTCCTTGTAACAATGTCCTTTAAGCCCCTAACATTCAAAGAACCGAAGATTATTTTGTCCTTAATCATTACACTAGAACAAACAAAAACGAAAATTAGAGAACTATAAAACCAAAAATCGAACCACTTGTGAGCTCACTCAGTCACTGTATGAACCGCGACTTTCAAATAGAGCTCTAGTGTCCTATTGAAAAGTTTCCAACTAAGATACCTGATTGAAACTAAAATGTATAATTTCACCCGTCAACGTCGATCCATCGTCCTTCAATGAAGCCATATGGACCACGAAAGAACGCAACCTTTCCTGCCCTCCTTGCTTGCTCAATTTGAGGCCAAAGCTTTCATCTGTCTTCCAAATCCTCTCGAGGAAGCATCTCCGCGAAACGAACTCCTTCCGTCTCACAAATAGGAGAGTTTTTGCTTCAACGCCATATTTCATCCTTCACCCGTGTTTGAGTGAACAGCACGATGACATTCCTGTTTTTATTGTCTATCCTTCTTCCCAGCCTATGAACAATGTCAACAGCCTCTTCCATCTTTCCCTCAATCTCAGGTGCAAATTTGCTGAGAATCTGGATGACATGTGATCTGATATCTTCATCTTTTTTTTCTTCAATGCCTTTGATACGAATACACCATCTCATTCTATATCTTTCCTGTTCTCTCACCCTCTCCTTAAGATCATCATTATCCTTGCGAAGAAGCTCATTTTGAATCTCCAAGTCCTTGACTCTTTTCTTGCACTCATTTACCTCTTCTGTGTTGAATTGAATCGCCTTTGTTAAGCTTGCAATCATGGCGCTGCTTTGCTTAGTTTGCTCGCTTAACTCCGCCAGCTTCTCATCCACCCTCCTTTCAAGTTTTAAAATTGCCCCCAAAATGGTTTCGTTGGAGATTTCCACCTTCTCACTGTCCGCTTTAGGCTTGACCTTTTTTCCCGCAGGATTTTTCCTTGGCGTTGCAGGAAGAGAGGCCTCACCGTGTCCTCTTTTGCTGTTTACGTGACCTCCATTGCGTAGTCGTGTACCGTTTCCCTAGCCTCAACTTTCTTTTCAACATTAGGCTACAGATCTTTTCCTTTGGGGTCTAGTTTTAGTTTAGCAGGTTTAATTAGTTTTTGTGAAGTCATCACGTGACAAGTCAGTTGGAGTTACTTACTTCAGACAAACTTTTGTGAACAACTATAACAAGCTTCAGAAAACACAACTGCTCAACTCACCATCTTCGTACCGCTACCTCAATTTAAGCATGTATTTATGATAATAAGCAGAAGCCTCCCCAGCTCTACAGCGCCCCACATATTCTCCTATGTAAATCTGTGGTGAAAAATGGAAATGTAGCGTTCTAATCAACCTTAATTCATTTTCAAATGTAGGCATGCAGAGAAATCAAGAATCAACATATGAATCTCAACAATGGTGACAATCAAGAAAGCTTTTTTGTGACTTTATTAGCTTGTTTTGTGATATTCATGGGCGGTTTCTCTGACAGGGTTTAAATTAAGACAGGAGTAGGCCTTAATCTAGAATAGTTAATCGTGATTTTAAAAAGATTTTTTTTTTTTTTTAGCACAGATTAAGTACAGATTAGTTACACCTACAGACTATGGAGTCCTGAAATAAAATAAACCAGATTAATTTAAAAATAACTGTACTAATCTGAATTAGCATGACAGAGGTTGCCTATAAAACATGGAATGAACCAAGAAAAGCAAAAAATTGCATGGAACTGAGAGAAGCAAATACAAGGAAAACAATGGCATCAGAAAAATACTGCAATCAAAAAAAGTTTACTAAACAAGAGAAAACTATTTTTAAGCAAGCTACATAAACTGCACACATCAGCTATGGAATAAAAGAAAAGAAATGTAAATACATTTTTTACAGCCATTTTTGATCATATTTACCAGGGGTGCCATTAATATATATATATACTAGTAATACATGTGTCTTCTTTGAAACACAATGTTAATCTGAAGTTAAACCTGCCTCCTGACCTCCTACCCTAGTCCTGGGGTAACTCTAATCTTCCTCCAGGAAATCAGTTTATTAAACTCTGGACTAAACTAAATCTAGGACTATTTAAAGCCATGACAGAGAAAGCAGATTTCTGTTAATCTGGTTTAAAGAGCCATTTAAGTCTAGGACTAGTTTTAATCTCTGTCCAGGAAACCGCCCCTCAGAGTTGATCTGATTTTTTTTTTATTGTCACCATTGTTGAGATTCATATGCTGATTCTTGATGTCTGTGTGAGTATACATGACCATGTCAAAATATTTTATGCATAATGACTTCATAAAATCTTTCAGAGTATCATAGCAGAACATACATTTCTGCAGGAGGATTGGCATAAAAAAAAGTTCAATAAAACATCAACATCTAAACCTCTGTTAATTCTCAATAAGAACCTTAGTATGAGAGAAATAAAGTCTGGATTATAATAAGTGAAAATGCTGAGATCTTGAGAGATCTAAATACCAACACTAAAACCTATTCAGACCCAGTGCAGGGCCAGTAATAGGTTAGAAGCCTAATTAGCTGAGACTTAGTTTGGCCCTTTGTTTTGAATCCAGATCTTTCCAGAGCTGAATCCAGAGCTGAATCCAGAGCTAGGCCAGAAAAAATGCTATGTGGGGTGTTGCTTCCAAAATAATTTAGAAATCTATTTTTAAATGATAATTTATGGAATAATTTTTAAATCTTTTAGAGGCCAAACATGATAATCCTCGTGTGACAGACCCCCATCCTAAAAATTGAAAGACATGTAATTTCATGTATAAAGACCCGTTTTATACTATAAAAAAATGTGTTATTAATTTGTCTAAATATTTTTTGGCAAATATATTCATTTTGTAATGTTATACTGTATTTATTTATTTATTTTATTTATTTTTCCTTAATGTTTTATTTATTTTTATGTTTACTTTAATGTTTATTTATTTAATTAATGTGTTATTAATTAATAATCTTAGTTTGTATTATTTCTTTATTTTTACACTTTTTTTTCTAAACATCACCCTAAAAATTGCTTGGTTAAAAACAACCATTTCTGTGTTGTTTAACCAGCAACTGGGTAAAACATCTTACAAATAACCCAATTTTCACTCTGTGGCACTAATAATCACATGACACAGGAGAATCCAAATAAACACTTCTTTATTAATCTACAAAGTAACTTAAAAAAGATTGCAGGAGCAAACTAATGAACACAAAGCAAAAACAATACCGGACAATGAACCAAAGCAAACTGAGGGCCTAATTACTCAGGGAAGGTAATCAACTGAACAGAAACAGGTGAGGGGAACTAATTAACAACCAAGGAAACTAATTAGGGCACACAGGCAGGCAAAACAGGGACAGAACACAGTAAACGAAACCAAACTGAATGTACACTAACACCAATAAAATGACCCAACAGGCTAAACCTATCATTTGAGGTTTTAGCGTGATTGAGAACCCCTTTTTATTTGAATCAAAATTATTTGAATCTGTGAACGTGGCTTTTGTGGAGTTGAAAACATTGATCTCTGTTCGGGATCATCATCAAAACTAGCGAGGACGCAGGAAGCATCAAAAGGTTTAAAACTCCTGTCCGCTCCGCTCTTCCGTACGGTGGGTCTGACGGGTCTATCTACTAGTTTGCCACCCCATCATCACATGGGTTCAGTCTTAAACATGACCCAAAACACATCAGGGTCAATCTGTTGACCCTTCCGACCTGTTAACAGGTAGAGCTTAAACACCCTTAAACGGACTCAAATGCATTCACACACAAGACAGGCCATTACCCAAAATTGTATGTACAAACCCTCAAAAAGATGATGAGATAACCATGAATAAACAGCCGCAAACGGTCAGCATTTAGTGCTGGCATCATGCCGGACGACTAAATGCTACAAAGACGACCCGTGGCAGAGACACAGGAATTAGGACTGAAAAGGTAGAGTACTTGTTTGAAAAAGTTTGGAGGGGACAGACACCAAAGCTGACGAGAAAAAACAAAAATAATCGTGTAAAATTCAGAGACGAGCTGTCAAACCTCAGCCAGTGGTTACAGAGTTTGGAAATAACACACAGGAAGAGGGAACAAACCACAAAACGACACTGGAACGACTGGTGGACGTGGCTTCAGGGCAGATCCAGTATGTAAATGGAAGGAGCAACAGAGCAGAGACTGTCACCCACACTTCCTGCCACCCATCACTCAAAGCAACAGTTTGCTTAACATCCTCCTCCTCATATTCAGCCTTTTCCAAGAGAGTGGATCCACACCAGCTCAACATGACTGACACTGTCTGTCACTTTCTGCAAGTCAATCTTCATGTTTGAAATATACAGCCAAAAGTTTGGACGCACCTTTTTGTACTTTATTGTTACCGCATTTTAAAATAATACTAATATCATGAAAACTCTTAAATCACACAAATGGAAGTATGGGAATGATGTAGTGATCAAAACATGCAAGATAACTAGAAACTCTATGAATCTAACTTCATAAAGACTATTATAGGAAATTGTGTGATGAGCAAATAATGATGCTTTTCTGTTTCATCACCAAAAATAAATTTTAGTTAGTTTAAAAAAATAGTTTTGTAGGCCCAATTTATATTGGTGTACAAACTAGTTAAAGGGATCGTTCTCCCAACAATGAAAATTCTGTCATCATTTATTCACCCTCATGTCATTCTAAACCTGTGAGTTTCTTTCTTCTGCTGAACACAAAATATATTTTGAAGAGTAGGACGTAACTGTAGCAAGGTTAAATGTTGTGGGAAGGAGGCGGAAACCGACAAACGTAGAACAGTTTAATAATAAAACAAACACAAACCTAAGTAAAAGCGGCAGCCCCTCATGGACAACTGCCTCACACACACAAACAAAACAACATAAATCCAGGCCTGGTACTCTCTCATTGTCCTACGCTTCCGTAGCTCCTCGTGAGATACGAGGCCGGTGTGTCGTGCATTTGACGCTCATTATCAATAACTGCCCTCTGCCTCGTCCTGCCACAGTAACCAAGCAGTTTCTGATTCCCATTGACCAGATTGTATGGAAAAAATACCATGGAAGTCAATGAGAACCAGCCATTACCGCCATTCTTCAAAATATCTTTTTTAATGTTCAACAGAAAAAATAAACTCAGAAAAAAAAACTGGTTTGGAGAGTGAGTAATTGATGACAGAATTTTCATTTGTGCCCTTTAAGGGCATTTCTGAGAAGATTTACACATACAAATATTGGAAACATGATGACTGTAAAAGATGAAAGCAGCTCGATCCAGACCTACAGTACAGGTGTAAAATTTACTCCTGTTGACTGTTGACTGGTAAGATTGTTAGAGGGTAAAGAGTATAGAAGAATGGAAAAACTGTGTCAGTGAAGATGGTTGTGAATGTGTGTAGATGTTTGTTAGTTACTGGGTCAGAGAATGACACCGTTCCTCTGTCATAGTCTAGATCAACTCTCACACACTCAAGATCCTGTTCAACAGGAAAGCCAAACCGCTCACCCAGTCCGTACTGCACCCAACAGATATCAGTGTTATAGAAATCCCATCCCTTCCTCGGGTTTGATTCTGAAGTTACTCCAAGACTCCAGGCTGAACTCTCTTTAACCTCCACATCCCAGCAGTGTGTTCCTGAGTTAAAACCTTCTGAACCCAGAATACACTCATAGATATCAAATCTCTCTGGATTATCAGGAAGTGGTTGTTTGTTCTCACTCCATCTCACACCGGTCAGATCATCAGACAGGACGAGACGTGGATTTGCAGTGTTTGGATCCAGAGTCACAGGAGCTGATGAGACACAATCAACAGCTGCATTTATTCTGATCTTCATATAATGATCAAGAGTGAAACCGTACACATATTATTTTGAATTATGACACTCGTCCTATTGATCAAACACATCATACATTTTCCTCTAATCACTGTCAGTGTTTTTAGTTTCACACTAATTTGTATCATCGGTGTGTAATGGCATCAGCGACAAACATCAAATGTGTGATTCAAACGTGTGTCTCATCAAGAGAAACTGATATTTTGTAAAAGTTTAAATCACAATCAAACAATAAGAGCTGTAGAGATGAAAAACTCTATCAGTAAAAATTATGTTCAGCATCTGATCATGTTCATTAAACTGGGTCTTAATGTGTGTGTATATTTGTTTTAAATACTTTGTTACTGTCTGATTGGTTTGGATTAGTATTGAATAAGCAATCATTTTAATATTTTAAGATGTATTAAATCTCTGTGGTGTGAGTAACTGAAGCAGGTTCTTCTGGTAAACACATCACTATCTGAACAGACCCTCATCGCATTTCTGAAACATGGAAAAATTAAGATACATGAGGAAGCACTTCTAGAAACCCTTTCAAAATTGATTGATTCATGAAATGCTATGCTTGAAAAATTATTAGGTTCTCAAATATACCAACAAAAACATCTTAAGAAATGGTTTCTTCTATCCCTTATGGAGATAAAAAATATATCTCCATATATTAATGATAACTATTTCCCAAGTTCACACTTACATATAATTAAATAGAATAGAGGTTATGGGTATTTGGCGTGCTGCCTGAGGGGAGGGCTCTGAGCTTTGAATTTGGGCCAAACCCAGAGTACTCCTTCCATCCCAGGTTGGGATAGGAATAGTTACAAGTGAGGAGATGGGGTGGTGGAGGAATGCTTGAAAAATTTCATGGAACAGAAGCAAAATCTGCTGTATACCCTTTTATCTCGCTTATGGAGTTGATTAATTGAATGAGCTCCTCCCATGTTAATTAGGTTAATTATCTGAACATGCTCCTCCCAAACTTTGTTAATAAAACATAATTTCAAAAGTTCATAATTCCATATAATTAAATTAAATTAGAGTAAAGGTTATGCGTATGTGGCTTGCTGTCCAAGGGGAGGGCTCTGAGCTCGGAATTTGGGCTGAAGCCAGAGTACTCCCCCCAAAAAGCAAATGAGCAAAGGACAGTCAGCAGATGGATAGACTAAAATACCCCTCAAAATGAGAGCAGAAATTTGGCAGACTGGCATTTCTGGAAGAAGCCTAGTCATTTGACCGGGATGGTCCATGCAACCTTCGATGGGAGCAGGGCTAATGATCGGAACGTTGGGCCCTACCGGCCGATCAATGAGGGGGAGCGTGATTTTAGCCACCCAACCAGATGAAATGCACTGTCTGAGAAAGGCAAAGCAAGAGAAAGTCAAGGTGGCTCAGCCAAGAGGCTCTCACAGCATTCGACGGGAGTTCAATATTCACGGCATAGGAAGGATAAGCCTCGTCGGACAGATAAAGTCATGTTTGCTCAACTCGGGAGGGCTCTCGCAGCATCCGCTGGGAGATCAATACATAACGGCATTGGTTGGGTAAACCTTGCCAGCAGTCGAAAGAGAAAGCATAAAGAAAGCAGTTGCTCGACCAGTGTGGGCTAGTAAGCCGAGTAGGGTTTGGTAGGTCTTTTTGATGTGATGTGATGTGATAGTGAGTTCAGAGCATCTAAGAAAACCAAAAAAGGTTCAAATAAACATAGCATTGAGTGTGGGGGCGGTAAAAACATTTTGTGAGAATGTCTAATGTTATGGGTTTTCTGGTGTGGAATCATTGAATTCCTTTAATGAGGAGGGAGGTTTGTGAAATATTTATCTCAGGGGACGGAGTGCCATTGTAACAAGTGGGCATTCAGGCAAGCAAAGGAGCAGGGTGAGAAGCAGATCCAAATGCAGTTAGAGATTTATTAAAATAATTCACAAAGTTGAAAACACAGGGAGCGGGGGGGACAGACAAGATTACCAAGGATACAAGCAAACATTTAACGACTCACAAACACAGGTAAAACACAAGGGCTATTTATACACAAGACAAGACAAGCTTCAACAAGATAACAAGGGGGCATGTTAAATTGACATGAGAACACAAGAGGGGAACCAAGAGACACACCTGGGGAGACCAAACAACATGAAAAACAACAAAGAACTACAAAACATGGCACAAGACTCCTGCTCCACAGGAAACAACAGTCCAGGAGGGAACAGAGGCGGAACAGGGGGAGGGATGGAGGGCTAGACTGAGGAGGATCAAGGACCTAGCACATTCTGGATCAGGCAGAACAGGTGGACAGGGAGGAGCAGGCAGTGCAGGGATGGCCTCCTTGGCTGTTCATGGGTATCCCCCTCCCAAAATTGTCTTGGACGGAACTATGGCTGTGCTCTCTGGGCTGTGCTCAGGGGCTGGGGCCATAACTGGTCCCTGGTCAGGGGCTGAAGACTCAGGTGACCATCTTTGGATGAGACTCAGGTGTGGCGACCATCTTGGGACGAGACTCTGGAACTGTAGCCATGACGGCCGGAGACTCTGGAATGGTGGCCGTAACTCGTCAATGTTATGATTGTGTTTGCTTGCCTGCCTCTGTTAGGATTTTCCTGTGGATACTATTAAAGACGGTCTTGGATCTTCATCTTCTTCATCGTGTGTGTGGTACTACAGTCAGTGTGTGACAGAAAACCTGACCAAGATTAGATAAGAGGCGAAAGTTTTCTTTTTTCTTTTTCTTGTTTGTGCTTGTTCTTGTACACCTGCCAGAACACCGTAACGAAAGCACAGCTGTTTAGGAAGGGGGTGCTGGATTCATACGGATCAACGCTGACCATTGGAGCAGTGGATGACAACGCCAGGCCCACTCCCAACCCAGTGCCCAGCCAGTTACTACCCTGCTGGTAGGAGCTACAGTATGTGCCCACCGCAAACGGAGAGAACACCTTGGCCGTGATGTTGGAGCCCGTGGCTCTCCACCTCGTCTACAGTCCAAGGTGACGTTGTGAAGACTAAAATCTTACTGTTTAATGTTATTTGTTTGTATTATTTTTCCTTATTAATTTTCATACTAATTTCATTATGTATTTTGTGAAGTCAGTATGTTGTTCATGTGTGCTGAGCAGAGATAGGGGATGAGTTATATTTTGCTTAGAGGTATGTGTGCAATGTAATGTTCACTGAGCAGAGATGTTCAGTGATGAAACATATGATAATGATGAAACATTAAATGTGTACATGTTCTTTAAAAGGAAAGGAATGTTTCAACTGATGTAAAAGTACCATTAATGTATACAGAGAGGTACAGTGGATTGTACCATGTGTAAGCATGAGGGATACGTTTCATTTTTAAACATAAGCAACATTTTTTTATTACCTTACAAGGAAGTTGAAGTCACTCAGTTGTGTATATAAGCTCAATCCTTACTGTACCACTTCAGAGAAACATAAAGGCATGACGGGGTGAGAGGAAGGAGAAACATGGAGATGAGGGGTGAGGGAGGAGAAACACCAAGGAACCATTTACAGCTGATACGATGGGGTGAGAGAATAGAGAAATGAGGAACAGAGAAATCTAGAATGAAGACCTCCTCACCTGTAGCCTTAATCTTATATGCCTGTTTCTCTCTGTCTGACACATGATACATAATAAATAGAAATCTCTTGGCAAAGTAACTGGTGTAGCTTCCGTGATTCAACAAAAATGGGGAAAGCATGATTTTCAAATCTACAGTTAAATATCTTCACACCATGGCTCCTCCCTCAAGCCTGAGTCTCCATCCGCACGCCCCTGTTCAAGGCCATCCCTTGGATTCATCCACAATCCTCACCACCGTTGACTGTCTTGTTATCCATCCCCCTCCCGGATCTTCGCCCTCGACTAAAGCCTTATTCTGACTCACCATCCCTTCGCCCACTCCTCTCCAAACCTTTACCATCTCCTCGTCTTCCCTCAGAGCACTCAACCCGCTTTCTCTTATCCTTTCAGGCATGGCGCCTTCGTGCCCTCCGGGAGGGGGCATACTGTAACAGTTTCCCTTCACTCAAAAAAATTCTGTGTTGGCTTTACTTAACTTTTTTATGTAAACAGGTTCCACTGGTTCCACATAACTGGGTTTCGTTAAACAAACATAATTTGTTCATGTAACTTCAACATCATGGAAGTCATTTTAAACGATCCAATGAAACTCTGAGCTGAGTGTTAAATGAACACTGAAGCAGTGTTAAAGTTAATGAGATAATTAAGTGAATAATTGAGTGATGATTGAGCATTATTAAAGACACCTGATGTTAACAAGCAGAGTCACTGAAGGAGAAAACCGGAATTTCACGTCACCATTATGGAGATGAGTGTCTGTTTTCAGTTGGGCTCTTGACCCCCACATTATTGACTTTTAGGGTTGGGCGATATGGCCTAAAAAAAAATCCGATTTACGATTTAAATCGATTTTTTTCTCTCCCTACTTAAAATCAATCTGCAGATGACAAAGACATTGATAAAATGAGTTTTAACTTTATTCTGTTTTAAATATTCCCTTCTGGGATTTGATCTCGATTAAAGTGCAATCGGAAACAACAAGCCAAAAAGACAAGAGGACAGGCCCTGTCTGTGAAAACAATGAAAATGTAACATAAAATAAAATGGGTGGATTGGGATTGGGGGGGATGTGTAAAAAAACAAAAAACTTGCATCACAATAAGTGTATGGTGATTGTCAAATTACTTGGTAACTAAACATAATTTTATTAAGTTTACTGGTATGCTACTGTTTTTATTATTGCTTAACACAAATTTCACAATTTCAATTCTTTTGATTTGATTCTGATCTTGATTCAATATAAATTCCTTTGGAATTTTATAACCTGATCGATCGATTTTATTACATTACATCTTCAATCATTGTGCCAGCGTCACATTTACAAGCGCCAAAACGGTGTTTATTGTTTGAATTTTGTAATAAAATTGACAGAATCTGAGAGCTGAGAATCTGTTTCATATCGATAGTAACTGCTCTGTCTTGTCTGTCGGTGTCAGTGTCCTCGTTGCTTCGCGAATGTTTCTCTGCGTGAGAAAATGGTTGTGTGGCGTGAGAGCGTGTAAAAAGTGCGTCTCTCACAGTGAACTCGTGAGAGTTGGCGGCCCTGCAGATTCAGCTTGTAAATGTTTTCGGCGGGTGTGCTTCTGCTGCCGCGGTCTTGTTCATTTGCCATGTTGTTTGTGTATCTCTATCATGGCAAGCGCTGAGCCCGGTCGGAACTACGGGAGCCCAGATGGGAGCGTCGGCAGTTGATAAAGAGAAAACCGATTTTCATTCAAAAAAATCGGCGTAAACTACACATTTGAGTTAATCGATAAAATCGATTTATCGCCCAGCCCTATTATAATATAATAATAATAATAATAAACTTTATTTTATATAGTGCCTTTAAAAGTAGCATCTCAAAGCACTTTACATAAAAATAATGAAATTAGAAAGATACAGAACAGTCTAGGCAGTAAAAACTAAACAAGCAATAAAAATAGAAAGCCAATATAATAACAAACACAGTAATCACACGAATCACATAAAAGCCACCCTAAAAAAGTAAGTTTTAAGAGACGATTTAAAAACACTAAGGGATTCTGCATTCCTAATCTCAGAGGGCAGGGAATTCCACAATTTAGGAGCCAAAGAAGAAAAAGCCCGATCACCCATAGTTTTTAGCCGTGTTGTTTGGACAGTTAAAAGACCAGCTTCAGAAGATCGTAAAGCACGTGTAGGAGTGTAGGGGGTTAAGAGCTCACACAAATATTGAGGGGCCAAGTTATTCAAGGCCTTATAGGTGAGCATGAGAATTTTAAAATCAATACGAAAGCTAACAGGAAGCCAGTGCAATTTTTCCAGGATAGGTGTGATGTGCTCCCTTGCAGTGGTCCCAGTCAGAACCCTAGCAGCCGAATTTTGTACCAACTGTAATTTACTTAGGGTAGCTTTAGAAACTCCAGCCAGCAAAGCATTACAATAATCAATACGTGAAAAAACAAAAGTGTTGATTAACTTTTCAGCCACAGAGAAAGTCAACATAGAGCGTAATTTGGCAATGTTTCTGAGATGAAAAAATGATGTTTTGACTGTGTTACGAACATGATGGTCAAATGTTAAATTGGCGTCAAATATCACCCCCAGATTTTTTAGTTTAGTTTGCAATTTCAAAGCAGAGCCATCCACACTTAAGTTTATGGACTCTGCTTTACACAACTGATGAGGTGAACCAATAAGCATCACTTCAGTCTTATCACTGTTTAGACAGAGAAAATTTTCAGACATCCATTTCTTAATCTCAGTAAAACATTGAGAAAGAAAAGACACAGGCATTTTGACATCAGGTTTTGAATGTATATAGATCTGAGTGTCATCGGCATAAAAGTGAAAGTTAAGACCAAGTGTTCTTAAAAGTTGGCCAAATGGAAAAATGTAAATACTAAAAAGTAACGGGCCCAAAACTGATCCCTGGGGAACCCCAGAGTGCACCACACCGACCTCAGACTTGCAATCACCCATCACAACAAACTGCTTACGACCAGAGAGCTAGGACTTAAACCACTCTAGTGCAGAAACAGAAACTCCAAAGATGGTCTCTAAGCGGTTGATTAAAATAGAGTGATCTATAGTGTCAAAAGCGGCACTACGATCAAGAAGAATCAGTATAGATAGACGGCCAGAATCAGAAGCCATTAACAAATCATTAGTCACTTTGACCAGCGCTGTCTCAGTGCTGTGTCGTTTCCGAAATCCAGACTGAAGTGGCTCAAAAAGATCATTAGAGGAAAGATGAGAAAGTAGTTGAGAAGCCACTGTTTGTTCTATTGACTTTATGTTTTGTCTGGCTGCTGTACATGAGTTATAACAGCCAGATAATCAATTTGAACATGTGATCTATATATGTTGGTTGTGTTTTAACATAATCATTATATCACAATCGTTTGACCTGAATCACTGAACTCATACAGAAGCCAAATGCTGAGTTAAGTTTACCTTATGGATTATTGCAGCACTGCCGTTGTAGAGCATATCATTTTTTTAGCCTTTTCAAAGAAATCCAAATGATCAAATAAAATAAAAACTTCAAAAAAATCTTTTGTATGCAGGCCAACACAGACATCAATATTTAGCGTAGGAATCTCAGCAATGGTGACAAACAGATCACCTCTGAACATAATTTCATTATTTATTCATGTAGCAATGCATGATGGGAGCCATGAATAAGTTTTGATTGGTGGCACACAGAATGCAATGCAACATGCTTTATAATTGTCACCATTGTTGAGATTCACAGGCTGATTCTTGATGTCTGCGTGTGCCTAAATAAACATTTTTTTTTTTTTTTGATCATTTGGATTCCATTGAAAAGGCTAAAAATGGTATGCTCTACAACGGTAGTGCTGCTATAATCCATAAGATAACCTTAACTCAGAATTGAGTTCTATATGAGTTCAGTAATTGAGGTCATATTATTGTGTTATAAAGATTATGTTAAAACACAACCAAGATCATCTGGCTGTTATAACTCATGTACAACAGCCAAACATAATCTAAAGTTAATAATGTGGGGTCAAGAGCCCAACTAAAACAGACACTCATCTCCATAATGGTGACGTGAAATTCCGGTTTTCTCCTTCAGTGATTCTGCTTGTTAACATCAGGTGTCTTTAATAATGCTCAATCGCCACTCAATTATTCACTTAATTATCTCATTAACTTTAACACTGCTTCAGTGTTCATTTAACACTCAGCTCAGAGTTTCATTGGATCGCTTAAAATAACTTCCATGATGTTGAAGTTACATAAACAAATTATGTTTGTTTAACGAAACCAGTTATGTGGAACCTGTTTACATAAAAAAGTTAAGTAAAGCCAACACATCATTTTTTTGAGTGTTTGTTTGGACTTTGTGTTCCTTTTACACCGTCTAATCTGTCGTCATGAACACTAATGTGATTCATTATTCAGTTCAGTATTCACCTGTATTTAAGGTCCCTTGTTTCAGTTCAGTGTTGTTGGGTCTTCTCAATGTTATGGTTGTATTTGTTTGCCTGACTCTGCTAGGATTTACCTGTGGATACCATTAAAGACTATCTTGGATCTTCATCTTCTTTGTTGTGTGTGTTATTACAGTGTGTGACATTGTTAATACAAAAGTTGTCGATACAAAGACATACCAAAGTTTGTTCCTAAGTTAAATTTCTTCAAATCAATTCCTTGGGTATTTTTCAATATGTTGTAATATCTGAATGCAATATTTTTTAAATATATTCAAACCATTTAATATATTGATCATAAATATATGGAAATATATTATTTTAAGGGCAAATTAATGAAAAGCTTTGAAGTTCTCTGATTGTACTATCCTGCTCAAGGTAAATCTGAGCAATAAATCTTAAAATATAAAAAAATGATTTTTAAGAACATTCTTTATAAGATATCGAATTCTTCTTAAGTTATGACTTAAGAACAACATTTAAAAAAACAGATAAGAAAAGTGGTAAGTCTTAACTTTTTCTTAAGTTCTAATATAATAAGAAAATAATTGTAATTGGGTGCAGCTTTCTGAGGAGATTATAAAATTAATAGTTTTCTTCATGCACTTGAAAGACCGTCAATTGTTCCTCTAGTAAAACCATCATAATAGAAACTCTTTGAGGAACTTCAAAAACATATTTAAGTTCCTTGAGTTCACAACAATATATTTGAGCTTCAGTGTTTCAGTCTGAAGAATCACAAATGGAGATTCAAGAATCTTTTCACTTTTACACTGTTGAGTTTGTTCTGGCCTCGAGTAGATGAAGAAATGAGAAATATTCTCAAAAAAAGAGTTGATAATATTAATTATACACCACAACTACTGTAGTATGACCTTTACTTACTACAAACTGAAATAATATAGTTATTATATTATATCAAATAATATATCATGAAAAACCTGTCCATCATGTGTGATTTCTAGTGTGTGTGTTTAACAGCACAGATCTTCTGTAGACTCACTGTTTTGGACGATGTCCTTCATCTTTTTCCAGACTCTGAACGGCAGGTTGCCCAAGTAACGTGGTACATGAATCAAAGCTCCAGAAGCCATCTGTGGATCCGGCTGTGAGATCTGGACTCTGGAGGAACATTCAGGAATCAGAACTGCAGTGGCTTTGGATCAGAAGCAGAGAGACCAGAGACACCAGCAGATCACTCACCTTTCCATTGAGACTGGAAACTCCTGCAGAACAAACAGACCATTTATCATAAAGAACTCAATCAATCATCAATCAATCAATGATCAGAAATCAGACCTTCATAAAGCAGACGTCATTGGCGTTCATCATCTCCTCCATGTCTTTGATTGTTTGTGAAAGAGCTGAGATGTGTGTGTTCATCTCCTCCAGCTTTTCATTCATCATCTGCTTCTTCTGCTCCTCTTCCTCCCTCAGTGCAGTGATTGTAGCTTCTTCTTCATCTCTGAGAAACTGATGAAACTTCTCAAACTGCTGTTTAATCTGACGCTCTGTGTGCTCAGCTTGAGACTGAAATCAAATCACATTCACTTCAATCATCTCAAACACACAACATTTTCTGGAACAGCATGAAGAGTGAGTGGGGAAATGTGGGATAGTTAACTACAGCTTTAACTTTCTGAAGTACTAGTACTGTTGTAGTAGATGTTCTATGTCTGTAGGGTTAAGATACACATTATCAATCGAATCCTCAGGTAGTAGCATAATGTCAGCAATTCAGTGTCTGTTGTCCTTACGGGTTGTTGGGCTCATGAAAATAAAGTGAAGTTCAGAAACGTAACTTCAGGAGGAGTCGACCCATCTAATCTTTCAATTAACTGCATCCTGAGCCTCTCACCTTGCTCTGGCATCAGTTGTTTTGGAATCTCTCCATCTCCCCAACTACACCAACATAATTTATGCATCTCGTTACCATACTTGTCTTCCAAGCACTAGAGGGGTAAATCTAAGCTCGAGTTAAAGCAGGATGCCAAATACGCTTAACCTTATTGGCTTAAAGATTATATGGCTAAAATAACTTGTGAATCACATTATCTGCATTCGCACAAACTAATTACAGTTTTTTTTCGATTGCTAAATGACAGTGAGCACAACTGTAGCTACATGTGCAAAACTCTAACTACAGTCTGCACTACCAACAGTCACCTGAGCTAAACAGTTCACATCACCTGCACAACTCACTCCAAGCAACACTCAAAAAAATAAATTTTGCCTCTAACTTGGCAGTGGATCTGTAGTTCCCAGCATGCTTTGCTTAGGAGGGTAAATTTAGGGATTAAAATGTTATTTTATTTGTTTTTCAGTAAATGTAAAGATGTTGTTAGTTGATGTTAGTATTTAATGTTCAGTTATGTTAGAAACTTAAGAGGACTTTATGTAATGTTTTTGAATTTTGTGGTTACCATTATGCAGAAGAGTGAAGACTGTGTTTAGACTGTGGGAACTCAGTATACACTCCATATGCATAAAACCTCACTTGCAGACCTGCATAAGTCATATCTAATAATACTATGCGAAAAGATGTTTTAATTAAATCGAATGCTAGTAGCTACTATCATTGGAAGTAACTATTGAGTCAAACAAGCTACAATTATAATGTTGGAGATTTTAGGGAGGACAAAAAATAAATCTGGGTAACTTGACAAAATTCTATCTAGTAGGAATGACACAAATATTTTAGTAGTCTTGACCAAATTAATTTAAGTTCATACAGCAAGATTACAACAAATCATTTCGAACAAATTCGATTTTGTTGGAGAAATATAATTCAATTTCGTGGAAAACCTTTCCTTAATTTAATTAAGTTGGTTCAACAGATTTTTTTTTGAATGAACACAACTCTTAACACATGGCTCAAAACAGGCTCAGTGCAGCCAAACACTACACAACCCTCACTGAGATAACACACAATGTCACTCAGAACACACTGAGAGTAAAAACACTACACAACCCTCACTGAGATAACACACAATGTCACTCAGAACACACTGAGAGTAAAAACACTACACAACCCTCACTGAGATAACACACACTGTCACTCAGAACACACTGAGAGTAAAAACACTACACAACCCTCACTGAGATAACACACACTGTCACTCAGAACACACTGAGAGTAAAAACACTACACAACCCTCACTGAGATAACACACACTGTCACTCAGAACACACTGAGAGTAAAAACACTACACAACCCTCACTGAGATAACACACACTGTCACTCAGAACACACTGAGAGTAAAAACACTACACAACCCTCACTGAGATAACACACACTGTCACTCAGAACACACTGAGAGTAAAAACACTACACAACCCTCACTGAGAAAACACACACTGTCACTCAGAACACACTGAGAGTAAAAACACTACACAACCCTCACTGAGATAACACACACTGTCACTCAGAACACACTGAGAGTAAAAACACTACACAACCCTCACTGAGAAAACACACACTGTCACTCAGAACACACTGAGAGTAAAAACACTACACAACCCTCACTGAGAAAACACACACTGTCACTCAGAACACACTGAGAGTAAAAACACTACACAACCCTCACTGATATAACACACACTGTCACTCAGAACACACTGAGAGTAAAAACACTACACAACCCTCACTGAGAAAACACACACTGTCACTCAGAACTCACTGAGAGTAAAAACACTACACAACCCTCACTGATATAACACACACTGTCACTCAGAACACAGTGAGAGTAAAAACACTACACAACCCTCACTGAGATAACACACACTGTCACTCAGAACACACTGAGAGTAAAAACACTACACAACCCTCACTGAGATAACACACACTGTCACTCAGAACACACTGAGAGTAAAAACACTGGCATCAAACACTAATACAGAAAATACAAACTTTTCATCTTTACAGTTTGAACAATTTCAGTGACCACATACAAAGTAATATTTTCTTCAAAGAAAAGAGTGACATTCTTTCACATGATTTATTTACAGTTTTTTACAGTCGCTAGGACACATTTCTCAATACTTAGGTCACTTTTTCAAAACTCTTCACACAGTTCTTCAAACCAACTTTCAGCTCGGCACAGCAGTTCATTTCACTTTCAAAATGCACTAAAACTACCATATCACTTCATACATGTCTCAAATCAACATATTCTTCCATCACACTAGCAAAGGTTGACAGACAACAAACACACTTTGTCACCCACAAAACAATGACCTAAAAAACACTAACAACAGGTAGCATTATACAATGTTTTCTTCTGTAAAACAAGCACACCTCTCTACTGTTTAGAATTCACTCCAATATATTTTACTGGAATGAATCAGACCAGAATCAATATATTTTGTCTTTTTTTTGTTTTGTTTTTTGCACAGACTAATTACAAAATACAAGAATTTGTATACACAACATTCACCGATACAGATACAATAGGAATCAGCTGTGGTTGGTCCAATTGTCCAATTGTTTTTATAGCATTTCATTTTTAGATTCGAAATATATTTCATTACAATATTACTGTAGAAATGTAGCAAATTGCTGTCATGTTCAGTTTTGGATTATGTTATTGTTTTGAACATAAGTTTAACAGTTTTGAAAACAGTATGTAAGCATGTGCAAATTGGCCTGTAAGTACACAGAGTTTTGGTGGTTGTTGTGTCGAAGTGAGAAAAGAATTAATGTAATTTGAAAGATGTAGTCATTGAATGCATTTTGTGCCAAAGCAGTGATAAATGATCCACAGTTTAGCCCACATATACTTCTGTCGTGCTCACTGTGTGAAGAGTTTTGAAAAGTGACCTAAGTATTGAGAAATGTGTCCTAGCGACTGTAAAAAACTGTAAATTTTTAGAACATAATTCTTTAAGGTTAATGAAAATTAGCAATTTGCTTTAATAGTCTGTTGTAATTTACGGAATTACAGTAATGAGGAAAAAAAGGTAGAAACTAAATGTACATACTGTAATTCGAACAAATAACAAACAAGACCTGCTTAAATTTTCAGCTGAGATTGCAGTCAGCAGTGTTTGAAAGGCACAAGACTGAAATCTATTCTGTTTTGAATGTGTGGTTCACAGTTTTGACAGCAGTGTGTTAGCATTTGAACAAAGTGCTGTAAATTCACAGTGTTGTGCAGGTTGTGGTTAAAGTAATGGGATAAGTGTGTAGAGTTTTGAAAACTGTGTTCAAGCAATGAAAAACGAACTAGAGTTTGGTCCACATGAACTGCTGCTGTGCAGACTGTAGTTAGAGTTTTGCACATGTAGTTCCAGTTGTGCTCACTGTCGTTTAGCAATCGAAAAAAAACTGTAACTTACATGAAAATGGGTAAGGTGAGCGCTAGCCAATGGGATTAGTGCACATTTGTCCTGCACACTGCTGAATAACCACCTGACAGAGGCACCTGTGCTTGATCATCATTAGACACAAACGGTTGTGGTTGTGTGTGTGTGTGTGTGTGTGTGTGTGTTTGCGTGCGTGTGTGTGTGTGTTTCGGTAAATAAATGTCAAAAGAATCAGCAATTACCTTTATGAGTTGAACTGTTTTCTCAAACTCTTCTTTAATGTTTTCGATGTGTTTGAGTTTCTCTTGCAAGGACTTCAGTGCTGATATGAGCTCCTCCTGTAATTTAAAGATAAAAATTTATCAGACACAAGAGATTTCTGTAATATGATTTTATGTGTAATACTTTATCTTAAACAAGTGTTTATCCCCATCTTGAAATCTGTCTTACCTTATGTGATGGAATAACTTCACTGATGGGTCTGAATGTGTGATTGATGTGTTTATGCGAGTTAATACACACTACACACACAGGCTGTTTGTCCTCCAGACAGAAGAGTTTGAGTTTCTCACTGTGTAAACTGCAGAGCTCCTCAGACCCTGATGAACGCCTCTCATTTCTCTTCTTCCGGAACGACTCGCACAAGTTTTTTAACACAAGATTAAGTGGAGGATCATCTCTTGAGGATCTTCTTCTGCAGACAGGACACTCCTGAGTTTCTTTGGTTCTCCAGAACTTTTGAAGACACTCTTTACAGAAACTGTGACTACATGATAAAACAACAGGAGTCTTGAAGATTTCACAGCACACGGTACAAGAAAAATCATCTTCAGATAGTGAAGCCATTTTCGATGTTTAATCTCCAGCAATCTGAACTTTACTTTCACTTTCTGAAAGATGGTTTCTAAAATTATACCACAAGAATCACAAACATCTGCTGTTTGTTCAGAAGCTTTGCAAAAATCCTAACTGAAAGTTTTTCTCTTCCTTCTTCATTGATCGCTGTTTTTGTTGTTGTTGTTGTTGTTTTGCTTTTGTCAAGAGAGAAGAGAGTCAGTGTAACAGAAAGTAAGTCTCTTCCTGGTAAGTGTAAGAGGGTGGTGTTTCTGATCAACTTTGGGAGTGTTAAAACAGGTCAGACATGAACATCAGGATTACATCAGGTTAGATTTTAACAAAATGCATTCAAAATGAACTTACATTGAAAATATCAAGTATAATGCTACAAATATTGGTAATAAAAAGACTCAAGGCACTTTAGTTTTATTTATTGCACTCTATTTGTTGTTGAGTGTGTGCGTAAGATAACTGTAAGGGAAACAGCTCAAAAGGAATTATTAATTCATTTATAGGGAATGTTGAAAGTCACTTATTTTATGGCCTAGCAAATGACTCGTCCAGTGTTCATTTGACGGGCCGTGATCATCAGGTCTATTTAAATGTCCAAACTATAGAGAAAACTATTTATTTATTAGCAAGATAACTTAGATCAGAAGTTTAAGACATTCAATTTGTATTAGCTGTTAGCACATAACACAAGACACTTCGCTTTAAATACAAACACGACTTTTTTGACTATTCTAACAAACTAATGCCTAACACAAACACACACACACACACACACACACACACACACACACACACACACACACACACACACACACACACACACACACACACACACACACACACACACACACACACACAGTGAATTTCAAAAGAGTGAAATTATGAAATCCCAAGTTTCTAGCAATATATGAACTTTGTAAAACCTGACCTGAACGAACCATCAATCATTAATTTAACCCTTCTATCGTTTCTTAGTTGTTACATTTTATATCAATTCACTAATTCAGCTAAGAGTCTGGAGGCCACCTGCATTTGTGTTTGGGGATTCCCTTAGGCACACTCCTTTGGTTTGAAAAGGGGGTTTTCCGGGCTAGTTGATTAACTGGCGGGTTACTCATGTCTGGATTGACGTCTTGGGTGGCCTATCACGTTGTGTGTTGGTGTTTGAATGAGTCTTGGTTGGAAGTTGTAGAACTTAAAACTTAACACAAGACTCAACGGAAAGAAAAGAAACCAAGAGAAAGGACAGAATATTGAGACGAAAGTAAAGATGGCTTAAATGCGTCTGCTGAAGGCTTTGTTGGTGTCCTGAGATTTCCTGAGAAATCAAATGTCTGCCCATCCTCCTGGATGAGGTCTGACCCATTAGGTATTGTCTTTAGTTCAGAGGTGAACCTGTTCCCTCCTCTTCGACCATGAATTACATATTATCTGTGGTCTCCTAACTTCTCGCTCTAAGCAGAGGGTACAGTTTAGACATGATTTCTATTATTAGGCATTCAATACGTTTTACACAGATTGCAATCAAGCCATCGTCTGAATTATGAACAGATACATACAATGGTACCAAACACCGCACACTTTCAATCAACCATTCAATAGTTATAACAATTACATGAATTGTAAGTGATTTAAGCATAATGGTCACATATATAGGTTGTGGACATGATAAAGAATTATATAGTTGAACAATGTCTGATTACAAGTCCATTTAGTCATAATTTTGGAATGATTTGATGCGTTTTATAAATGTAAAACCAGTCTCTAGTTTTCCTGTGGATTTCAATGGGGTCTAGAGAGTTTATTCAAAGGTCTTTAAGAAGAAGAAGGTCTGTTTTGGATCTTTGTCATGGGATCAAACAAACTCTTGCGTTATCTTCGTGAGACTAAGGCTCTGACCTTTTTAAATGTATTTTATCTATTGGGTCACCAAAATCTATTTATAAAAGTTTTTTTGTATCAATTGAAATGTCTCCTTTAATAAAGTTTGAGACATAGATTCTAATCTTTATATTAGAAATTATCTTGTTTTTTTTCCTGTTGACACCACCTATTTTGTCATGTCCCTCATAGCCTTCTATGAAAGTGTGCTTGGGATATGAACAATAAAATTTTAAAAAAGTCTATACATTTTGCCATTCCCATAAATATCTATCTCTGCTTTTTTGCTGTTAATGTTTTTTTTCTAAGTAAGTTCAAGATTATTCATTAAAATCACATTATTTAGTCACGTACCTTAGTAATTATATTTGCTGATACTTCAAAAAATTCTTCAATACGATTTGATTCATGGCTATATCGATCGATTAATCGATATTTAGATATTTTGTGCACCTTTACACAACCGGTTACATTTTTATTATCTCACAAATGCAACCAGAAGATATATAACATGAATGTTTAATTAAACACTTTGAAAATTGCACCCTCTTTCCCAATTGGGACATGTACAACAACACAACAAAAATTGAAAAAAGAAAGAAAGAAAGAAAGAAAGAAAGAAAGAAAAATAATTAATGATTGGGGGATTGATAAAATCAATCAAGCTTATAATGGCAACAGTCAATAAAGTCTTCCAGTGTGTTGTGCCAACATGTGCAATAGTGCAAATAACTGAGGTACTCAATATTTTTTTTTAAATAAAACAAATTAATAAAACAAAACACAAAAATAAAACTGTTAAACTTATCTGACATTTGATCTTTCACACAACAGAAGATCTATGAATCATACAAGTGCTACAGTGCAGTGGTCTCTTTTGAGAGGTTTTTCTTTAAAAAAAACAAAACTTATCAACATGTTCAGGAGAGAGGACACTGCCTTCTGAATTGACAATGTCACCTGCAGTGCTAAACACGCGCTCAGATGGTACACTGGTACCAGGAATGCACATGTTTTGTCAAGGTTTAACAGGAGGGGAAACAGTTTGATGACTTTTCGACCCCTCCAACACCTTACCCCCCAAGTTTAAAGATGCAGTGTCTACAACTTCAACATGGGCCAGCTCTTTAGGGGTCTTGACAGTCTGGCTAGGGTCCACAGTGCAGAAGGTGTCACCAAGGTTTTGACTTCTTGGAAGGAGGAACATATTCTAAAATGACAAAAACAAAAGCATGGCTTAGTTATGTCAGGCCCTGTCCACACGGAGGCGCGTTTAGCTGTATACAGACAAATTTTTTATCGGATCGGCGTTTCGTCCAGACGGATGTCGACTAGTCAGATGCGCTAAATCAGTAGGCTAACAGCAACAACAACTGCGACTACTTGCTTGAGTTCATGCTTCAGAAGCTACTGAGCCTATTTTATTTCTTTATTTATTATTTAGGCCTACTTTCATGTATATTTATTTTATTTCTTTATTTTACTTCTTTATTTTTTTATATTTCTTTCTTATGCTATGATGCTTGTATTTTGTCTAATTAAGACATTTCGTATTTTGTAGGGATGGGCATTTCAAGCAAAAATAATATTCAACAAATTATTTGATTATTATCCAGAAAACGCACCTCTGCCCCCTCATGCTCACCGGTAACACGGCGTTCGCTCCGACATTAAATTTCTCTGTACTGTAGGCCTACATGTTGTAGCCATTAAAGAAAAGTTAGTTTCATATTTATGAATATCGTGACTCATTCCTATTTTGTACCAGGCCATTTATGGTTTTTCATATTGTTCAATAAAGTTCTTGGTTAAAAAGAAAGAAAAAAATAAGCTACTGTTCCTAATATTATTGTATACAGCGTGGAAGGTTTATGCGCAAGTCTTCTTCTCTGTTTTTAGTGTATCTGTGTCAGAAATACAGCGCCTCATACTGGTCCGACATGTAAACTACATCGGTTTCAGTCGGTTTCAGCAGTTTCGTGTGTACGCAGATATTTCTTGAGACGGTGCCGTGCTTACGGAATTTTTTTTAGAACGAGGAAAAAAAAGATCGGATAAGGAAACCTCTGGCTTCGTGTGGACGTGGCCTCAGAGAACAAAATAAAATGTGTGCCTCTTACAACTGTTACTTGATAAATAAAAGCACAGATCACATTTCAGCCTGATCAACATTTGTCTATTGAACTCCAGTTTGCACAAACCTGGTTTCAGCCTGGAACATTGGCATCGGTTCAGGGTCGTCATCATCATCATCAGAAGTTCTGTCAGCAGATGAGTTAGCCGTTGCATTCTCAACCTGACACATTGTCATTCTGTAGATTATAACACAGACACACGTTCTTACACACATAGTAAATGGAGAGGCAGTGCATTTTAATGAATTTATAAAACATTGCTGAAACTAAAAAATATATTCTTACTTTCTGGATCATCAATTCTGCAGCCTCATGGATGAGATACTGGAAGGTTGCATCTCTTTCCTCTTCACTGTACCATAACATTGGAGTCTTTAGCTGTGACAGTAAAATGTTTCAACAATTTAGCTTGAAGAGGTGCAATAACAGATACAGTTGGCTGCTCTTCCTCGCACATTATGGTGGTGGCAGTTTTCACTGGTGAGAGTAGCTTAACCATATCTTCAGCTACAGTGATATTAATTTCACTGAGGGTATGCACGTCATTTGATAGTTTCCTTCGTTTTTTGTCCAGCAGTGAAGCAGACACTGCAGCTTGTTGCTCCTAAAATCGTGATAAAATACTAAAATACAATAATAAACCAGCAACAATACACTATGTCTAGCAAAACACTGCAAACATGTCTCAAATAATTTTTCAAAACACTAACATATATATTCTCAGGAAGAATTAACAGGAAGATTTAGTCAATCATAGCACAATGTCATAAAAACACGAACATATGGAATTACAGAAACTGCATTATTTTAAATTTATTGTATATTTTATATGTATTGTATTGCACCAACAACCATGCCACGCTCAAAATTGCTTAAATCACCTTTCTTTCCCATTCTGACATCCAGTTTGGAGTTCAGGAGATTGTCTTGACCAGGACCACACCCCTAAATGCATTGAAGTCAAGTCAAGTCACCTTTATTTATATAGCGCTTTTACAATACAAATTGTTTCAAAGCAGCTTTACAGAGATAACAGGAAAGTAAAGTTGTAATAGTATTGTTAAATTCAAAATTAAATGTTAAATGTCCCCAACTGAGCAAGCCAAACGCCAATGGCGAATGAAGGCGAAAAAAAGGCGACAGTGGCAAGGAACCAAAACTCCATCAGGTGACAGAATGGAGAAAAAAACCTTGGGAGAACCCAGGCTCAGACGGGGGGCCAGTCCTCCTTTGGCCAACAAACGAACAGTGTATGATTATGATTTAGGCGGAATAATAGGTCAGAAGTCAGATTGGATCAGAACTTTCACAATATTTATCCAGTTCATCTGGTTGGGGTCTGAGTCATCACGCCGGTATGGAGATGAGTTTGTTGAGCTGTACATGAGGCCTTCACAGTGTTGATGAGGCTGGCACTCCAGGGATGCGTTATCATCGTGTCCATGTGATGGTCCTTCCTCAGATCTGGATACGACGGTTTGCGGTTAACCTCAGGATAAACAGAGAGACTAATACTGTATTAGCGTAGACGCCATTCTTCTTATGATGTACAAAGTACATCAGGATTTATGGGAAGTGTTCCCGGTTCCGGCTGATCTAAACTATGCAGCCTAACATTGAATTATAGCAGTCTATAATGTGTTATGTGTATGCTAAGCCAAAGAGATGTGTTTTTAGTCTAGCTTTGAACTGACAAACTGTGTCTGCTTCCCGGACAAAGTTAGGAAGATTGTTCCAAAGTTTTGGTGCTAAATAGGAAAAGGATCTACCGCCAACAGTTGATTTTGATATTCTAGGTATTATCAACTGACCAGAATTTTGAGATCGCAATAGACGTGAAGGACTGTAATGGGTTAAGAGCTCGCTCAAGTACTGGGGAGCTAAACCATTTAGTGCTTTGTAAGTAATCAGCAATATTTTGAAATGTATACGATGTTTAATAGGGAGCCAATGCAGTGTTGACAGAACCGGGCTAATATGGTCATATTTACTGGTTCTGGTAAGAACTCTAGTGGCTGCGTTTTGGACCAGCTGTAGTTTGTTTACAACTGTTGAAGCAACTGCCATGAGATTGGGTGATTAGATAATTGCATTAATGAGAAATTGAACAGGTGTTCCTAATAATCCTTTGGGTGAGTGTATATTCTGACCAGGCTCTGGGCTAGAATCAGGGATGCTCTAAGGGAGCCTGCAACCTGATAATCAGTTATTGCTAAACATCCAACGCATTGGTTGAGCCACCTTCAAGAAGGCTTGTGAAAGCCTGACTACTTGATAGTGATACTAGTTAGCAGAACTAGCCTCAGATATCTAGTTGTTCTCACAGAAATTCTTTGGGCCTGGTTTTCCTAGTTTACATTAAAAGGGCAGTGTACTCAGCAAAAGTGCTATTGACCCTTTAAACAAGGGAAGTACAATCTTACAGTACCTAAATATCGAGGAGGTCTATAGAAAGGCCAATTATCAAAAGTGTCAGCCCATGGCAGTGCTTAGGCTCTAAGGGAGTGTACTCAGACCGACCCGAATGGTAGGGAGTACTAATGTGTCTGTACCTGAGCCCCAGTGATGCAGGGTGAAAAAACTAAAGCTACGGCTGGGCGATATGACGATATTATTGTATATATTATTTTGTATGTCTCACAATATCGCCATATCGATAACAGCCAGTTACCAGACGATAATCGACAATATCGTAAAAATGACGATTGATAAACCTAGGACGTTGCCAAATACACTATAAATAGCTTAGTAGTTACCATACAATTACCTTTTTAGCGTTTTTGATGCATAGCTACCGTATGTGTTAAAGCAAAACATTAAAAGTAGTATGGATAAGATGTTGGTTGTGTCTGTTTTCATTACACATACGCAGAGAGAAGCACGTTACAAAAAATGAATGAGACAAACTTGGCTACAAATTTTAAACAGCTCTAAAAATATTATAGGCTTTTACCACCGTAAATGTGATTTACCCAGCTGTCTTAACAGTTGCATATGGAAATCTTTTTTTAAAAATCATCATTATTATTATTAAACCTTTATTAATCATAGAGATTTTTTTTTTATTAACAGAGATTAAAAATCTCTTTTTCAAGAGTGTCCTGGCCAAGACAGGCAGCAGTACTATACCACATATGCAGTACATACAAACATAAAATATGCAAAAACACTAGAAACATAAAACAACTGCCACAGCAAATCTTTCAAAGTCAACCAAAATCCTAAAAACACATTAGGTAAAACATCTGCAGCCAGATGTGGCTGCCTCCATGTCAATCAGCAACCTCTTAAAAGCAACCAATGAGACGAGCTCAGTAAAAATCATCATTCAAATCATCAAAAAATGAAATCATCATTCGAAATTAAAACAAATATGATTTCAGTTTTTAACAAACACATTAGTTCTTAAAAATAAAATAAAATCCAAACACCATGTTATTTAATTGAACCTATACATTTCTAAAACATTAACTAACGAAACAATCTAACTCAGGTTTCTAGAAAGGAAACCGAGCATATTCACCTTCTCCGGGGTTAAAACATTATGGAATGGGGTGACAATTTGACCCGCTGTGCTAAAAACCCTTTCTGAAGCATTGCTTGTTGCAGACACACACACAAAATTTCCCCATTACCAGAGGCATGAGCGGGAAGCAGCTTTCATTATTTTTCCACCACACAAGTTTTTTAAGCTCCACACACAAAAAAAAGTCACCATGTTTACTAACTGAAAAGGGGTCTATTGAATCAATTAAATCATCAGTTTTTGTTTACATATTTTATTGAGAGTTTAGGTATATGAAATGTTTCTCCCCTGATAACTACTTTAAGTGTATCCCACAATGTAGATGCTGGGGGGGAAACATGCAACATGAAACATGCGCTTCATAAGGCACACACGCACATTTGCACACACACGCAAGGTCTCTCGCTCTCTCCCTCTCTGCGCTACACGGTTTGGAGCTCGCGAGCTCTAGATTCCCGAAGATTTGAACTAATTTGCGGGCATCAGGGAGCCGCTATCAATATGCGGGAGACTCTCGTAACTTCCAGGAGACTTGGGATGTCTGAGATTCCGAAGCTTCGAATATTCGATGTTCATTACTACCGAAGCTTCGAAGCTCAAAAAATGGTATTCGGACCAGCCCTAAAACTTACAAGATTTATATGATGTCATCAAATTGAAAAACCCTCTCAATGTATTGTGATGTGCCCATGATGACTTAATTGATATTTATATTAATAGAATATTGTCTACAACTGCAAGAGGTAGTATTTGGTAGAAGGTGTAGACAAGCATCATTTAAACCAGGCTTTCTCAACCCTGGTCCTTGAGGGCCACTGACCTGCAGAGTTTAGCTCTAACCCTAAATCAAACACACCTGAGCCAGCTAATTAAGCCTTTCGGGATTGCTGAAAAGCTACAGGCAGGTGAGTTTGATCAAGGTTGGACCTAAACTCTGCAGGACAGTGGCCCTCGAGGACCAGGGTTGAGAACCCTTGTTTTAAACTAATGTTGTTTTTGTAGTTCCCAGTGTTTCTCACCTTCTGGAATCAAATCTCCAATCATAAGAGGCAGCAGCCTTAGAAGGCACCACATCTGTGCTGCTGTTTGTCTCATAGACCCATTAGGGTTTTTAAGATCCTGAGGTTTGATTGCAGATGGTTTGTTGTGACTATCAGAAAAACCATAGTGAAAGCTTGTCAGTCTATTATTCAGCTGATCAAGTGTCAAGACTTTTTGTTCAATCAAAGAATTGAGAACAAGTTTGGTTTCATAACCTCCAACCCCTTCCAGAATGTCATGCATGACATCTGGAGTTACGTTGTCAGTTACGTGATAGAACTGCAGTTTATTGAGTGAACACTCTCTTTTGATGCCAGTTTCAGTTGGGTTATTCTGAAGCAGATCAGAGTGGTAGTTAACCCTGTTGCGCATTGCTGACAGATCCTCAACTGTTTGTCCTCTCAAAACCTCTCTTTGTACCCGACACCATCGACACACAGTTTTTCCTGAGAAGCTTTCTGTGTAGCCTAGGATGCCATTAAGACCCAAGTTGTCCCCACAAACCGGTGCGACTCCTGCTTCGACAGTGCCCTTGAAATGTTTTGTGGCAACCTGTATTCCTTCCAATTCCAGATCTTTAATGTCAGACACAATTGGATCTAAGACAGCATTGACTCCATATGTTTTTACATCATCTGTCTTGTACACTGCCAACAAGAAGTGAGAGTTTAGGCTGGAAAGATACTCAGGATGCAAGCATTTAAGAGTAAAATAAATAAAACCTAGCTTGTGAACTGAGGTTTTTGATCCAAGTGGATTGACCTTCTCACAATCATCGTTGTAAATGACAAGAGGAATGGACAACTCTTTAGAAAAGAGTTCATTTGTTTTGAAGATTGTGCCATCTTTAAAATCTGCGAGACCCGTGCTTTCTTGATTTTGCCACTCAAAGATTTTCTCCATTGTTCCTGGACTTTCTAAAACCTGCTTCAGCAAAGGCTTTAGAGGAACACGCTGAAAAGTGTCTCGGACTGCCACTTGTCTAACAGTCCCCGTCAATGTGTCTCTCTGTTGAGTGTATGAAAAGCCAGGGAGAGGTACTTCCTCTGGCCGCACAAAGCATCCAGACTGAATAAAATACTGCATTTGTTTGTACTCTGACTCAAATCCCTGAAATGGTTGAGCCGCACACACAATATATTCTAAGAGTTTCTGGGCCCCAGGACTCTCACTATGGCCTATCTCTCTTAAAAAAGAGACGGTGTTTCTCTGTAGAGATCCAACAACATCACTGATAAGGCTGGATGTGTGATCTACCACAGAATTAACAGTACTCAACATCTGGGAGGAATTTGACCTTAATTTAGCTAAAAACAAAGCTACTCTGTCTTGTACATTTTCTTCCTCTAACTCATCAAATTGTTCTTCAGCAATTTCATCACAATCCTCATCACACTGCTCAACAGCATCTAAAACTGAATTTGATAAATTATCAGGCTCAACCAAAGGGGTTTCCTCCATTTCATTTCCAATGTCATTAACATGCTCCAGTAGGTGTCTTCTAAATTACCTAATAATACTGAATGTGCGATGACATCCAGCTTGACCACACTGAAAGTAACTAAATGTAGAAAATACATGATGTGCAACCCTCAAATGTAAAAATAAAGCTCTGATATTAGGCCCCGAAGACCTTTTGCATTTAGGCATTTAAATGAACCCCATGCATTCTACACCTAATACCTTGTACTTACATCAAGTGCATTCTTAAGGTACTTCTTGAATTTTCCAATAATGGGGATAAGAGAGGTCAGAGTGACATCATCTAAAAGAAGGAGGGTTTCTTGATCGATCTTCTCAGCTTTTGATGGAGATGATGAAACATCATTTTATAATGGATGGATACACTTTTTTGGGCTTCAAAATTTGGGATGCCATTCACTGCCATAACAATGATGGATTATCCAGGGCTTTTTTTGGTCCCACTTTATATTAGGTGGCCTTAACTATGCACTTACATAAAAAAAGTACAATGTACTTATTGTGTTCATATTGTATTGTAAAACACTTTACAACTTTACACTTTACATCATTAACACTTTACAATGGCTGATATTGAGGTGAGATACGGGTAAAGTTAGGAACATGTGTGGTGCATGGGTAAGTTTAAGGGTAAAGTTAGGAACATGTGTGGTGTATGGGTAAGTTTAAGGATAAAGTTAGGGACACGTGTGGTGTATGGGTAAGTTTAAGGGTAAAGTTAGGGACAAGTGTGGTGTATGGGTAAGTTTAAGGGTAAAGTTAGGGACACGTGTGGTGTATGGGTAAGTTTAAGGGTAAAGTTAGGGACAAGTGTGGTGTATGGGTAAGTTTAAGGGTAAAGTTAGGGACACGTGTGGTGTATGGGTAAGTTTAAGGGTAAAGTTAGGGACAGGTGTGGTGTATGGGTAAGTTTAAGGGTAAAGTTAGGGACAGGTGTGGTGTATGGGTAAGTTTAAGGGTAAAGTTAGGGACAGGTGTGGTGTATGGGTAAGTTTAAGGGTAAAGTTAGGGACATGTGTGGTGTATGGGTAAGTTAACCGTTGCCAGAGCGTCGGCGCACTGAAGCGTTTTTTTTTTTATTTAGTTCAAATTTACTATCAGATTTAATGTTATACCTTGACAAACTATACATCATTAAAAAGATATAAGACTCAAGATTCAGTATTTGACCACTATTGTATTCTGAGAAACTTATAGTGACAGTTATGTCTTAATTTGTGTCAGGAGTTATGAAATGAAAAAATGAGTCGATACCTTTAATATGAATTATGAGCGTCAGCTGGTCCATTCATAAAAAACACTCCGTGCTGTCGTCATGACAGTGATTCACGAAACAACGTCCCTCAGGGCTTTAGCTCAAAAATGTGCAGACTTGGAGAAATATTGATATATTTTCATTGATTCACATCATATTTCTATAGACAGGAATAATATTTATTGAATTTATACCCAAATGCGTCGATGTAATCATTATGATCGCTTCTTACTGAGATGTGCTGTGTTTTCAATTCATACCAATAGCCTGAGGGCGCTATATGCACACTAATAGTCCATATATGGATCACGAAGAAGACCCATAGTCATGTGACAATCCAGACGTCACCTCGATACAGAAAGTAGCTGACAGAGATCGCTGTAACATGCAGATAAAGATGTTTTGAAGACAATAAACATGATTGCAATGATATTTGAGTTACCTGTGTTCTTCAAGCCGTGTCAGGTATTTCATAATAATAGATTATATTTATAATGTAATGCTAATCGATATAGATTCCATCATCGTGTAGAACACTATAAATAATAAATTTTCTGTCGGATTTTTTTTTATCTGAAGCCAAATTAGATCACATAAGATTATTTAAAACACTCGACTTGCGTTATAAAGTAAGTTTGGAGCACAAACATGGTTTTAATCTCATAAATGGTCGTGTATTGATGGTGTGCTAAGCTAACATGCTAGCTAGCCCAGGTGCACCTGCCACCAGCAGTTATTGATTTATGATTTTATTCTAAATAGGAATGCTTACTGAAATGTTTCAGTGCATTTGATACCAGTTTCAAATATTTAGTGAGAACTTTGATAAAATAAATTAGGGTTTGAAACCCTATGAATAGCCTGTGAATAGCCAGTTGTTAGTAGCTAATGCAGACAAAAGAAATGCATATTTAGAGCCATAACCAGTCTGGAGAGGTGTAAATGTGTGCAGGGGAGACTGACTCTGAATGGGGCTCGTTTACACCACAAAATAATAGAGACAATAGACTGAATAGATGACTCAGAAGATGACTAAACATCAGTTTTCATTTTAGAGTCTAATCAAAATAAAGTAATTTGACATGATCTTGAAAAACATTTAACTAAATACAGAGTTGTAGACTTTTCATTTTCAGATTTTAAATATAAAATGGTCACACATATGGCTTTAGCTGCAGTGCATTTCTAGATTCCTCCAGGGCCAACTTCAATTTTATTTTTATGAAGATGTTTCATAAAAATAAATTTCTAATAACTTTACAAAACTTTGAAGCTATTTAAACATTTTTTTTCATTATGACAATAATTAATTCTACATTTACAATAAACTACTAGGTGTCAGCTTTCAGATGAGATCATACTTGTGCTTTTAGTGCAAAGGGTTCATGAACTGTATCTGTTTAAGTTTGGGTATGCCATTTCTGGGGATTTTTCAAAAGTGGCCTCGAAGGTTAACAGTTAGGAACATGTGTGGTGTATGGGTAAGATTAAGGGTAAAGTTAGGGACACGTGTGGTGTATGGGTAAGTTTAAGGATAAAGTTAGGGACACGTGTGGTGTATGGGTAAGTTTAAGGGTAAAGTTAGGGACAGGTGTGGTGTATGGGTAAGTTTAAGGGTAAAGTTAGGGACACGTGTGGTGTATGGGTAAGTTTAAGGGTAAAGTTAGGGACACGTGTGGTGTATGGGTAAGTTTAAGGGTAAAGTTAGGAACATGTGTGGTGGTATGGGTAAGTTTAAGGATAAAGTTAGGAACATGTGTGTTGTATGGGTAAGTTTAAGGGTAAAGTTAGGGACACGTGTGGTGTATGGGTAAGTTTAAGGGTAAAGTTAGGGACAGGTGTGGTGTATGGGTAAGTTTAAGGGTAAAGTTAGGGACACGTGTGGTGTATGGGTAAGATTAAGGGTAAAGTTAGGGACACGTGTGGTGTATGGGTAAGTTTAAGGGTAAAGTTAGGAACATGTGTGTTGTATGGGTAAGTTTAAGGGTAAAGTTAGGGACACGTGTGGTGTATGGGTAAGTTTAAGGGTAAAGTTAGGGACAGGTGTGGTGTATGGGTAAGTTTAAGGGTAAAGTTAGGGACAGGTGTGGTGTATGGGTAAGTTTAAGGGTAAAGTTAGGGACAGGTGTGGTGTATGGGTAAGTTTAAGGGTAAAGTTAGGGACAGGTGTGGTGTATGGGTAAGTTTAAGGGTAAAGTTAGGGACACGTGTGGTGTATGGGTAAGTTTAAGGGTAAAGTTAGGGACAGGTGTGGTGTATGGGTAAGATTAAGGGTAAAGTTAGGGACAGGTGTGGTGTATGGGTAAGTTTAAGGGTAAAGTTAGGAACATGTGTGTTGTATGGGTAAGTTTAAGGGTAAAGTTAGGGACACGTGTGGTGTATGGGTAAGTTTAAGGGTAAAGTTAGGGACAGGTGTGGTGTATGGGTAAGTTTAAGGGTAAAGTTAGGGACAGGTGTGGTGTATGGGTAAGTTTAAGGGTAAAGTTAGGGACAGGTGTGGTGTATGGGTAAGTTTAAGGGTAAAGTTAGGGACAGGTGTGGTGTATGGGTAAGTTTAAGGGTAAAGTTAGGGACAGGTGTGGTGTATGGGTAAGTTTAAGGGTAGGGTTAGGTGTAAGGGACGTGTCAACAGTGTAATTATAAATGTAATTACAATGAAAAAACATGTATGTACACAATAAGTGCATTGTATTAAATTATTAATTTAAATGTTAGTACATAGTAGTTAAGGCCACCTAATATAAAGTGGGTCCTATTTTTTAATATAACTCCGATTGTATTCGTCTGAAAGAAGAATGTATACACCTAGGATGGCTTGAGGGTAAGTAAATCATTGGGTAATTTTCTTTTTTGGTTGAACTAACCCTTTAAGGACATTTCAAGGGAACGGCAAAGCGCTGCCGTTACCAACTGGGTGTTCATTCACTCAGGTTCAGCTCAAATGCAATGCCCGACGTTATCGAGTCTGGGTTATTTCAGACGGTTATATTCTTTTTAGATAGGCTATTTCTTTTTCAAAATCATTGATGATATTAATAATGCTGCAGTGTTATTTTGTTCTCATGTTTTTTAATGAAAGTTATTTTTCGGTATGGCTTCGAAAACGCGCAGTGATGTCTGTAATCACTTTGATCACAAAAAATAAAATTAAGTGCAAAATGTGCATCGCTAATCAGTCATATACATAGCATTATAACAAGAACAAGATTGCTTGTGGTGCTAATGGCACAGCCTACGGCGCAAATTACATGACAAAAAAAATGGAAAAATAGAAAATCTGTTCAATTTCATTAATTCAAAATGTATTGTTTCTGATGTCACAAATTAGCAAAATTAAAAAATTGTAAAAAGGGGAGAAAATGGCAAATATCCACTGATGTAAAGACTAAAAACTAAAAAATGAACTTCTGGTTTCAATTTTTGCATTTGCATTGTATAGTATGAAAAATTAATGTGTAAGGTTTCACGGACCGTGATGCATCATGAAACATTTTATAATCGGTCCCACTTTATATTAAGTGGCTTTAAGTACTATGTACTTACATTGAAATTAATAATTTGATACAATGGACTTATTGTGTACATACATGTTTTTACATTGTACTTATATTTTGAAAATACCTGCGTGTAATTACAGCTGTAATTCATTTGTGTAATTACATTTGTAATTACACTGTTGACCCTTCCCTCACACCTTAACCCACCCTTAAACCGACCCATACCACCACACCTGTCCCTAACCTTACCCGTATCACACCTCAATAGCAGCAAAAGTGTTTTACAATACAACCTGAACACAATAACTACATTGTACTTATTTTTCGATGCAAGTACATAGTACTTAAAGCCACTTAATATATAGTGGGACCTTATAATCTAATTGTTACCCTCAGAATTGTAATCGAATCGTGAGGCAAGTGAAGATTCAAACCTTTTCTAAAAATACCCTGGTTTGAACAGCAGATTTGATAAATTCAACAGAAAAGTCAATTTGTAATTTCTACACTAATTTTTCAGTTTTAAAGTGTGCAAGTGCTTTACGATTACAATGAACCCTGTAAAATATTACTACATACCTTCAAATGTGGGAATTAACTCTTCAAGATTCCACTCTCTTAGTTTAGTTTTCACATATTCGTCCATCTAAGATAAAATAACAGATAACATACATTTTATGACTAAATTATGTACATCCCAATAACAGAGTGGCAAAGCAAAATTGGCGGTAATGATGCTAGTTACCATTATTGAACTAGGCAACTGTAGTCAGGTTTATAGAACTGAAAACATGTAAAACGTCTCATTGCTCTTTAATAATAGTGAAATCAGGGTTGATGATGTCAAATGTACAAGGCTTAACAGAGTTGAAATTAGAAGTCGGAAAATGAGACGGAACAGTTAGCTGGATTTAACAATTTTCTGCGTCAAAGCAGCATTTGGCAAAAAAAATTATTTATGAAATAAACAACATAATTTAACAAGTACAACAGTAACAAAAAGGTCTTACTGTTTTGCATTTATTTTTCAATGTCCTTCGATGCACTTTCCAGCCATTTCAGAAAGATCACAGTGCTTGCTGCCTTTGCATTCTCTAAAACAGAAAATGTGTGAAGTATGTTCTGACAGAAGACCAAGCTAACGTTAGCAAAGTAAGTTAACCTTCACCGAATCAAACCCGTAGCTAATACAGCAAATCATATATAATAAAGTTAACATATTCAGAAGCAATTTTTAAAAATGGACTTACCTTTTCCCTCCCTAAGGCCAGCGTCGCGATGACAGTGTGGCGCACTTAGTCCACTGAGCAGAGAATTGTGTCTTATGAGGCTGTGATTCGGCCGTGAGGTAACGTTAATCTCAATTGAGCTGAGAGCGTAAAACTGCGTTTATACAGTAAAATCGTTAGAGAAATATTGAATATGTAAGGGATAATGTAGTGTGACTCTATTAACAGAATTTTTGGAAATAAGACATAAGAAAACCAATAAAAGCAGCAGTTAAGACTTAAAGCAAAAATCGCAAATATTTCCATGTAAGCTCTTTTCCGACTTTTCCACCTTCCACGAAATCTCAAAATACTCTTGGATAAAAACCAATTGATAACTACTTGAATGTGTATTTATTTACCATAAACTGCATAAACGTATATTTTATTTGCTTCCACCTGAAGGCGCTAAGAAAATGGCGGCTTCTCCGACTGGTGTCGTCCGTGTTGTTGCGTGACGTGCGTGCTCTCTCTCACGTCCGCGTTCCCAACCCAGCACCGCTGGGTTACAGATTAAGAACGATTTTCAACCCAAATTGGGTTACATCAACCCAGCATCCTTACCCAACAGTCTCAACCCAGCGTTTGGGTTGAAAAAACAACCCAGCAATTTTTAGAGTGACACTCAGTGACGTTGAATGTCACCTGGCCCAGTGTAGTGCCTTTTCCTTTTCCTGAAATCGAGTCAGAACGGTCCTAACTAACGATGGAGGAATTTACATAATGTGTAAGTATTTATACATTTTGTCATTATTACACAAATTACAGTATTTTTAACTGTTATTGGGGTGAATATCACATTTGCATACACTGTTTTTGTATGTCCTAAGGGACGAAATGTATGATGATTATAATAATTTACCTCAGTGAATGTAGCCAGCTTAGCTAGTTTGTGAAGTAAAGTTATTTTTAGTTTAGGTAGCTGAAAAATAGTGCTTAGATACATGTGTCATTGTGTGTTGTTTGTTTGTGTGCTTAGGGTCTAGAGAACAGACTGTTGAGTTTATTCAGTTAAGGAGCCGACACACGTGTCTTGCAGGGAAGAGAAATGCAGAAAAATGTGGATGGGAGTATGTTATATAATACGTGTTATTGATAATTATAGACTATATAACTACATATTCTTAATTTCTACTGTGACTTGTTTACATAAAAATGTGCTAACTCCTTTCCATACTATGTTTCAGAACAGTGATTGAAGAGATAGGGCTAGAGGGCAAGGTGTCCGTCCAGTAGGGATCTAGGAAGTGGGAGAATATATATATGTTAATAAACAAGATATAATATATAATATACACAGATTTGAAATAACTATACACACATTCATTCATTCATTCTAGGAATTTAAGTACCCACCAACTGGGTCATGAAAAGACAATGGGGAGGAGATGGCAACCTCGTGGCTGTGGTAATGCCATGAGGCGAATGGTCAGAAGCCATCAATAACACCACCACTAATAATGTCATCACTTCTTTTAAATGAGGACCTGTCCATCAACTCTCCCACTTTTTTCACCAGTCCACCTCCTATGGCCTCAGTCACCAACTCATGTCCAACTATGGCACATGTGTCAAACTCAAGGCCCACCACATCATTTTACTTGGCCCTCGAGAGCATATGATTGTCTTAAAATTAAAAGTCTATGCTGCTTTATACCGTAAATTGACCATAAACTACATCTCCCACAATGTATGTCGATTTTGTCTGCCTTCCGCCACTTGACTGCAGTGTTTTCACAACAGCATTTAACTAAGCAGTCTTCCAATAAGTGGAGTTGAGAAATATCTACAGATAATCCCGAATTGTCCAAGAAAATACAAAATTGATGCAGAAGGAAGGCAATTTAATGAAATATGGGAAAGCGAATACATGTTTGTGCTTCAAAGAGAAAAAACGATATATCTTTTGTGTTGTGAGGCAGTTTCAGTGGTGAAGGAGTACAATATATATCGGCATTTTGACAGCTAAGTGTGCCAAATTTAACCTCCAAGAAAAACAACAGATTGTCCAATAACTAAAAGGCAGACTGCAATCACAGCAGAATATGTTAGCCAAAGCGACAGCCCAAAGCATGCAGCAGTGAAAGCTAGCTTTATTGTGGCTGAAGAAATCGCCTGGGCTTCGAAGTGTATTTCTGAGGGGGCATTTTTGAAGTTGTGTCAGCAGGTGTGCCCCGACCAGATACAGAGTTACAGACCTTTAAAATGTCAGTTTGTCAAGAAGTACCATCACAGGCCGAGTTAGGAACTAGCAGGAAATCTAACAACACAGAGACCCACAGTTATCTGGCTTTTTCATTAGCTGTTGATGAAAGCACAGACAACACAAATATAGCGCAGCTATTCATTTTTATAAGAAACGGGAAGCAGCACTTCTCTGTCACTCAGCTCTTGGATGAAGCTGCCCTGTAAGGGACGACAACGGGGAGGGACGTTTTTGATGCGGTTGAGAAGTCCGTAAGTAATAATAAATTACCCTTGGAAAAGTTGGTCAGGCTAACTATCCATGTCGGGTACACCTGCAATGTGTGGAGAAAAAAATAATTGGTTGGACTAATGAAGGACAAAATGCGGAAAAGTAACTGCCATGCTCCTCTGATAACGTATCATTGCATTATCCATCAAGAAGCTTGATGTGAAAAGGTTCTGGAAATGGACGATAGAATGATCACTATTATAGACAGTGGACTAAACGCTACTACAGTTAGCAATCTCACTCCAATATATTTTTGTGTGAAGTGAACAAATCCCTCACCCTCAATTTTTCATAACTCGCCTGTTTGTACTTTAGTTAACCAATAAAAACATTTGCCGCGAGGTCACAGCGTTTGGGTTCGCGCGCTCACAAGGTTTGCAAAAAGTAAAGGCTACAGGCTAAAACACTCGAGGTTAGATATATATATATATATATATATATATATATATATATATATATATATATAGTATATATAAGGTGTAGAGGCATTGTTTTTATTCCACTATTGACTTCATCAGCTAAATTTACTGTTTAGATGCGCTCGAACTGTAGCATGCTGAGGACATCTGCTGGTAAAAGACGTGTAACTGTAACAAACTGATATTGATTCATTCAAAAGTATAAATCAAATTTGTCTTCAAAAGAAGGCAACTCTCTAATCAGAGTGACGGATTCTCCCAACTCTTCTCGTCTTTTAAGGTTATTGTGAACTTTACCCAAAAGCGCCTGTTTTTCTTTTGATGTTTTTGTGTAACGTAAAGCAGCAGCAGGTCATCCATTTTCACTACTTTGAAACGGCAGCACGGGCGCGCTTGCGCTTAAAATAAAATGACCGTTATCGTTCTTGGTGTGAACTAGACAGAAGTGACAGAACCCTAACACATTGAGTATGTACAAATATTAACATTTAAAGGGGTCATATAATGTCATTTTTATACAAGTTAATATAAATCTTTAGGGTCTAAATGAAAACTTTGTAATATACTTCTATTAAAAATTCTCATTAGTATTGTAAGAAAACACAAATTTTACCTGGTCAAAAACAGCTCTGTTTTCAGCATGCCGTTTCAGTGCATATGCCTTTAAATGATAGTGAGCTTTGCTCACTCCCCCCCCCTCTGTTCTTTGGGGCGTTTTGACACAAATCACGTGGAGTGTTGCCTTGACAACAGTTGAGGGTATATTTTGCAACACGAATGTTAGTGAGAGTCTCTGAGGAAACATCTGTGCAACCGTATCAATTTGAACCGGAGTCGGACCCGGAACAAGATGAAGTTCGACAATTAAGGCTCGAACAGGACGTTTCTGAATGGTTGGTTAACATAATGTCACGTAATGTACACCTGCGTACACAGTTCTTAATAACACATTAACCATAACGCGTTGTTCATTATGAACCGGATTATGAATTATATTGAGAACGTCGTAACGTTATATAAAAAACATGCTGTAATATACCCTGAGTGTAAACATTAGCCGCATTCATCGTGAAGCGTGCAAGCGATTTGCAAACATTTATATTTAAAGGTTAATAAAACGTTACACTCACTTCTTCTGGAGGTGCAGCAGGAACACGAATAGTTGGTAACGATTCTTTTTTCAGGACCAGCTTCTTAGCAAAACCAAATTTACACTGACGCTCGTTTATAAAGCAGTCTGGTGAGAAATGATTAGTGCAAACATAAAAGCATTTATGCGTCTTCAGCGGTTTGAATTTAGGAACATTAAAATGACTGCTGAGTTCCTTATTACAGCCAAGAACAGAACACCACAATCGCTTAGATGCCATTCTGCTCCAGTCTATCAACAATGGCGGACTACAGTGACAGCTCCCTCAGGGCGGGTCTGTGTTGAAATGCTGCTGTCAATTATCAATCGTGGGAGGGCAGTCCGATCTAGTGATGTCACAAAAACGAACGTCTCAATTTGAGGCAGGGGAAAACATATAAGGAGATTAAAACAAAAACACTGGATGGATTTTTATCATTATATGATGGTTGTGTACAGGCACTGCCAACACACATTTCAGTACAATCAACTTGTAAAAGTGCATGTACAATTATATGACCCCTTTAAAGTCACTGTAAAGGCAATAAAAAAAAAAGTGTAAACACATTATTAATGTTAGAAAGGTATTGCTAAAACACATTACAAAGACTGAACTGTGAAGTACTGAATTGTGGGGTTAGACCTTTAAACAGTTTTTCACCATTGCTGTGTTCAGGATTTTTTGGGCGGGGCTAAAACGGTGGCTCGATGACGCACTGGAGCCATTGAGCTCCTGGCCCCCCCCTACTGTCAATGACGCACTGGAGCCCCTGAGCTCCTGGCCCTGCCCCCACTGTCAATGACGCACTGGAGCCCCTGAGCTCCTGGCCCCGCCCCTACTGTCAATGACCCACTGGAGCCCCTGAGCTCCTGGCCCCGCCCCTACTGTCGATGACGCACTGAAGCCCCTGAGCTCCTGGCCCCGCCCCTACTGTCGATGACGCACTGGAGGCCCTGAGCTCCTGGCCCCGCCCCTACTGTCGATGACGTACTGGAGGCCCTGAGCTCCTGACCCCACCCCTACAGTCGATGACGTACTGGAGGCCCTGAGCTCCTGACCCCACCCCTACAGTCAAAGACGCACTGGAGGCCCTGAGCTCCTGACCCCACCCCTACAGTCGATGACGCACTGGAGCCCCTGAGCTCCTGGCCCCACCCCTACTGTCAATGACGCACTGGAGGTCCTGAGCTCCTGGCCCCGCCCCTACTGTCAATGACGCACTGAAGCCCCTGAGCTCCTGGCCCCACCCCTACAGTCGATGACGTACTGGAGGCCCTGAGCTCCTGGCCCCACCCCTACAGTCGATGGCGCACTGGAGGCCATGAGCTCCTGGCCCCGCCCCTACTGTCGATGACGCACTGGAGGTCCTGAGCTCCTGGCCCCGCCCCCACTGTCGATGACGCACTGGAGGAACTGAGCTCCTGGCCCCGCCCCTACTGTCGATGACGCACTGGAGGCACTGAGCTCCTGGCCCCGCCCTCACTGTCGATGACGCACTGGAGGCCCTGAGTTCCTGGCCCCACCCCTACTGTCGATGACGCTCTGGAGGCCCTGAGCTCCTGGCCCCACCCCTACAGTCGATGACGCACTGGAGGCCTTGAGCTCCTGGCCCCGCCCCTACTGTCGATGACGCACTGGAGGTCCTGAGCTCCTGGCCCCGCCCCCACTGTCGATGACGCACTGGAGGCACTGAGCTCCTGGCCCCGCCCCTACTGTCGATGACGCACTGGAGGCACTGAGCTCCTGGCCCCGCCCTCACTGTCGATGACGCACTGGAGGCCCTGAGTTCCTGGCCCCGCCCCTACTGTCGATGACGCACTGGAGGCCCTGAGCTCCTGGCCCCGCCCCTACTGTCAAAGACGCACTGTAGCCCCTAAGCTTCTGGCCCCGCCCCCACTGTCGATGACGCAGTGGAGGCCCTGAGCTCCTGGCCCCCCCCTACTGTCGATGACGCAGTGGAGGCCCTGAGCTCCTGGCCCAGCCCCTACTGTCGATGATGCACTGGAGGCCCTGAGCTCCTGGCCCCGCCCCTACTTTCGATGACGCACTGGAGGCCCTGAGGCTGTCCCCTGACTTCTATGAAATTTTTTGTTTATCCTATAGAAAAAGTTGTCAAAATAATTTGAATACTATAAAAGCCAGATGTGTTTTGAAGGCCTCATGGCCTACATGACTGTGAGAGAAGTTATACAGGAAAGAATGGGATTTTAACTTAAGTTGCTTGCGCGTGGCATGTGCAGTGATTGTAAGTTGCTCTTTTGGTTCACATGAACTTCAACATGATATCTTGATAAAAATAATGAGGCAAAAACACAGAATAATCACATTGTGGGACAATCAAAATATGTTTTTGACTGGTTGGCAGTCGGCCAATGAAGTAACTGTGGCGAAAATGTTGGGGAGATTCCAGAAAGAGAAAAGGGAGGAGAGCACTTGCAAATGAGGTCATCAGTTAAAACTGTATAAAAGTGTGAGTTGCGAGGGAGATAGTCAGATGTCCTGCAGGCATCTCGGCTTTGTTCAAGTCTTGTTTTGAATTCTGGAACTCTGCCTCTTGAGCTTCATTTGCAAGAAAGAGATGTCTTTTCTCAATAACATAAAGTTGGGCGAATGACAGCCAGGAGCGTCCGAGGCCTGACATCGATGAGAGCTGTGGCTGGTGGGGCTTGGCAGATCACGCAAACAAAGGCTATTAGGTAAGAGCAAATTTTTGCTAATTAATTTTAAAATGTTTGCGTGATCTGCTGGGTCAAACCTGTGGCAGTGATCGGAGAAAGGGCTTCACCAAATCGAATCTAGAAAAATTAATGATAGAATAGAAGATAAGGAGTTCCAGATTTCAAAAGATGCGCTTGTATAGTGTAGATTAGGAGTACTCTGGCCTGGGAGCAGCCATGGGATGTAAGGAGCCCCTTGGTAGGAGATAAGGGTGGCCTTATGGTGTTTACCACGTAAGAGTGCTCACACGAGTTTAGAGAAAAGAAGTATAAGAGTGAAACACCAGCAGAGAGGTGTAAGAGTATTTACATGCAAGAGGCGTGTGACACCTGACAGAGGTGTAAGAGTATTTACACGCAAGAGGCGTGTGACACCTGAGTGAGGTGTAAGAGTATTTACACGCAAGAGGAATGTGACAGCTGAGTGAGGTGTAAGAGTATTTACACGCAGGAGGCGTGTGACACCTGAGAGAGGTGTAAGAGTATTTACAGGCAAGAGGTGTGTGACACCTGAGTGAGGTGTAAGAGTATTTACACGCAAGAGGAATGTGACAGCTGAGAGGGCTAAAGAGTATTTACACGCAAGAGGTGTGTGACACCTGAGAGAGGTGTAAGAGTATTTACAGGCAAGAGGTGTGTGACACCTGAGTGAGCTGTAAGAGTATTTACACGCAAGAGGCGTGTGACACCTGAGAGAGGTGTAAGAGTATTTACACGCAAGTGGCGTGTGAAACCTGAGTGAGGTGTAAGAGTATTTACACGCAGGAGGCGTGTGACACCTGAGAGAGGTGTAAGAGTATTTACACGCAAGTGGCGTGTGACACCTGAGAGAGGTGTAAGAGTATTTACACGCAAGAGGTGTGTGACACCTGAGTGAGGTGTAAGAGTATTTACACGCAAGAGGCGTGTGACACCTGAGAGAGGTGTAAGAGTATTTACACGCAAGAGGCGTGTGACACCTAAGTGAGGTGTAAGAGTATTTACACGCAAGTGGCGTGTGACACCTGAGAGAGGTGTAAGAGTATTTACACTCAAGTGGCGTGTGACACCTGAGAGAGGTGTAAGAGTATTTACACGCATGAGGCGTGTGACACCTGAGTGAGGTGTAAGAGTATTTACACGCAAGTGGCGTGTGACACCTGAGTGAGGTGTAAGAGTATTTACACGCAAGAGGCGTGTGACACCTGAGTGAGGTGTAAGAGTATTTACACGCAAGAGGCGTGTGACACCAGAGTGAGGTGTAAGAGTATTTGCACGCAAGTGGCGTGTGACACCTGAGAGAGGTGTAAGAGTATTTACACGCAAGAGGCGTGTGACACCTGAGAGAGGTGTAAGAGTATTTACACGCAAGAGGCGTGTGACACCCGAGTGAGGTGTAAGAGTATTTACATGCAAGAGGCGTGTGACACCTGAGAGAGGTGTAAGAGTATTTACACGCAAGTGGCGTGTGACACCTGAGAGAGGTGTAAGAGTATTTACACGCAAGTGGCGTGTGACACCTGAGTGAGGTGTAAGAGTATTTACACGCAAGAGGCGTGTGACACCTGAGTGAGGTGTAAGAGTATTTACACGCAAGAGGCGTGTGACACCTGAGTGAGGTGTAAGAGTATTTACACGCAAGAGGTGAGTGACACCTGAGAGAGGTGTAAGAGTATTTACACGCAAGAGGCGTGTGACACCAGAGTGAGGTGTAAGAGTATTTACACGCAAGAGGCGTGTGACACCTGAGAGAGGTGTAAGAGTATTTACACGCAAGAGGCGTGTGACACCTGAGAGAGGTGTAAGAGTATTTACACGCAAGAGGCGTGTGACACCAGAGTGAGGTGTAAGAGTATTTACACGCAAGAGGCGTGTGACACCTGAGAGAGGTGTAAGAGTATTTGCACGCAAGTGGCGTGTGACACCTGAGAGAGGTGTAAGAGTATTTACACGCAAGAGGCGTGTGACACCTGAGAGAGGTGTAAGAGTATTTGCACGCAAGTGGCGTGTGACACCTGAGAGAGGTGTAAGAGTATTTACACGCAAGAGGCGTGTGACACCTGAGTGAGGTGTAAGAGTATTTACACGCACTAACCAACTGCAACATACACTTTGAGAGATTTTATTGGTAACTGTCATCCCCACCAGTGAACCAGAAATAGAGGAACTGCATTTTTTTTTTAAATGCCTGAGAAAGACTAATAAAATATCCTAATATTGTCTGACCATCTTGGTGAAAACTAGTTAAGAATAGAAACTGGGGTTTGTAAGATATAACATACAGGTGATAATAATTACAATTATAATGACATCAACACCTTTAGAGATACCAAGGTCAAGACATGAATTACGTAGAGATACTATAGGACAACCCTCCAAAAATGGGTAAAAAAGGCCAAAAAGCCTTTTTTAAAAGAAAGAAATGGCCCCTCAGAGAAACAGATGTCTGACACAACAGGAATAGTAGAAGTAAGAGGTAGGGCTGCACGATATTGAAGAAAAATTTGATATTCAACATGCCATACGGTATTACTTTAGGTGTGTAAAAGAAATTGAAATAGTGCCAGTTGGCGCAAGTACCGCAATGAGTTATTTTTGCGACTTATTGCGCTGAATAACTTTTTTTAATGTCAAGCATGTCACACATAAATAACAGTTTCGTGCCTAATCTATTCTCTGCTATATCTGTTGATCTAAAAATTTGACTTTTAACATTTTTTGAAGCAGCCTATTAAAACCATATAGATTTTGCAAGCTGTTATGCAGGATAATGAAGAAAGCACATCAAGTTACAGGGAAAAGGTGAGAGCAAGTGCATAAGACATGAGGATGAAAGGGAAAAGGTGGCATCAAGCCGAAAGTGGGAGTCAAGAAAAGAGACTCCAAGGCCATATGAAGAAAGCCTAAAGAAAAGACAGACATCTAATAAAAGTTTGGCAGATATAATGAAGGAGTTAGAGCAAGACATAAGGACTGATGAATGGATAAAGAAAGGGAAGCCCTGAGAAAAGAGCGCGCAAAGATGGATTTCTGAAAGCAACAGACAGACAATCAAAGGTTAACTCAAAAATGTTCAAATCAAACATTTCTAATGATTGGTCACATACATTTTTCAATTGGCCTAATTGAGTTTTTGTGAATTTAATTTGATCAGTTGTGGCAACAATCTATTAATGTCACGATGAGGTGGAAGCAAGGAGGAAGCAGGATCCAATTGCAGCACACTTTATTTAATAAACTCAAACTACATAAAGACTCTGGCTAGGGCACAAGACTCAGGAACAGAACCACCAACATCAAGGTACAACAACAACTCACAAAGACTGGACTGAAACACAGGGCTTAAATACAAGGCCAAACAAGCTAAACAAGATAACAAGGGGGCGTGGTATACATGAACACAAACGAGGAGCGGGAAAACTGAACAGGACTGAACCAAAAGCACAAAGACCGGGGGAACACAGACAGACATTACAACATAGCCCCCCCTCTATGGGCGGCTCCCAACGCCCATCAAAACTAGAGACATAGTTCGGGAGGGTGGTGGAGCGGAGGCGGTCCCGGGGGAGGGATGGCGGGCCAGGTCCGTGCAGGGAACGGGACCGGGGTCTTGCGATGGCGGACCTGGGCCATGGAACATGGGCGGAGCTGGACGAACAGACTGCCAGGGCGGAGCAGGCTGTGGGCGTGTCCACGACGGAGCAGGCTGAGGGCGAGGCCAGGGCGGAGCAGGCTGAGGGCGTGACCAGGGCGGAGCAGGCTGTGGACCCTCGGGCATCCAGAGCGAAGCTGTCGGACCCTCGGGCGTCCAGGGCGAAGCTGTCGGATCCTCGGGCGTCCAGGGCGAAGCTGCCGGACCCTCGGGCGTCCAGAGCGAAGCTGTCGGACCCTCGGGCGTCCAGGGCGGAGCTGTCGGACCCTCGGGCGTCCAGGGCGGAGCTGTCGGACCCTCGGGCGTCCAGGGCGGAGCTGTCGGACCCTCGGGCGTCCAGGGCGGAGCTGTCGGACCCTCGGGCGTCCAGGGCGGAGCAGACCCTTCGGGCGTCCAGGGCGGAGCTGTCGGACCCTCGGGCGTCCAGGGCGGTGAAGACCCCTCGGGCGGCCACGGCGGTGAAGACCCTTCGGGCGGCCACGGCGGTGAAGACCCCTCGGGCGGCCACGGCGGTGAAGACCCTTCGGGCGGCCACGGCGGTGAAGACCCTTCGGGCGGCCACGGCGGTGAAGACCCTTCGGGCGGCCACGGCGGTGAAGACCCTTCGGGCGGCCACGGCGGTGAAGACCCTTCGGGCGGCCATGCTGGAGAGGACCCTTTAGGTGGCCATGGTGGTGGCCTACTGCCCCCCCCCAAAAAATTCTTGGGGGTAGCTACGGGGTCGTGGCCTGGAGAAGGCACCGGCTCAGGAGAAAAAGGCAGAACCAGCGGTGAAGAGGGCTTTAGGCTGGGCAGGACCAGCGGTGAAGGAAACTCTGGGCTGAACAGGACCGGCGCAGGATCAGCGGGCTCTGGCGCAGGATCAGCGGGCTCTGGCGCAGGATCAGCGGGCTCTGGCGCAGGATCAGCGGGCTCTGGCGCAGGATCAGCGGGCTCTGGCGCAGGATCAGCGGGCTCTGGCGCAGGATCAGCGGGCTCTGGCGCAGGATCAGCGGGCTCTGGCGCAGGATCAGCGGGCTCTGGCGCAGGATCAGCGGGCTCTGGCGCAGGATCAGCGGGCTCTGGCGCAGGATCAGCGGGCTCTGGCGCAGGATCAGCGGGCTCTGGCGCAGGATCAGCGGGCTCTGGCGCAGGATCAGCGGGCTCTGGCGCAGGATCAGCGGGCTCTGGCGCAGGATCAGCGGGCTCTGGCGCAGGATCAGCGGGCTCTGGCGCAGGATCAGCGGGCTCTGGCGCAGGATCAGCGGGCTCTGGCGCAGGATCAGCGGGCTCTGGCGCAGGATCAGCGGGCTCTGGCGCAGGATCAGCGGGCTCTGGCGCAGGATCAGCGGGCTCTGGCGCAGGATCAGCGGGCTCTGGCGCAGGATCAGCGGGCTCTGGCGCAGGATCAGCGGGCTCTGGCGCAGGATCAGCGGGCTCTGGCGCAGGATCAGCGGGCTCTGGCGCAGGATCAGCGGGCTCTGGCGCAGGATCAGCGGGCTCTGGCGCAGGATCAGCGGGCTCTGGCGCAGGATCAGCGGGCTCTGGCGCAGGATCAGCGGGCTCTGGCGCAGGATCAGCGGGCTCTGGCGCAGGATCAGCGGACACCGGCTCAAGTGTGTGCGTAGCCCACACACACCACATGGCTGTGGCCATAATGGCCAGTGTTGCGGTCACTGAGGGCTCAGGCGGCGCATGCGTGGCGTGATCAGTCTCTGACTGGGAAGATGTGACGAGAACGGTCTCTGGCTGGACGGTCTCTGGCTGGACGGTCTCTGGCTGGACGGTCTCTGGCTGGACGGTCTCTGGCTGGACGGTCTCTGGCTGGACGGTCTCTGGCTGGACGGTCTCTGGCTGGACGGTCTCTGGCTGGACGGTCTCTGGCTGGACGGTCTCTGGCTGGACGGTCTCTGGCTGGACGGTCTCTGGCTGGACGGTCTCTGGCTGGACGGTCTCTGGCTGGACGGTCTCTGGCTGGACGGTCTCTGGCTGGACAGGCGGGATGTGGATAGGCTCCAGGGATACTGTGAACTGGCAGGGTGCTTCATCAGCCAAGCCCACCGTAGATGCCGAACCCCCCAAGTAAAGGGCCAGGTCAATATATCCCTCTAGGGTCCAACCAGTATAATCATCCGGCATCAGTTGCGCGATATCCGCATCCAGCCCGCTCCAGAACAGGTCCATGAGCTCAATGTCATTAAGCGATCCCAGATGGCAGCAGTTCAAAAAGTCCCTCACATACTTCTCGATCAGCTGGCCATCCTGAAACATAGAGGCTAGAAATCTTCTTAGTACCTGGTTGTGGACAACTGCTGGATCCATAGTTTGGTGAGTTGTTCTGTCACGATGAGGTGGAAGCAAGGAGGAAGCAGGATCCAATTGCAGCACACTTTATTTAATAAACTCAAACTACATAAAGACTCTGGCTAGGGCACAAGACTCAGGAACAGAACCACCAACATCAAGATACAACAACAACTCACAAAGACTGGACTGAAACACAGGGCTTAAATACAAGGCCAAACAAGCTAAACAAGATAACAAGGGGGCGTGGTATACATGAACACAAACGAGGAGCGGGAAAACTGAACAGGACTGAACCAAAAGCACAAAGACCGGGGGAACACAGACAGACATTACAACAATTAACATGTGCTCAATCAGAAATATGTTGAGCCAATGGATGATGCCATTTTTTTACCAAACCGTGTTGGTCCAATTAAATATTTTAAATTGTAGTAGCAATTTTATTTCTCACTGTCCCAAAAGAAAAATGTATGAAAAACAAATACATTAAGCCGTATCCCCCTGTAGCCCAAGACTGGTTGCCAACTGAAGCTAAGCAGGGCTGAGCCTGGTTAGGACCTGGATGGGAGACCTCCTAAGAAAACCAGGTTGCTGCTGGAAGAGGTGTTGGTGAGGCCAGCAGGGGGCGCTCACCCTGTGGTCTGTGTGGGTCCTAACGCCCCAGTATAGTGACGGGGACACTATACTGTCAAAGAGCACCGTCCTTTGGATGAGACGTTAAACCGAGGTCCTGACTCCCTGTGGTCACAAAAAACCCCAGGATGTCTTTTGAAAGAGTAGGGGTGTAACCCCGGCATCCTGGCCCAATTTGCCCAGTGGCCTCTGTCCATCATGGCCTCCTAATCATCCCCATTTATATACTGATTGGCTTCATCACCATGTCTCCTCTCCACCAGTAAGCTGTTGTGTGGTGGGCGTTCTGGCGCAATATGACTGCCGTCGCATCATCCAGGTGGTGCTGTACATCGGTGGTGGTTGAGGAGATCCCCCCTTCAATGAAAAGCACTATATAAATGTAATGAATTATTATTATTAAGCAAAATACATAATGCAGATAAGTCATCAAGTCACCTTTATTTATATAGCGCTTTTTACAATGCAGATAAAAAAAAAAAAGAGATAACAGGAATAAGGATAACTTGTTAGAACAGATGACAAGGTTTACATTATCACACCTGTGTTGGATTGATGACAGGTCAATCCAACACAGGATATTTGGTGAAAATACTTTATTTTAAATAAGGAAAAACACTGAATACATTCAATAAATCTTCTGCTTAACAGAATGTCTTGATGTGGTGAAGAAAAGTTTCAAAAACTGCACTATATAGGTTAAAAAACGGCATACAAAAGACTAACATTACTAATACAGTCCCCCTGCATAACATCTGGCAAGTGACAGAACAGAAGTTGGCCCACTTTTCCAATCGGCTGGGTAAAAAAAGTATTCAAAAACAGTTTACTAAGAGATCAAGTAGGATTGCTACTTAAATCTGCAAATTCAGTCAGAATTATAAGTAGGCTAATTTCACAATTACCAAGAAAATACCAATAAAAATAGTTAAGATTTTAACCTGAAAGAAAATAATAAAATTCAATAAATGTTAGTTGACCGGTCTATAGGGGAATTAAATTAATAAGCAGGCCTAACAGGGATTGATATGGAGGATTGCGCAAACTGGTGGCCATCAAAAACACTGGAGTTTTCTCCTTAGTATAAGTGGTTTGTGCAATTCCCAGAGGAAATTTAAATAATTGACAAAAAGGACTGTAGAAATATCAGACATATAGAGATAAATATATATAGAGAGAGACATGCTAGATGTGGGTATGACTGACCTGTTACAGTATATAAAGAAGACTGTAATATTTGTATCTTGTTATCCCTGGGAGACAATTTGAAATTTGATCCATTGCAGAAAATCAGATTTTTGGATTGTGTGACTTAAAATCACTTGTGCATTGTGTTGAATGAGCAGGATTGGGTGACCAAGCTAAACAGACATTTTTAACAGACATACTGTATTATACACAATTTACAGAAATGAGACTCATTGATTTAATCCTAAAAGGTTTGAAAGAGTAGGGATCAATATAACGAGTGATAAAAATACTATAAATGTGACTGAAAATAAGGCAACCCAGATAGACTGAAACGCTGCTATTTTCTGCATTCTGCAAAGAAGAAAGATTTTTGCTCATTTCTGCAAAGAATAAATTTCTTTACTAAAATTGCATGGGGAAACTGCTGTTGTCAACCAGAAGATACTTCTGAAATTAAGAGACAATTGAAAGAGATGGTTGCAGAATTTATAAAGGATGAATTTGATTCATGCGGATCTCTTAGTGTTCAATTCCAGATGATACCAGACAGCTTGTGGGACGGCTGCCTCAACATAAACAACAGCAACTGGACTGTGCAACAAGTGAGAACAAGAAACACAAGGAAATGGCTGCAGAGAAAAGAAGAGGCATTTGGTTTGTGGGCCTTCATCCCCCCTGAAAGAGGAAGTTGAAACTTGTATTAGCAAAGACTGAGTTAATGTAGAAACAACCAAGAAAAACATCCTGCCATTATGCAAACTTGCCTCCTCCGTGGCTTGAGCAAAAGCCAGGCTGATGAGAGGCAGAGAGACAACAGCATCTAGAGACAAACCACTATGTCCCAACATGACGCCAGGCCCTTGAATGCCATCAAAGACTGACAGATCAACTGCATCGGATGAGGAGGGAAACACACAGACCGCAGCCCAACCAGTTCAACTGATCCGAGCAGAAGGACTTTATCATTTCCTAAGTGGGCACAGGTGATACATTTACAATGATCACTACAGAGACCGCTTCAAATTTCATTGATTGGCCATTTTAATTGTATTTTGATTATTCACTGGTCCAACAGCAGTTCTCTATATTCTGTTAAGCTAACACTCTCTATTTGCTTTATTTCAACAGACATTAGTCAAGCTGTAAGTATTTCAAAAATTAAAAAAGAAAGAAAAGAGGAGGAGAAGTTGAGTGTTTGTGTGACTCAACTATTAACTAAAACTGGGACTGGACTATTGCATTAACCAATTAGGGGTAAATGAATGATTGATGATGTTGTTTCCAATGAACAGAGAGTTTTTGGGCTCTGCTTTCAAGACAGAGCTGCTAAGCTTGTATGATACTGAGCTCTCTATCAGGAAAAGAAAAAGGGACATAATGTGTTCAACAACAAAAATCTAGATGATAAAGCTACGGTGCTGGTCACTCCATCTTGGTCATTTTAAGTTTAGAAATAAAATAGTAACTACAAAATTTACAAACTCGTGATATCTCAAATGCTGTCATTACCAGGGATTACGTGATGTTAATATTGTTGGTCGTGAATTCGAGATTATGCTGAGATCTCCAGTCATTTAATAGAGCAGATGATAAGCAACAGAAGAACAGATTATGAAGAGAAATTAAATTAACAAATGAATGACAAATCAGATTAGAGAAATTGATATTGGTTCTTTCAAACTGCAGCATGTCCAGGCCTACCAGATCATTTGATCTGTTAGATATTGAAAAATTCGAGGTTTATGGCAGCAGTGTTTAACACAACCAAATGGCAACTGATATCAGCTGTGTTATTCCAAACATTTAGACACTGTCACATGGGGAATGCCACATTGCCTACATTCAGTAGCTCTTATCATCAGAGTTGTGTTACCAATTTTGATGGGTGGTATTCGAACCTTGATATTTAGGATGGATAATTGACTATAAAATTAAGTCTATATCAATAAGGCATAAGCAAAACGCCTCAACTTCAGACTGTTGGACAAATGAGGTATAAAAGAACAAATAATTACACTAGCAACACTTTTTACTATTTTAATTTCAGATGTGCGTGGTTTTGACATTTGCGCAAGGGGGGAAGTGATTAGAAAATAAAAACAGTCTATGATAGATGATTGATAGATAGCTGAATGCAATATTTGTGTTCAATACAATCTCAGAAAAGGTGTGTACAGATTTGATTGGTCAACCAAGTGGAATACCAAATAATTTTAAGCATATGGATGAAGTAAATCAGGCTTTGAGTACATTGAGAGACATTGAGAGCCTTGGCAGAACATTTGGAGATCCATAAGCGACATGACATGGCAAAACAGACAAACATTAAATTGGTTATTCTCTGAGAAAGAATGTGTTGTGTAATATTGGAAGCTAACTGTTTTACTTATGTTCCAAATAATACAGCTCCTGATGAATCATTCCCCGAGGCATTGAAGAAACTGAATAATAAGGGTAGAAGTCACTGAAAATGTAGGAGATAATCATATTGGGAGTTATATGTGTGGATCATGGCGTAAATGGCTTACTAAAATGGGAATAATAATAATAGCTACAGTAGTTGTTATGTTTGTGCTGTTGTTCTGTTGTGTTATGCCTTTCCTCAGATCAATGATGGCCAATGCAGCATCTAATCAGATGATTAATGTGTCTGTGTGGAGATCTGGAGTTGATGCACCAATAAGTATCCAATGGGTCCTGGATTGGATGAACTGAACGAGATTAAATAAAATGTGGTAGGGAAGGGGTGCCTTTTCTTTACTCTATATTTTCAAATTTATTGTATTCTTTGGACAGTAAGGGAGTTAGTATACTCATTGTATTTTTCTTTTTTTCTAAAATTATTTAGCATGATTAGAATTGGGGCAGAGTAGGCAGGAAGTTAGAGGGTGTTATGTTTGTTATTTTGGCGTATACCCCTTCCTGAAGTCATTTATAATAATCTATTTATTAAAATCAAGATCCCTCCCGAAAGTAAGGGGACGACGAGGGTCAGAAGTAGGTCATTGCCCGTAATACGAGGTAATGCAAGCAGATTTAAGGGGACATTAAGTCTATTTTGATTAGTAGCTAGATCAATTTTGAGTGTAATATGACTGAGACTGAGAAGGAAAGGATCAATGAGCACCTCAGTGTTTAGCATAAAGAGCAGACTCAACTGGTGGTTTTAAAAACCCGCGGTCTGCTCCAACGAGGGAGCAACACCGGATAGCACCTCACACTACCCTGAAGTAGATGAGGTACCTCTGGCAACGCAGGAGCACCCCAGATAGCGCTCCAGGCTACCGGAAATGTCTGGAGTTCCTCTGGCAATGTGGGAGAACCAGTGTATCAAAATAGATATTCTTAAGCATTTTATATTACCTGGAATAAGTTTAATCACCAATGTATTCTACCTATGACAACCATGGGCAATGCTCAGACATTCCACGCACATGTTTTAACACAAAATGTTTTTGTGTATTGTATTTGGTTTAGATTTTGTTGAGCGCCTACAACGTTGAGTTAGGGAGGCGGACTCTTTTACACTGCCCTAGTAAAAACTGTGGGCAGTGATGTTTGGCTGCGACCTCTTCCGGAGTGCGGTTGTGGAGAAAAGTCATCTCTTTCTTGCAAATGAAGCTCAAAATGCAGAGTTCCAGAAGTCAAAACAAGACTTTATTGAACAAAGCAACAAAGCTAAGATGCCGGCAAGACATCTGACTATCTCACTCGCAACTCACACTTTTATACAGTTTTAACCAATGACCTCATTTGCAGGTGCTCTCCTCCCTTTTCTCTTTCTGGAATCTCCCCAACACTTTCACCACAGTTACTTCATTAATTGTCTATCTTCTTCTCTTTGTAAGGGTGGCCAACTGCCAACCAGTCAAAAACATATTTTGATTGTCCCACACAGTAATCATTCTAAACTGAACTCAAATGGCACTGAGAATTGGGTAATAGACAAACAAAAAATTACTCTGAAATGTTTATTGGGAAATTGAGAGATGAAACCATGTTGATGACCTGAGTCTGTGGTAGAGTAGTGAGTTTACTGTAAAACTCGAGGTCGGGGACCAAATCTGTTCTGTGGGGTGCGGACTGGAGAAAGCACGAGAGACTCCGAACAAATGGGGTGCGGATTGGATCGATTCCTTTCCTATAGCTTTTCCTGTCCGATTTTAGGGAAAAATCAGATCTATTGGAAACATCCAATATACTGAAAGACCTCCACAGACACAGTACAATCAACATGGGTAAATCTCACAGTAAAACAAGCAGCTGTGTCTTTTTACTCTTTTAATTCTTTGTATAACTGTATTATCTTTATATCTCTTTTAATTCCTTTTTAACTGTTTTAATTTTCCATGCCTTTATTTTGTGATTATTATTAATTCCTTTCTGTGTAAAGCACTTTGAATTACCATAGTGTATGAAATGTACTATATAAATAAACTTGCTTTGCCTTGCCTTTCTTAAAATCCCATTCTTTCCTGTCTGGCTTCTCTCACAGTAAGGTCAGGTGACAAGATTTCTGAAATGGAAACCGGGAACATTTTCTATTTGAGTGGAAATTCTTTGGTATTCTGAAATCTCATTTGTTATTATCTATTCATTAAAAATGAGGACAATGCATTTTTTGAATGTTTTTTTTTAAATTGTTTTTTTTTATTATTATTATTAAAATGGCTGCCTGTATGGTACAGAATTCTTTTTAAGGCTCTTCACAATCAGGCACCTATGTACATGTCCAACATGTTGTCAACATATACTGCCCCCAGATCCTTGAGATCGGAGAATCATCACCTTTATGTGTTTGGACAAAATACAAACATAAGGGTGACAGAGCTTTCTCACGAGTGGGTTCAAAACTTTAGAATGATCTCCCCCTCTCTATTAGATCAGCCAAATCACTAGGTACTTTCAAATTTAGGTTAAAATTACATCTGTTAAACGCTATGTGAGCACTCTCATGAAGGGGTTTCGATTGCAATTGTGTCTGTTTTATGTGGTTCTATGTATTTATTGTTTTTTTAATTATTTTTTTATTGTGAAGCACTTTGGGCAACTCGTGCCGCAGTAAACTGTGCTATATAAGAATGAATAAATTAATGAAATGAGATAATAATTATAATGATTTAGTTTGATTATTAGAATTTTTGGTCTGGTTTTAATACAATTCATCACCGCACCCACAAAAAAAACAAAAAAACATTCACAATGAAAACAGTTCATAGTTAATAGTAACCATTGTAAATAGCAAGTAGTTTGAATCAATATTATAACAAAATTTTACAAAAAACCATTACAAAAATATATGATAAAACTACTGTATGTAAAATCGTTCTTTTAATGGATCAAGTCTCCAATGAGGTTCCAGCGGACGACGGCTCTACAAATCTACGGGCAGCAGTTGGAGCGATTTAATGAACTGATTAAGGAAAGTGAACTGTTCCAAATTGTTTGGTGGATCGCAGTGAGTACTACCAAACAAATGAAATTGATTCTGAAGAGACATTTTTTTTCTCTCTCTCTTTCTCTTCATTGATCGTGCCTGATTTAAAGGTTGATGGACATTGCTGCGTGTAGATCGCCTATTAATGGACTAAAATATATCAAACAGTTTCATATTTAAGGGCTATGTGGTTTAAAGTGAACTTGCTGAACATACTTTATCAAAAATAACTTGAATGTTAAATGTGAATGGTCTGTAATTTGGTGAACTGCAAATGTAAGAGAAGATGTCCACATCAAACGCAGGTGCAAGTGAGGCAGATAGGCAAACTGATAGCCACCATGCAAAAAATCAAAGTGAAAGTACACGCCAATCAAATCGCACGCATGTCCCTACTGAAAAATTTATAGCATACCAGCAAGAAGAGCTACAAAAGAAGGAAAAAAAGATTGTATCTTTATATAATCAATGGAAAAATAGAACCTTGTAGTGCACGTGAGCACCTTAAATCAGATGCACTAGGAACTCAACTAGCTATTTTGATGGATACTATGGAGGCGGCTAAAAACAAAGTTTTGAGTGCTTACAATGACTTTAGAGAGCGTGTAACGCCTACTATTGAAATGAGGAGAAAAATGGATGCATGTGAAGCAGTTACAGCTGACATCATTAAAATCATTTATGAAAGAATAACAGGTGTAGATGGAGATTTTGATGGTGAAAGGGAGAGAAGTCGTCTTCGTACATTATTAGACCATCAATATGCCCATTCAATCTTCGGTTCAACGGTGTCACGAGTTAGTCGGAAACCTAGTAATTACTCTAGTCATCGTTCTGCTGCATCAAGCTTAGAAGCCAAACGGGTGGACGCTGCAGCAGAAGTGGACGCGAAGCAAGCTGCATATAATGTTCTACTAGCAGAATCAAAACAAAAAGAAAGGATAAAGCAGTTAGAAGAACAACATAAAAGGGCTCTTGATGTCGAGTTAAAGGAATTAGAGCAAATTCAAGCGCAAAGGGATCTGAAAGCAGCTCAAGCTAAACTAAAAGTCTACAATCAAGAGGTTGAGAAAGAAAAGACCAATTTGTCCAAAGATTGCAGCAGTGCAAACGGATCAGAATCCGGTTTCTCTCAGACAAGTGTGAAAGGGCAGGAAACGTTTCAAAGGGTGTGTCAGAAAACCAAAAAGGAGAGAGTTCAAGCATCAGCGACTGATATACCTTCTCTTGTTCAAGCATTTCAAGCTGGCCTGACTATGAGCAAGTTGCCGATGCCAGAGCCTCCTGTCTTCACTGGTGACCCCATTCATTTCATTGAATTTAAACAATCCTTTAAGGCACTCATTGACAAGAAAACTATTTCTCCTGCTGATAAGATGTTTTATCTCAAGAAATATGTGAGTGGTCCTGCTAGAAAGGTTTTAGAAGGAATTTTCTTCAGAACAGATGACGAAGCCTATCAAGATGCATGGGGCAGACTGAACAGTCGTTATGGCCAACCATTCGTGATACAAAAAGCGTTCAGAGAAAAGCTAACAAACTGGTCTAGAATTCACCAAAAGGACGCCATTGGTCTTCAAGTATTCTCTGACTTTTTAAATGCATGTCAAGGGGCCATGCCACATATCAAAGGCCTTAAAATTTTAAATGATTACCAAGAAAATCAGAAACTTGTGCTGAAGTTACCCGACTGGGCAATTGGCAGATGGAATCGTCAAGTCACAAAATCTCTTTCCGAAGATCATGAGTATCCCACCTTTAAAGAATTTGCTGCTTTTGTGTCTGCTGAAGCAGAGATTGCTTGCAACCCAGTTACATCATTTCATGCGCTTCATGTTGCAGAACCTGTTACTGAAAAGGCAAAGCTGGAAGAGACCACGAGAAACCGAGTTAGAGTTTTCAACACTCAAACGAACATCAAGTGTCGGAAGGTTGTCAAACCAGTGAACAAAATTCCGTGTATGCTTTGCCAGAAAGATAACCATCAACTTGACCACTGTTTCAGCTTTCTCAACAAACCATTGGAGGAGCGACGGAAACTTATACAAGAGAAAAGGCTTTGCTATGGTTGTTTGAACTCTGGTCACAGCGCAAAGGAGTGTCGTTGTCGTCTCACTTGTAAAACCTGCAAAAGGAAGCATCCAACTAGTTTACACGATGACAACTTTGTGAAAATGGTTAAGACTCTATCTTCTGCAGTTCAGACTCAAAGTGATCCTGATGGTACAACGAATGCAGTAGCCTTGAGTGTAAGTGGAGAAGAGCGAAATGCGTACACTTCAATGATTGTACCTGTTTGGGTGTCTGTAAAACAAAATCCAAGTTGTGAGAAACTGGTGTATGCGCTTTTGGATTCTCAGAGTGATACCACGTTCATTGATAAAGGAGTGAGTGATGCTCTACAGGTAACAACATTTCCAGTAAAATTGAAGCTTACCACCATGCTTGGAAAAGATACCATCCTGCAGAGTGAGAGAGTATCAGGACTCCAAGTGAGAGCATACAAGTCTGGCAGTTATATTGATTTACCACCTACCTACACCAAAGACTGCATACCAGCTAATCGTAGCCACATTCCTACTTGTGAAGTCGCTAAGAACTGGAATCATCTTACAGTCATTGTGGACAAGATACCTCCATTGCAGGACTGCGACGTTGCTCTTTTAATAGGCTACAATTGTTCAAGGTCAATGACTCCCAGAGAAGTGATAGTGGGAGGAGATGATGAACCCCACGCCATTCGGACAGATTTAGGGTGGAGTATAGTAGGTTGTTCTTCACCACACTCTGTTTTAACTGGAGCCAGTGGATTGTGTCACCGCATTGCGGTCAAGGAGCTTCCCTCAATCACACCAGGTGATGTCATTTGTGTTCTTGAGAGCGATTTTAAAGATATCGAAGAAGAGAGGACAAAGGTTTCCCAGGATGATTTCCTCTTCCTTGAGAAATTAAAGAAGGGTATACAGAGAAATGTTCATGGCCATTATCAAATGCCACTTCCTTTTAAAGTAAGGCCCAACTTATCAAGCAACAAACAATGTGTTATGGTTCGACTCAACCATCTCAAAAGAAAGATGGCGAAGGATGAGTTGTATAAGAAACGCTACAATGAATTCATGAGTGAGATCTTGCAGAGAGGAGATGCTGAGGAGGTACATAGCGACGTCAAGGAAGGAGAAATATGGTACTTGCCTCACCACGGTGTTGTCCATCCGAAGAAGGCAGACAAACTGCGCGTGGTCTTCGATTGCTCTGCAAGATATGAAGGTTACTCCTTAAACGATTACTTACTTCAAGGTCCAGATTTGATAAACAGTCTAAATGGCATCTTAATTCGATTTCGTCAGCACCCCATCGCATTTATGTGTGATGTAGAGAAAATGTATCATCAGTTTCATGTCGACGAATCTGATAGAGACTTTCTGCGCTTCCTATGGTGGAAGGACGGCAATGTCAGCCAGCCTGCAAGTGAGTTTCGCATGAAGGTTCATCTCTTTGGTGCAACTTCCTCATCAGGGTGTGCTAATTATGGCTTGAAACATCTTGCAACTGAAAATAGCGAGTTGCATCCACTAGGTTCACAGTTTGTGATAAGAAATTTCTATGTAGATGATGGAGTGATCAGTGTAGAAAATGATGAAGAAGCTATCAAAGTTGTAGATGAGACACGTAAGCTCTGTGCTATAGGTGGCCTACGGCTCCACAAATTTGCGTCAAACAGTAAAATAATGCTGAACAGCATTCCCACTTCAGAAAAAATCTCTGATGTGAAAGGTTGTGATCTTTCATTCGATGAGTTACCCCTCGAAAGAACTCTTGGCATACAATGGGAAAGACAATCGGACTGTTTCAAATTCAAAGTCCAGTTGAAAGATCAACCTGTTACTCGACGTGGCATCTTGTCTACTGTTGCTTCTGTTTATGATCCTCTGGGACTTATTGCACCAGTACTGTTGAGTGGAAAAGGAATATTGCAGGATGTGTGTAAACGTGGTAGTAGATGGGATGACCCTCTATCGAATGATCTTAGTCTAAGGTGGGAGCGATGGAGACAAGATTTAAACCATCTGCAGAAAATAGATGTACCGCGAACATATGCACCATCTAGTTTTGGAAAGGGTAATCAAGCTGAATTGCATCACTTCTCTGATGCTAGTGACCATGGATATGGTCAATGTTCATATTTAAGACTCAAAAATGAGGAAGGGGACATTCACTGTGCACTGGTGATGGCGAAATCAAGAGTTGCACCTCTTAAGGTTACAACGATCCCTAGATTAGAGTTAGCAGCTGCCGTTGTTTCTGTAAAGGTGAGCTCGTTGCTTAAGAGAGAGCTGGAGTATGCTATTTCCCAGGAGACCTTTTGGACGGATTCCAAAGTAGTATTGGGATATATAAGTAATGAGGCACGTAGATTTCACACTTTTGTCGCTAATCGAGTACAAAGAATACACCTCAGTACAAATCCCCAGCAGTGGAAGTATGTTCCAACGGAGGAAAACCCTGCTGATCATGCCTCCAGAGGTTTGACAGCGAAGGAGTTACTTACCTCAAACTGGTTCACAGGGCCTAAGTGTTTGTGGGACAAAGAAGTGTCTGTACCGGAAGAATATGTTCCTGAACTTCTGCTTGGAGATCCAGAGGTAAAGACATGTTGTACGTTGAATGTTGATTGCGTAGAAAAACCGAGCTTGATAGATCTTCTTTTAAAGTTTTCTTCTTGGTCGAAAGCTATTGGAGCTGTAGCTCGTCTTTTAAGGAGAGCTAACAAAGACAAATATAATCATCTCAGTACTGTGTTTGAGCGACAAAAGGCAGAACTTCATATAATCAAATGTCTGCAAGATAATTCCTACCAGGATGATCTGAGAGGGCTAAAGAGTGGTAGAAGTATCTCATCTCGCAGTACATTATACTCTCTTGATCCTTTCATGGATAAAGACGGTTTACTCAGGGTGGGAGGCAGACTTTGTCGTTCAACCTTTCCAGACTCCGTAAAGCATCCTATAATAATCCCAAGAGATCATCAGATCGCAAAAATGGTTGTTGCTCACTTTCACAACAAGGTTGCGCACCAAGGGAAAGGATTTACTGTAAATGAGATAAGATCTAATGGCTTTTGCATACCAGGGATCAACAAAATTGTGACATCCTCTATCAGGAATTGTATTATTTGTAGAAAGCACAGGCGACCCGCTGAAGGACAGAGAATGGCTGATTATCCCAAAGAGAGAGTGGTTCCATCACCTCCGTTTACATATACTGGTATGGATTGCTTTGGCCCATTCCTTGTCAAGCAGGGCAGAAGTGTTCAGAAACGTTATGGCCTTCTCTTTACTTGTTTCAGTTCCTGTGCTGTACACATTGAGATGCTCACTGATATGACAGCGGATTCTTTCATCAATGCTCTGCGATGTTTCATTGCTGTGAGGGGCGCTGTGCGACAGATAAGGTCCGATCAAGGAAGCAACTTCGTAGGAGCAAAAAAACGAGTTGAAAAATGCACTTAAAGAAATGGATGTGGAAAGAGTAAAAATCTTCTTATCAGAGAAACAGTGCGACTTCATCATGAATGCACCGCATGCGAGTCATGCTGGTGGCGTGTGGGAACGTCAAATTAGAACGGTAAGATCTGTGCTAAACGTTACTCTGGCACTTCATCCGGGAAGATTAGACGACTCTTCTTTACGAGCCTTTTTGTGTGAAGCGATGGCCATTGTGAATAATAGGCCTTAAAGTTGATGATCTTGTCATCGTCAAAGAAGAGGAAATGCCTAGGAACGAATGGAGGCTTGGCAGAATAATTGAAACTATTTCTAGTGAGGACGGGCTTGTAAGAAGAGCTAAAATTTCTCTAGGCGACCCAAAGATTAGTGCAAAGGGAAAGCGTGTCAACAAGCCGTCCATAATTGAAAGACCAGTGCAAAAACTAATTTTATTAATGGAGGGATAGGGGGGTTTCCTCCCATTTGAAAATTTCTCATTGAGATATCGTAAAGTCGATGAGTATCATTTTAATTTTTCTACATTTTTAATATTGGGTTAAAGTCAAATTATATATATATATATAAAAAAAAAACATAAAAAAAAAACGTGTAGACAAAAAATAGGGGGATAAAGAGAAATTATTAGTGCTTGTATACTTGGTGTGAGATTTGCACTCATAATTTGGTGGGAGTGTTAAGGACTTTGTCTTTGACAAATATGAAATATTAAATGATTTATTTATTTTGTTTTGTATGGTATTTGATTTGATTTGAGTCTTATTTGTGTTGATAACGGGAGTCTTTTATTTTGAAGTTCACTAACGTGAGCGGATATAACACGCATATGGTCCAAACATATGGCGTTATTTTTTAGTCAAAAGTTACGAGCGTGTAAGACATGCTCACGAGCACATTATGTTATTTCACACGCGCAAAAATGAACCTTCAGCTGGCATGATATAAGTACTCGAGCACAAATTCAACAACCGAGAGGTGTATGGGAAGCTGCGAGCGAGCGCCTGGCATACTACAGATACTTTGACTCCGTGCTTCCTGTAATGAGAGCTGTCCATCAAGGTACAAGGATGTCCCTGTGGTTGTGATTACGATGAAAGTGACCAATCATAAGAGGGTCAGTGCCTTCCTTGGTTTCCGCCCCCAAATTGTCAAAAGTCATGTAGACTCGAGGGAGCAGAAATCAGCTGAGCGAGCAGAAATCCACTGCGCGAGCAAAACAGCACTCCGCGAGCAGAAGCCCGCTGCGCGCGAGCAGGATTCCACTGTACAAGCAGAGTTAACCTATGAGAGTATGCCAGGCGCTCGCTCGCAGTTACCTGTACACCTCTCGGTTGTTGAATTTGTGAGCGAGTACTTTTATCATGCCAGCTGAAGGTTCATTTTTGCGCGTGTGAAATAACATAATGTGCTCGTGAGCATGTCTTACACGCTCATAACTTTTGACTAAAAAATAACGCCATACAAACATTCCAGTATGAACGAGACCCAGACGCACACGGCCATGGTATCAAAGGCTTACGGTTTATGAGGAGTTTTAAAAGGATTTAGCTCCTGGTTTGAATGGAGAACAAGGTATGATATAGACTTCCTGTTATCTTTGTGTTTTTGGTTTGAGTTATATTGTTTGTGATAAAATTATTTATTGGTTGTTACTTTGTATAATGTGTAGGTTATTCATTGTTTTTGTTTACTTATTTTATTACTTTGGGTTGTTTAGATGTTTATTCATTTTCGGTATTTTGTTTTGTATACAAGCTTTTACAGTTGATTCCCAATGAACATGGTGTCCAACGATGCTTTGTCTGTGACGACGGACAATACAATAAAGAAAGGGAATCATCAGTATGAGTCCAATCGTTTTTGAACCGGGCAGCTACAGATGTCTCCAGAGGTCGCAGCAGGACCTCATGATCAACTAAGTCAAATGCAGCACTCAAATCTAATAAAACTAGAGCCAGTGATTTCCCAGAGTCAGTTTCAGTGAAAATATCACTTGAAACTCTTAAGAGAGCAGATTCGGTACTGTGTAAAGCTTTAAAACCAGATTGAAATGTTTCATGGAGGGAATTTACAGATAGATATGATTGTAGTTGAATCAGTACAACTCTCTCAATGATTTTCGAAATGAAAATTAGAAATTAGCGAATTAGAAATAGGACGAAAGTTACAGAGAGCGGAAGGATCGAGATTAGTTTTTGGCGATAGATATGGCGTCACCACAGCAACTTTCAGACTGCTTGGGAAGGAACCAGTTGACAGGAATTTGTTAATTAAAAGTAACAGGCCAGGACCAACTGTGGCCATTATTTGTCTCAGGAAAAAAGGTGGAATAATATCCTGTGGACAGATGGTAGGTTTTACATGACCAAAAATTTCATTACATGTGTCCAGATCAATCGGCTCAATCTCAGACCAGGTGGAGGGACAAAATGGATTAACATGTTTATATCCAGAGTTAGACAAGTGAGATCTTAAGGGTTGTTATTATATTAACAGAGAACCTCCCAAAGTTATCACAGAGAGCAGTAGAGGGTTCTAAGATGGGATGCACAGAGGGATTTAATACTGAATTATTAGTAGCAAAGAGAACTTGAGGTTTATGAAAATTATTAGATATGAGTTCAGAAAAATGTTTACATTTTGCAGACTTTGCAGCATTCTGAAACGCCTTGTAAGCGTTTTCATGATTTCATACGAAACCTGCAGATGGTCCTTTTTCCACTGACGCTCCGCCTGTCTACATACCCGTCTATGGGTACGTGTAGTGTCAGTGTGCCAAGGCACAGGTGCAGGCTTGTGGTTTTTATACTTCAAAGGTGCAATAGAATTCATAATGTCTGAGCAGGTGGAGTTAAAGTGCAACATTGTAAAGGGTCCGTCTGAAACAGTGTCGCGCGGCGCAGCGTAACATTCGTTCCGAACATTGTGTAATTAAATACATCGGTATGGCGGTATATTAAAAATTAATATCATAACAAAAATATACACGGTATGTACCGGTATACCGCCCAGCACTAAAATAAAGCATTTAGATCATTTTGAAATTTACATAAGTGTATAAGTGTTAAGTGTGTGTTTCTCTGACAGCTGTATAACTATCATTTTAAAGCTGCTTCGAAACAATCTGTATTGTAAAAAGCACTATATAAGTAAAGGTGGCTTGACAAGTAACAACATGCCACTCTGGGCTTTCTATGCAAATTCTGGGTGGCCCATCTTACCCCAAGGGACTAATTTGATCTTTTTACTTCAGAATAAAAATTATAACATTTACTCCACAATAATGGAGTAAATAATAATAATAATAATAATAATTATAATAAAAATGTTACTGTGTCCACAATCCCCTTTATTAACAATATAGACACAAAAAAGTGATAATTATTTAAAATAATACAGTGTCATAGATCACTATTTTCCAGAGACACAATATAGATAAATTAACCTTAAAAACCCTGTTCTTTGACCGGACACCTGAAAATGATGGTGTTGCCACTATAGATAGTTACTGTATAGCTCTCTATAGAGAAGCTTCTGAATTCCCTACTAGTTTTTGGACAAAATTACTTTACTAAAATTCTTACTTTTTGTCAAGGTTTATATAAAAAAATATTTATATTTTTTTAAGTGTACACGTTTTTGCATTATTATTACTACAGTCAAACCTGAATACAGAGAAAGCATTTTGTTACATGTAACATTACAATTCAATAAAAAAAAAATGTTTTATCACACCTTAATCCATCTGGATCTGATCTAATTTCAACCTCTTATTTCAGTCTTCTGACTAATTTATGCTGTATGTTAATAGCCCTACCAGTTCATTTGTGTGTATAATCGTGTGTGTGTGTTTTGCACTCTTGATGTTTCAGAGTTTCACCCCTTTATTGCTGTGCACTTTTTTCTGCATTATCGTGGCTGATTTGTAGATTTTACACACAAAAATATTCTGTTTTTCCATATTTTCTGCCCATTTCCCATTAATTTCCTATGGCGGTCATTTTTGACTGCGAAGATCATGAGTGTGACTTTTTTTCTTACTACCATTTAGCCTTTTCCAATAATGCCCTCAATTTTTTTGTGTGTTCATATACCAAGTGCCAGAAAAGTCACGAGGTTTTGTCAAAAGTGACCGAAGAGCAACAGAGGGTCTGTTTCGACTGTCTAAATCTCACAAATGCTGATATTAAGATGAAATGACAATTAAAAATTGCATAACCCTACATAAAAAGTGCCTAGATGAGATTTTGTGTCATCTGTGGGCAGGAGATAAAAATATGAAAAAATAACCTCATAGAACAAATATAGCAACACGTGACAAATCAAAATATTATCCTGAATGTCGGTGTAGTGGAATGTGATTGTGCATAAATACAATGTGAACAGTGAAACTAATGCATACTGTCATTAGATAAGCTCCTTTGTGCACTGTCACTAAATAACTGTCAACAAGTTGAAGAACTTGAATTACAGATATCCATCATATGCCCTAATTAATTCATTTGAGCTCCAATTGCCTTTCTGCTATAATTAAGCCTCTCATCATCATTTTTTTTCTGTTTTTTCTGTTCACTACAATTCACAGCAACACAGAAATCAAAATAGTATCCTGAATGTCTGTGTAGTGGAATGTGATTGTGCATAAATAGGCCTACAATGTGCGATCAGTGCGTTATTGACACGTCTTATATAATATTATTTTAACGCATTAAGGATTTTGAATTAATTGCATGCCAACGTTACGTTGCATTGATGCGTTAACAATTAATATTATATATAGGCCTATATATATATATATATATATATATATATATATATATATATATATATATATATATATATATATATACACACACACAAATTACATAATTTTTATCATGTTTTTATATTCGTAGTTGAGCCTGAAAACTTGTGCACTCCTACCTTTTTTATGGAAAATGTGGCAGGAGGAGTGTGCAGCCAACTTAGCGTTAGCCACCTTTTTATTTTCTTCGTCACGTGTTGATCGCGTACTAGCTTTCTCAAGCGTCACGTGCAAACGTTATCTCACTGTTAGGGCACATGTGTTCTTCATCTGGTATTTAGAACTCTAAACAAACCATATTTGCGCTGTTTGTGAAGTGATATTGGTGAAGGTCAGCTCTGTTTGGTAACAGACGGAAGTCATGGTGAGCGTCGTGCAGTGTTTCATGTCTAAGCTGCTTTCCCCGCTGTGGCGCAGAGCTCTTGAGGATGAGGAGGAGCAGAATCTTCACTCTGAGGGTTAGTGGATAACATGTGTAGAGTGTAAGTGTTGTTTTAAAGCAGGCGCCTTGCGTACAGGTGAGATTGAGCTGTTAACTCTGTGTGTGTGTGTGTGTGTGTGTGTGTGTGTTCGTTCAGGTGTGGCGCAGATCCGGCAGGTGCAGACGGGGGTCGTGACGCATCTGTGCGCGGATTATGGTCTCATAGATCATGCGGTGTATTTCACATCAGAAGTTGTGTTAGGAGGAGTCGTGCTGTGTGTGGGAGACTCGGTTCAGGCCCTGGCCGTCCGGGAAGGAGCTCATGGACAGTGGAGGGCGCTCAGGGTGAGATGAATGTCCATGAATGAGCAATAGAGTAACTTACACATTCACAGCTGGCATTCTGAGTTTACTCAATCTCCTCTACTTATATCTTCTTGCTCTTAATTGGCTTAATAGTTGTGTTCAATAAAGCATTAACACAGCAAGTTGTTTGAAGATAGTTTTACTGATATAATGACTCCTTGCTTACCTTGACATATTTGTCAATTCAATTGAAATTACAAACATGTCAAGGTATTAAGGAAAGCTTATCAGTAAAACAATAACATTTATTGTCAACCAACTTTTTCAAACTCTTTTAAACATTTTCCTGCTTTTTGGCTTGGTTTATTCAAATACAAATATATAAATATATATATCAGCGCCCTAGACTTTTTAAACTGGTAAATTTACTAAAATCCGTGCCGGCCCGAGCATTTTGGGGGCCCTAAGCAGAATTTGATTTGGGGGCCCCCTCCCACCATGCGGAGTCACCTGTGTTTGACTATTATTGACACAAATGTCACGCTATAATGTTACATTATAAATGAATACAGTGAAGTTATGTATTAATACAAAATGAATATTTAATTAAAAAAAATAGATACTTGAAAAAAAAAGTTGTAACTTTTACTTTACTCTTTTACTAACTCTTTGAAAGTTCCTTAAAACAAACTGTCACAAAACATAAATTATTTGCAAATGTGCAATCTTCAACTACAAAATAAAACCAAAATAGACAAACATTAATATAATAAAAAATAGGATGTTACAAAAAATAATGAAAGTGCATCAGCATTCCACTTTTGTTTCTAAAACTTTTAACTTTTACTTTACTCTCTTACTAACTCTTTGAAACGTCTAAAAACAAACTGTCTCAAAACATTTCAAATAAATGATTTGCTAAATTAATGAAAAAACTGAGAAATCAGAAACCTAATAACAGCAAGGGTTGAACAATGACAATTATTGTTGAAAACTGTGAACATATTATTATTCCTCAACTGTGTCAATACAGTGTAACTGTCCGCAAAATCTTTCCTTCCTAGCTTTCCTGGAGGCAAAGTCACTGATGACATCATTGTACGGTATTGCTTGGCCAACTTTGTTGTTATTAATACTAATACCAGCAAGTCCACTCAGTCTTTCCTGGGCCATTGATGATCTCAGGTATGTTTTAATCAATTTGAGTTTGGAAAAGCTCCTCTCTGCTGAGGCAACTATCACAGGCAGAGCGTAGGCTGTCCTGAGAGCTACCCAAAGATCTGGGTAAAGCTCACACATCTCATTTTGTGAGAGGAACTGTATGTGAGAAGCTCAAGGGCGGCCATCATAGTTTGGGGAAGTTTGGGAAGACTCCCAATCTCTACAGCCATTGCGCTACCATCATTATCAGCCTCCTCTCCACAACAGAGTTTTTCCCCAAGAAGCTCACATTGTTCCCTCCGGGACTTTCGATATATTTTCGGTAACTGATGAGTTCGCCTTTGTTCACAGGTTAAGAGCTACATCAAGCTGCATGTTGGTTGACTGTAGAAGCTTGCTAGTGATGTTCATTTTAGACAAAATGTCAAACCAGACAACACAACAAATCTGAAATCTAATGAACCTATTTCTTCCGCAAGGGAGTTGGCTTCAACAGCCACTACACAGGAGTCAGTCGCTTATTTCTAACTTCTAGCAGGGCTTCTCTGCCTGGTAGCGCAACACTTCAATGCTTTTAAATAGCAATTCACCCTTTTTAATAAAGGGTGAATCTCAATTCTCTCTTACCCCTTCCCTTAGTTTTGCAGGTTCACGTGAGAGTAAGAGCTATCCCAGTTCTCGTTTTGATCGAGGGCTAGGGTAAGGGGAAGTGGTAGATACCTCTTAAAACCAAGCATTTTCGCGGGCTTACTTGAAACCAAGGGGGAACCCCTCGATAAAAACAAGACCGGGGGTCTGTATCGACAGACACCCTGAGTGCAAGATTCCTCTCTGCCAAAGACTGAATGGTACTAATCAAACGGATGAGAACATCTCTCCAACGTTTTTTTTCTGCCTCCAAAAGGGCCATTTCTGTTGCATCCCTAGTCTTCTGCTTAGAAAGACGGAGGGCAAAGTCTTTCCACTTCACCATATCATTGCAATCATCTGGACTTTTCTCATGCTACATTTACCCAATTACGCTGTCCCTGTTGACAGTTTTGTGGACTTTCTCGAGAATAATTTGCAACAGAAGCAGTAAACTGCATCATTTTTCTTTTGAATAAATTAGCCAGCTTTGCTTGATTCATATTTTTTTCTTTCTTTTTTCCCATTAACTAATTGTCTGTATGTATAGTGGTAATGAAAGCTTCGTCCATCTGATTTTTTGGGGGAAAGGGTCACTTATTGGCACTGGCCCTCTTCTTACCAGATCAGTCCTTTCTGTGTCGGACAGGAACGCTGACATTCACCTGGGTCGATTGGAGGAGCTGTTGATCTATCTATCTTGATAGCTGGAGCTTGTTGAGGGAGTGGATGGGAAATCTATAGCAGTGGCTGCAGATGTAGAAGGACCTGTAGGGACATTAGATGAAAAAAAAAAAATATAGACTTATAACATAACACAGGATATTTTACAGTGAAGCCAACACAAAACAAAAACTGTTAGATGAACTGATCTGTCATGCCGGCTGAGGTTGAACACGATGTATCAGTGAATGTAAGTGCTGGTAACTGCTCCTCGCTTTCAGGCGCCTGTAACTCTGCAGTGGATGAACCGGCAATGATTAAATAAATAAATAAATAAATAAGCTATGTTAAATCTGTCATGTCATATTAACAGGCTATGTAACCGTTTGTATCAAGAAAAACCTCACCTGCTGTATCATCAGCTGTGGAGGCACTGGCACGTGATGAAGCATCAGGGGCAGGTAGAGCTGGTTGTGCTCCAAAGTACTTCAACAGTGTTCCTGGAAAAAAATAACATTGCATAAGTGCATAGTTGATCGAGCAGAATGAGTTTATTTTGCCAACATTACTTGCACTCATCAACAAGCAATTCCACACCTAACAATTCATATACAATTGGCAAAAGAGGCATAATTGCATGATTAACTTAACATGGCGATCTACTGCGGCCTAGCACCAGAGGGATACGTCCTTTTTTGTGACATGGCTTAATATTATAGTGACTATGCGCAGTTGCGGACGAATTGTCTGTGCACACGAGGTGTCTAGTTTATGCGTGTCAGAAATTAAGAGTCCAGTCACAGTGCCATTCTTTCCGGTCTGGTCCTTCCTAATGCACAACAGATGTTGCCAGTACATTCATACAGGACAAAGGAATCCTTATATAGCATGCTCATACACTGTATGCCGTGGACTATGCTGAGACTTTAGACAGTTAAACTAGAACTTCTAACAATGCGCATGACTCAAACGCTGGCAGTGGAGCAGCAGTTGTAGGCAGGTATATTGATCATAACATCAGAATTTTCTTGTCTTGAATTATTCATTCATTCATATTCATTCATTCATTCATGTATGTCACTTGTTTAAGTTATTTAATATGTAAAAAACAAAACAAAAAAAAACCACTCGATTGGGCCCCAAGCAGCCGCTTAGTTCGCTTATGCCTCGGGCCGGCCCTGACCAAAATGAATACTTTGATATGTCCATTGAAGTGGAATGAGCTCTGAAAGAGAGCAGAATTCAGGATTTTTACCTACATCTTTACATTAAATAGTACAGCGAAGTTTATGAAATGTAACACTTTAGAAAATCGATTTTTGAAATGTGTGATTCGCCAGAAGATAGAATTGTGATTCATATGTGAATCGACCCCCCCCCTGAAATAATGTCATATTTCTATTGTACACTATGCATTTTGTTACTATAAAGTTATGTCCCTGTCTGAACTCAACCCCGTCACGCCGACTATTCTCTGCCTATAATAATTTAGACTCCACCCATATGTGACATCATTTACCAGAAATGACATCATTCGGGTCTCTTTAACAGTGGTGCCGGAGATGGTAAGTAGCGTCATACATCATATTTTTGATGTCTATTATAGTCAGGGAGTGCACTGGCAAGCTTAACAACTCAAAAAAAGATGGAAAATTATTATTTTTCAAAATTTTCTTTTAATTCATAAGTATATACAATATAGCCTATTTCATTGCTGCCATATATGGTCTACTCTCCTACACTACACAAGGATCAGTGGCCATTTTGTGCAAAAAAACTCAACCCCCTCAAACTCTCACATATATGTATATCTCACATATATGTATATGGGGTTGCAACTTTTTCACTTCATTTATGAATTATTTTAATACAAAAAAATAAAATAGTCATGGTTTCAGTAAAGGTACACTTACCAAAATCATGACAACTCAATTTTTGTTATAAATAGAATATTTGATGTAATGTGTCCACTTAAACATCGACAAGCATCCTGTGTCAGAAATGGCAGCCACATCAGCAGCAGAAAGACCGTGTTGTAGAAACATGTTGACCCAGAAAGAAGAGCACAAAATGAGAGAGAGGCAAAATATAATAAAAAAAAATATTAAAAAATGTATGGCAATGCCTCATTTCAAACCGGTTACAGTCTTTCAGCCCGTCAAGCTATTCTCAACCTTGTCACATTAATATTTTTTTGGGGAAAAATAGGGAAGACGAGTAAAAATGAAGATGTTTCTTGCTGATCACCACCTGACATGTTAGGACTAGGACAATAAAATTGTGTTTTTACTGAGACATCTAAATTGAAAACATTTTTTACAAAAATAAAGAGACCACAGACACACAATCGGTCAATTTTTAAAGGACAGATCTGTCTTTGACCACACACACACACACACACACACACACACACACACACACACACACACACACACACACACACACACACACACACACACACACACACTGTCTCCAGGAATAGGGTTGAGAATCACTGATTGATTGGGTATTTCTATAGTTGTGTTGTGAGATTGTGAAAAGTAACTGATTGTGCAGTCTAGATGCTGTTTATTAATTTCTGCAGTAATATTATGAGCATCTTTTTTTCTATTGAAGTGTTGTTGATTTTGGAATACATTTATTAAAAAGTAAATAATGTGTACAGTGTGTTTGTTGATTTCAGGTGGAGCTACTGAAGGACATGTGGGAGAGTGGAGGATCAGAGGCACTCGCACAGGACTCTGCCAAACCCAAGCCTCTGATTGGAACAGTGACATCATGTGATCGAGACGGAGGACTTATCAACCAGACTACGTTTTTCCCACGATCGGCTCTCTGCGAAGGTCAGAAGAGCAGTTCATTCACTTTAATGCTCAATAGGATGCTGTGACAGGCCTTTATTGTGGATCACATACTGATATTTTATCTCAATGTGTTATTATTTAAAGGACTTTTCTCATGTATCTGTAACTGTCAGAACACTAAACCATTTCCCCAGCATGATTGAATTTCCCCAATTTCCCCAAAAAGCATTTATTGAGTTTGAGCTAGTGTTAATTTTGTCAGCTATTTTTTTAATTTAGTCTCAGTCCTGTGTCAAATGTTCTTTTTAGTTTTGATCATATTTAGTCAACCTTTGTCCTGTTTTTGTTAAGTCAAGTTTTAGTCGAGTAAATGTGTTTTAGATAATGAAAACTTAGTGGTTAAATTTGATCTGATAAATCGGCTATCGATTATTTTGCTCAATTACGTGTCGATTGTTGTCATTTAAGAAATGTATATGTACATTTCATCAGAATTATTCCACTTTCATATACAGTATAAGCACAAATCTAGAGAATGTTTTTTTTATAGGCTATTTGTCATAAATTAACACATTCTCTACACATTCTCACAAATAAAAACTGAAATTCCTCATAGTAATTTTAATAATTCCAAATTACATTCATGTTTTTCTATTAAAACAGCAAAAAAGGATTGTGTTTTGTCACACAGAGCTGCGCAAGTGCATTTATTCATATAGTCGAGATCTATAACCCTGAGAAAGATGGATCGCAGATTTAGTCACAGAATCCAGCGCAAGCGGCTCGTGAAGCAACACAGACTGACTCATTTACACTTTAATTTAAGCAGAATATCTCAAATGGAGATTGCTTAACTCCGGTTTACTTGTTTGCCTGTTTTTTTTTTTGTAGAGAGAGTGTGTGCGTATAGTTGCCAGATTGCAAATTTTAAGTGAAAAAAACACCAGGCAGAAAATGTATCCAAGAAAAGCTCTGATTGGGCGATTTTTAAAACCTTGACATCTGGCAACCACAAACATGAAAGCTCATAGAGGCTTTTTTAAAACGGTTTGTAATATTTTGTTCTTTTTTTTTGGACAAAGACAAAGAGGTGTATTTTTTTGTCAACGCAATTGCATGTTGATCTAATCACAGTTATCATTTAATGACATTGGTGTCGTTTTGTCATCGTTATTTATTTGACCGCTTTACATGGTTTGTTGCAACTGGTCTCTGATGTTTCAAATGGTTTAAAAACATTTAGTTGTTGCTGAGATCACGAATCCAATACACTGAGAGAAGGATTTGAGCAGAGGAGGCAAAGCGGCACAAAGAAAAGCTTATGCTTTTTCATCCTGGCTGTGTAAAAGAGGAAAAATACATAAATACAAATATGTAAAATACATAAAAATATCATCTATAAAAATTGTTTTTAAATCAGTTTCACAGAGTGTTGATGGTGTGTGTGTTTCAGGGTTCGAGCCGATGAAGGGGGACTGGGTGCTGGCGCAGTATGTGGTCAGTCCTGGAGAAAGTTGCAGTCAGGCTCAAGCTGTTTCTCCTCTGCGTTACCGCCGCATGGACGGGGTCAGTCATTCTCACGCTGGGCATGTGCGGGAATCTGGGCTTTCTAAAAGTCAAGAGTGATTACACACTTAGGGATGTCCTGACTAGGGTAGGGTTAGGAATTTTAAAATCTATTCCAATTCTGGAATCCAATCCAGTCCCCGCCATTGACGTAATTTTCCGGCTTTCCGTGTTTTTTCACTGTTATACGGTTACGGTAGGGGCGCATCTTCTGAAAAAGTGCTGAATCCAGCACTGATCAAAAAATATGTGAAAAATAAGCAGAAACAAGCAATCTCATAATCATATGTTAAATAACGTTATCAACATTAAGCAGCATATATACATGTCAAACCAAAATTTATTCAGACACCTTCAACATTTCTCACATTATCACAGTTTATCCGCTATAGTTTAGAAAATGGTAATAAAATATGACATGTACTCAGAGTTATCAAATCAGTTGATATTTCACTGGTTTTGTCCATCCTTCTGTTAGCTTGTCTCGCAGATGAATCAGGTGGAATATCTGTCAGCTGTTAAATTTAACTACACAATTACATAATAACAATTTAGCTCAACCAATTACCAAGCAATGCTTAATTTTGTTCAGTCTGTGGTGTAAAAAGGTGACATTAGCAAAACTGGTGTAAATCAACACTGCCTAATGTTACTGCCTAAATGTCGACTCAGGACGAGGTATAGGACTGTGAAGCTTTGGGGGTGTTGATGGACTCGATCTGAGTTTTGATCATCGTTCTGAATCGGATCCAGATGTAGTCTTTGACAAAAATGCGATTTTTTTTATTTATTTATATTTTTCTTTATCAGCTTTTTGCTCAAAATGTTGCTTTTTTTTTAATGAAACTTATTTAATGAAAAAGAATGCATGAAGCTAGAACAGGGGTGTCCAATCCTGCTCCTGGAGGACCCTGATCAAACACTCCTGAACCAGCTGACCAAGCTCTTACTAGGCACACTAGAAATTTCAGGCAAGTGTTGAGGCAAAGTGAAGCTAAACTCTGCAGGAGAGTGGCCTTCCGGGACCGAGTTTGGACACCCTTGAGTTAGAATATGAATTATATATATATATAATATATTATATTATATATATTATAATATATATTCTATTATAATATTATATATATATATATATATATATATATATATATATATATATATATATATATATATATATATATATATATATAATATAATATAATATAATATAATATAATATATTTATTATTATTATTATATATATATTTTTTTTTAAAGCAGAGGGTCTGTTCTTTCTTTTGATATACTGCATGTTCAGATATTCCTTCAATCAAATATTCTGGGGGCCATGACATTTTTTGTGAAAATGATCAAAAGCGCTGCCTGGCAACTTTAAAAAAAAAAAAAAAAACCTGGCGGGGTTCATGAATTAGATGCTTGTTATAAAACTAATATTTCTATTCCGCTTATCGATTCATGTGGGTGCATTTTAATGTGTTTTTAAACCATTCAATTCAGCACTCGCAGACTGTTTTCTGTGCTGGGCACATCCAGAGTTTATGCTCTGAATTGAGCTCTCTTTCGTGAATAGAGATAAATAATAAGACTATTGCTTTACAGCAGAATTTGAATGTATTGCATTTTTGAAGTTTGCATTATTGATTTAGTTATTTTCCTGTTTATTACCATGCTGTATTTTATGAAGCGCTATAAAAATGAAGGTGACTTGACGAATGCAGAAACCAGAGCTGGAATGGGAATTTAGTTGTGATGAGTCAAGTTATTGTCATTTGTACTGAGCGTTCGTGAGTTGCTCAGGACTCTCCTGCCGTCCGTCTCTTTTAGGTCAGTGTGACGAGAACACAAGGCAACAGTGGCGTCGTGGAAGACAGCGTGTTCTTCAGCCTGGAGTCTCTGATGGTGCCGCCGGGCTTCAGACCTGCTCGCGGTGACGTGGTGAATGTGGTGGTGTTGGAGAGCAGTCAGTCGCTCTACTGCTGGAGAGCTCTCTGCATGACGCCGGTTCAGCACAGGTGACGTCTTCCCTCGCTCCTGCGCGGTCACGTTTGCACCCGGCTGCCATTTATCCGAGAAAACCCACATGCGTTTTGCTGTCCAGTCACAGAATTTGTTCACGCCGCATTAAAGTCTTTGAAGTAAACCCCCCCTGCTGTGATTGGGTAACAGTTGTATATTAAAATCATTTTTAGCTTCCCAACCATTACACATGGAATTGATCATCTCTTCTGCTTAACTTAACGTCGAGAGGGGAATTAAACAAGCAGTGCCTTACTGACGTGATCTGACTGGAACTATGTTAAAAATAAAGTTCACCCACGCTTTCTTAATGTTAGGATCCCAAGAAAGGCAACTTGGCACTTCAAAACATCTTGTAATCCTCAAAGGTGGCTCTATGGATTTATTGCCGGAGTAATCGCGTGTTTGCGTCTGTCTCGTATTTACGACTATATGACATATGCGGATCAGTGGTCCGGGCTAAAGAGGCCATGATGTAGAAGTAGGTCTTCTGCAGAGGCGCTCTTTCCTCGCACTATGACGTAATAATGTGACAAAATCCAAAACGAGTCGTTTTCTTAGCTTGGGTTCAATAAGAGCGGTTTTTGGACTACCATGGAAGTTTTGAGTTTTGAATCTTGCAGGATTTTCTTATAGTACAATGACCTCTTATATGTCAAAAGAACAAGAAAACTTTCATTTCTCAATTCATGATCCCTTTAAATACAGCACTTCACAAGCTACTGGTTTGACAACCAAACCCACTAGAGGGTGGAATAACCAGTAAATAAAGGGAGTAAAGTAAATAAACAAAGTAAATAGAGGGAGTAAATAAACCAAATCAAGCAGTTTATTCTAGGTAAAGAAATAAGATTGACTGTCTGTTGAAATAAAAGTGTGCAATGTATTAAATGAATGTTCATGAATCAAATATAATTTCATAAATTGCCTGAACGATTAAAAACAAAAGAGTACCATGTTTTTATGCATAGTTTAGTACAAGGAACATGTATGACTGGTAACAAAAGTGGATGTAATCAGAAGCTACATCAAATCATATCAGTAATATGAGAAAACAAACACTTTAGCAGACTGTGTTTATGTATAATGTGAATGGAAAAAATCTAAACTATCAACAGTTTTTCCAATGACAGTCCAGAAACCAATGAAGTAACAATCATCTATAAGGGGCCATTAAATGTTGGAAAGTGTTCAGACTGAGCACTCCTCTCCAAACAGACATGGAGAATGACATAATTAATTATAAACGGCATCATAAATTAAACCAGACACAGAAAAGTTTGTTTTAAGAACTAATTTTATCAGCCGAGTACATGAAATAAGGAGATCAGTTACCCAGTTAAATGTAAATATCAAAACTTTAATTTTGGTTTCTGTAAAAAAAGCTTAGGACATCACTATTTTAAAATAATATAATACAACAAACCAATCACAAACCAAACTGTCATAATCGTGTCTAGGTTGAAACATTAATTCACATTATCACAGTCATGACTTTCTCTGTTTTTCTGATAGTCCAAACCCCTCGGAGCTGACAATGCCCGACGCTGAGATTCACAGTTTGCTGGAGAATAAGGGTGGGCTTCAGGTCAGCCAGGAAACACATTTTGGGCCTCTCCTACTGGGACACCGCAAGGAGCTGCTGATCTGGATCCAGTGAGTTCACACACGCACACATGTTAGTTTGTTTTAGTTAGAACGAAAATCCTGTCATTTATTTCCCAAATAGGAGTGTCAGGGGTTTTCTGGGGGATTTTTCCTTTACCTTTTGTTACATTTAATCAATACATTGGATTAAAAACCCGTGACACTACAGGCTGATATCAAATAAATAAAATCCAAATATCAAACTCCATTTTTGCACTGCAGAAGGGGCACAGAAGCTGCATTTAGATGCATTTACACTATAATTACAATTGCAATAAATACATGTTTAATATTTAAATATGAAATTATTTATTTTAGCTTTTTTATGAAATGTTACTTTAAACATGATACTAAAACTGCCAGCATGTGGCAGCAAGTCACTGTCTTAATGAGTGACTTAATTGAGTCACTTGTTCAACCAATCCATACAAACGGCTGATTCATTCAGGAGAGATGCATGTGACTGTCTTTATGAATGGATCGTTGAATCATTGATTCATTTATAAATACTGGATCTTTCAGGAGCCAAACAGTAGTGTTCTGTAGTCAGTGTTGAGTAGTTAACTACACGTAGTGACGCTACTAACTTAACTACATTTTTCAGTAGCTTGATATTCAGTGAGTTGCTTTTAAAACAGTGTAGCTTTTCCATTAGCTAACTACTATTTCCAGCAAGTACCGGTGTTGCGCAACCAAAAGCTACATTCTGTTTTGCATTTTGACAAGCTTGTAATGCATTAAAGCAGGGCTCGACATAAGCAATGGCCCGATGGCCCGGGGCCAGTAAAAGAGTATGTCGGGCTAGTTGATTGGCCAGTCACTGGCCCGCGCGGGCCAGTAGCGCGAAGAGTGTCAATGTTACTTCAATTGTCCTAAACATGACACAAGGTAGTATTAAGCGCTTTAAAATAACTGGTAAGATATAGTTAACAAGTTTAAAGCAGCTTCCCCTGCAGATGCTCTGACAGATACTGTTGCTGACTGACAGATAAATACTTGCGCTGTTCAATGCGTTTGAGACATGGTGCTTTCCTCAGTGCTTAACTTACATTTCACTGGTATATTCTCCATCTGTAAATGCTAGAAAGTCAAACAAATATGTCCATTTCACTGTCAGGAGAGGTCGAGCTTCTGCAAGTGAATCTCCGCTAAAATTCAAGCTTCCGTTAATGAGTCGCCAAACAAACGAGCACGATAGAATAGTAGCGCAATAATTCTGACTAAAATATACTGTAGATGTTGCTAACATACTTGTTGTTGGAGACTATAAATGTGCCATATGTGGAATTTTAAACCTACAAGTATATTTTTATGAAAGTGACCATTATAATGGGGTAATCAAATGCAGGCTAAAATAATTAGTGTTTGCTTTTGTTTTTATTTTCATTTTTAGTTTAGCCTTTCGTCATTTTAAAAACAAAGTTTTTAGATTGTAATGTTACAATTTTAGAATGTAATGTGATTTTAACCACCTTTTTGCACATAATATAGCCTATTGCATAGCCTACATTACATTTCCTATATTTGTTTCCATATCCTTCAATTTCAACATTTTGTTCTTCATTTTTTTTTTTTTGACAGCTTTTTTAGGTCATAAATGTTAAATGTATGACAAAAATAATCAGGCAAACTAATATACTTTAGTCTAATTTCGCCATTTTGAAGTGAAAATAGCCCTATGTAACGTTACTCATCACTCATGTATCAATAATTAGTTTGTCATTGTGAGGGGACAAGAAAAATTAATCCTAATCTATACAATAAATACAATTTAATGGAAAAGTGCTTTTCCTTCTATTTCTTTCAGGGCCAGTAAAAATATAGAAGGGGCCAGTAAAACTCTGATCTACTGGCCCTGGGGGCCAGTGGGGATTTTTTTTTTATGTTGAGCCCTGATTAAAGCATTGCAGCGTCGTCGTCTTATTAGGTCACAAACTAAAATTGTGCTTTACCGCCATCTATGGTTATATATAGGGCTGTGCCGGTAAACTTGAAAACCGCATCACCGACTGAGTAGGTGGTCCGCCAAAACACATTTTTTTTTGTATGTGAATGCTGTTTTACATGAATATTATGACACGAGTGAATCACAAATCTTTGTTTACAAAAGAAATAATAGGTTAGCAGTTAAATTTTACATTGCAGCCATGGAAACATTTGGATTTTTGTGGAATGAGAGAGGTACGTCACGTGAGCCCATACGTTTAAAGGTGCAGTGTGTGATAGGACTCTGCAATTAATCGAATTTTGATTTCAATTTCGATTTTGGCTCCCAACGATCTCCAAAATGGTACAATCGAGTAAAAACGATTATTTTGTCATGTTATTTGGTCTTGTGTTCTGAATGACTCGCGCACATCCGCCCCTCCCGAAGCCATAAACACTCTCAGCCTATACAGTCATAAACTGCAAGCACAATAAACTTCACAATAACAATTGGCTAATTTAATATAGACTGGAGTGAGACCATAGTCGAGACACATCTCTTTCTGCTCGAATACTGTAGTGCCTCAGTTCAAGCGAACAGCAGCGAGCGCACGTGACCTGATCATCTGTTCCACTATACAGCACGAAACAAATCGAGAATGAACACAGGGAGCGACATTAACACTTGTCTGCTTGTCCGGGAAAAGGGGATTTTTAAGTTTCAAGTAAAAGAGTTTTACTTTTTTCCGACCAATCGAAACGCGAGATGATTTTGATCTTGTACAGTCAGTGTAAACAAAATTGGTAATGGATAGTTTCTGGAAGCTGCGCTGCCTTTGTGAGAGAGACATTGGTGGACAAATCAAAACAAATGAGCCTAACAGCTCATACAAAAACTCAATGGTAGAAATGTTGAGTTTTTTATTTATTTATAATAGGCTATATGATAGTTAAGTAACATAACACGACTAAGGGCTGTTCTATAATATCACGATTGCAAATGTTACACTGAATTTATAGTTTTATAAACAAGTAGCCTAGTTTATATGTAGTAACTTACATTTTAGACGCAATATTGACTGGTTTTGTTCTATTTCACCGACGAAAATAGTTACAAAAGAAAAGCATCACTAAGCGCTGTGTTTTGTTACTGTATGATTCATTTGAACTAATCGTTTTAATGAATGACTCAATGATTCATTTATTAAGACGGTCACTTGCCGCCACCTATTGATTTATTGTTTAAAGGCAAATGCATCATTGATTTATTTTATTTTATTATTTGTTTAAACATTAATCTCATAATATTTTTACAGTTGTAATTTTGAAGTGTAAATTAATTTAATGGATAACAGCACTTTTTATTAACTGAATTTGATCAAATGTAAGAATTTGACATAAAACATATATTTAGTAAGGTTTAATAAATTGTCCTTTATATAGGCAAATAACGCCCTGGTGAACCCCTACAACAAATTACTTTGTAAACATGTCACCCTTTTCACCACTTGTGGGTTTCACCAAATTTAGATTTTTTTAAGAATTGTTGAAAGGTGTCTTTTAATAAATGCAAAATGTTCCCAAAGTCATGTGAAATAATCGTGTTACATAATCGTGATTTCAATACTGACCAAAATAATCGTGATTATGATTTTTTCCATAATCGAGCAGCCCTAGTGTGTGATTTTTAGCGGCATCTAGTGGTGAGGTTACGAATTGCAACCAACAAAAGTTAAGGTGGCCGACATGAAAATATGTCATCGTCTGAGACCGTAGAGAATAGCCAGTTCAGCAATGAGGTTTCTTTACAAGGATAAATGAAGAAATTATGTTTACTTAATTATTCAGTAAAACTATATGTTCTTGCGAATATTATTGTTACTTGTTCATCACTGTGTCAGTGTTTTATTCGCTGAACTAAGCTTGCTTCCTTGCAGGAAGAGCAACAAGAGCAGTAACGAAACGCGTTTGTCCGTTTAGGGCCACTGTAGAAACATGTCAGTGCATTTCAGTGTAAGGGAACCCGCGGTGTGTGTAGACAGAAACTGCTCATTCTAATGGTGCGTTCACACCGGATGTGAATAGAGCGTCTAGCGCGAGTGATTTCAATGTTAAGTCAATGCAAAGACGCGTTACATGCGTAAAAAAAAAAACCGGCGCGGTAGACGCGAATTCGCGAATTGAGCATCTGGCGCGTTCCGCGCAAATGATTTATTTAGTGCTTTTTGTGCATTCACGCGTTTGACGCAAATTCGCGTCTGCCGCCCGAGTTGAAAAATCTGAACTTCTGCGTCAAATTCGCGCCTCGTTAACCAATCAGGAGCCAGCTTGCAGCTGTCACGTGGTGAATTAAATATTTTACAACATAAAAACTTGATTTTATTATATGAGACATTCATTTTGTATGCTATTTATCTTATCTAGATTCTATGAAACATTATTATTATTCTAATGTAAAGAGAACCAACATACTTTAGAGCAAGAACATAGTTTGTGTCTGTGTTGTGTGAGGGGAAAAAAACACAGGACAGTTTAATCACTTTTGGAGGCTGGCTCCATTTATCATCAAAACAAAAATAAATTACAGATTAGGTTGGTGAGGGCGAGGGTGATCCTCCCTCCGATGCGGGACAGCAGGTCATTGAACTGGGCGCGGGACAGGCAGAAGTACCGCTGAAAGCGGCCGTCATCCAGGCGCAGCTCCTGGAGCAAATGGTGAAACTCGCCGAACTCGGTTCGCCTCCGAAGGGTCTGGTGGACACAAACACGGCGATGATGATCCCTACGCCGCTGTTCTGCTCTCCAGAGCAAATACAGAGCGGTGACTCTCTCGATAAATGACCCATCAACAACAGACATCTTGTAAAAAGATGGCCGCCAACGGGGTTCGAAACTTTTGAAACTTTCGTCTCTGACGAAATTTCGCTTCAAACTTTTTTTACGCGCGTCAGTTTCACTCTTGTCGCACGAATTAACACAAAGTGGTCAAGCGTCAAACTAGACGCGGTAGACGCGAATTTGACGCGCTATTCGCGTCCGGTAAGGCAGGTGTGCCCAAGCCTGCTCCTGTCGATCGACTGTCCTGCACATCTCCAACCCTAATTAAACACACCTGCCTTTAATTTTCAAGTGATCCTGAAGACCTTAATTGGTTGCTTCAGGTGTGTTTGATTAGGGTTGGAGATGAACTGTTCAGGACAGTCGATCAGCAGGAGCAGGGTTGGGCACACCTGTTCTAAGGTAATACAAATATAACAGTTCATTAAGTAAGGTCTTTATACAACACTGAAAACTTCTTTTTCAAGGTAGTGACGAAACGCGCTCTGTAGCGCTGTGTGTTCGCTGTCGGCTATGGTAGAAACATGACGACACAATATGTCGACCTCCATAGAAGGTGGTGCCCACAGTTATGGAGGTATAAATGTCTCATTCTAAGGTAATAAAACAAAACGGTTCATTATGCAAGGTCTATATACACCACTGTAAACATAGGTATGGATCTTATATTGCATTTCTGTCAATAGATCCTCAGAAATATTACACAATGCACCTTTAAGCTTTGTCAGCTTTGTATTATGTTTTGCAATCTGGTCACCAGATTATCAGCGAATTGAACAACATTTTTGCAGGGGATTATAAATGTTTCTTCCTTTGGTTCGATTTTAATTTGTCCTACAGCGTTTCTTTTCTACTTTATTGGTGTCTCAAAATGAGCTCAATCGCTGCATGTGCTGTGAGTTTCACCTGCATTTTTGACACTACTCCTGTGCATCCAATTTAACTTGCATACATTTTGTTCTTGCATTGATGTTACATTTGTGGCAATTTTGCACTTCGACAGTCAGATATTGTATGTATCTTTGAATAGTTTCACGAATGAAAACATACTCTTGCATTACGTTGCTTAAAATATACATTGTCATTGTAAAAAAAAAAAAAAAGCTGTTTCAATGTAGCTAGCTAATTTTTGATAGTAACTTGTAGTTTAGCTAACTATTTTTTCAGAGGGGTAGCTTGACTATATCTTACTACTTTAACTTATGAGTAACATGTCAAACTACAGTTTGTCAGCAGCGTTCGCTTCTGTTTTGTTTGGAACTATTTTATTTTGGCGAAACTGAGCAAAAACAGACACTAGTATGTCTATAATTTGACTTGCAATGTTAACTTCTAGTTTATTGAACTTGTATAAAATCAATAACACATTCACAATTGTGCTGATATTCTCTGTCATTCTATTAGGACTGTCAATAAGGCAAAGTGAGTGACGTACTCGATAATGTCTGCTTCCACAGCATCAAAACAACAGTTACCATATTACTGAGAAGAAGCATATCTCGCAGCGCCAGTTCCAAACCTGTATGACTTCTGTTGTGGAACACAAAAGGAAATGTTTAGCAGTGTCTGAGCTGTTTTTTTCTCAATACAACTAAATAAAAATCCCATAAAAGTAACCTGTATGAGCCATGCGCTGGAAAAACAGGATTGGCATTTGCTGTTGTGTGTGGCGTGACTGATGGTGCTGCACCAAATTAGTATAGGTAGAGTGAGGTAAAGATAGGTGAGTGAGTGATGATATTTCATTACTAGGTGTGTTGTTTCTTTAATGCTTGAATGCCTTTATTACAGTAATGTGACGGAAATAAAAGGACTACATTGTGACATCATTTCATCTTGCTTCTCTCTCTAAAACAGAAACACGGGCTCAGAGAATCACAGGCTGAAGTGCTGTGAGTTTGCAGGATGGGACTCAGGCCAGCAGTTCTGTCTCAGTTCTGTGTCTCTCAGCAATGGCAAAACTCAAGACACGCGTGCCTCCGGCAGCTTCCGCCGGCGCGCTGGAGAAAGCAGGACAGATGGGGAGGTGGAGGACGGTGAAGGGGACGATTCTGTGGAGACTCGAGCCCTGCGGATGCTGGAGATTGAACCCGGAGAGAAGGTGTCCGTGACCATCAGCTGTCAGGCCAAGTGAGGGGTTTTTAAATGCATTAATTCACTCATATCCCCTTTCACACAGCAATCCCGGTAAATTACCGTAAAATTGCCTGAATGACTTTACTGGTAAATTCAAAAATGTGCTGTTCACACAAGCAATAATGTTCTGGCTTTTTACCGGTAACGGACCATTCACACATCAGTTCCAAATACCACACAGCGCATATAAAGGGTCATTTACTGGTAATGTTACAACTTCCCTTACTACTGGTAAATTGCCGGAACCAATTTACTGGTATATTTCACACATGATTTGTTACCGGTAATTTACCGGTAAAGACTGTATGTGTGAAAGGGGCTGTTGTTACTGCATGATATATTGGAATAAAATTGAAATCTTGATATAGCTACCACATCATGCATCATTGGGGCAAAATTGCATTGAGAAAAAAAAAATCTGTATAAGTCGCATTTTATTATTACATTCAGAAATAATGTTAGGTATAGTGGTGTTCATCAAACAAATTTACGAAACGCAAGTGACTGTGTGCGGGGAGACGTAACTGTACGGTCGACAGCACATCTGTGAAGGTTCTCCTCCAGCTCAGGCCATCAAGCTTTGTGTCCACCATTAACTCTACTCATATTCATTTCATTAAGTGTTTCACCTTTTTGCCAGTCTCTAACCTCTTTCTGCTGCACTAAACTGAAACTGTATTTTGGTGTTATGATGAGGAAGAAGGGTTTCAGGCAAGCTGGAACTGGTTTGTTTTTCAAGCGCATTTGTGTGTATGCTTACTCTATTTTGCATGCTTGACTTCAATAGACCTTAGTCCGGTTTTAATGTTTTAACACAATAAATGGAAAAAATAATAAAATATTTATTTCGAAATGAACAGAAACCTTCATCCGTCATTTTTTTGTCAACTCTCCGTCAGTTTTTAACAACGTCAGAGTTGACAAAAACTTTCAGGACTATGGCACTGTCCCAAATGGCACACTCCGGACTTGTGGACTTCCTCAGAGTCCACACTTTGGTGACGTCATGTAGTGCAGACCTATAGAGCATTTGGCGTGAGTCCTCGAGGGCGCATTGAGAGGTATTTTTGGGACACACTCGATCGTCACGCCGGATATAGGAAGACGGTCTGGTTGTTGTTATGGACAGGAGCTGCAGGTTCGAGGAAATATGCTGCCTATTGTTGTTGTTGTTACACATGACTCAGTAAAGCCCTGACATTCAGTTCTATTTATTTAATGAATCATAATGCGATCGTATTATTCAGTGCACTATTATTAGCCTATGTTTGAGACATCAACCACTGGGCGATGACCATAATGTTTGTATAAACTGTTGGTAATAACTGGTAAAATGTACACCTAGGTCATAAAAACAGTAATGATACTTACACTTAAATATTTTCTTCTCAGCCATGTTAACAATTGTCCGTGAGCGAAATCTCCTCCCATTCGTTGTCTGATTGGTCTTTCGCAAGGATTCTGGGTAGTTAAAGTGTGTGAAGTCTGCATAGGGTACAAAAGGAGCGCTGCTAGGCACACTTCAGAGCGTTAAAATGATGAATGGGACGACATACGGACTCGTAGACTCAGCGAGCACGCGCAATTTAAGTCCACGAGACCGAAAGTCCACATGAAGTGCGCCATTTGGGACAGGGCCTACGTGTCCTGTTTAGAGAAGCTGTCAATCACAGCTGTCAATCATGACGTCACATTCCCGTTTTTATAGCATCAAATAACTAAGACCAAACTTATTTAAAAAAAATGAACACTTGAATTTACATCAGCGTGAAAAACAAATTGCTAAAATGACAGAAAACATCCTTGGAAAAAATTGATTTGAAGTGTTATTTGATTGTTTGGTATCCATCACGCTTATTAGACTTCATGGGGAGGCGGGTTTATGACCTATACTGGGACCAGCCACCGAGGGGCGATCGAGACACTTTGGCTTCACTTTTCAGGACTTGTGTGGCACGCTTGGTGAGGACAGGTTAAAGTGTGTGTTTCCAAGTATAAAGCATGTATTTAAAATAATACTAAAGAAATTATTTAAAAATAAAAGCAATGAATGTCCCGAGTATCCAGATTTCCTTTAGATGCAAGTCTATTTATTTTGATGAATTTCTTTATTTTTAACAAAGTTGAATAATTGCAACAGACCTCATTGGTTCTCGTGTGTCACACGCACATTTGAGCTTCTTCTTTTCCTTTTAATGGAGGTCGCTGGTTGGCAAACCCACTGGAAGGTTCATACGCCACCTACGGCACAACACCGTCATGACAGCTGATCTAAAATAAAGGCTCGGGCTTAGAATAGTCAATACCGATCAGTTTTAAAAAATTGCTTAATCATCCCTGATTACATCCCTAGTTTCAGTGGATTGTACTATTATTTAACAACATACATTATTCAGCTGACATCAGGGGTGCTTCTCATTTCTTATTTGTGCATCCTCGTTTCCTTTCCTCGCTTCCTTTCCTAGCGTCTCAGCTCCTCCCCCCTGTAGGATACGAGGGAAGGCTGCAAGGAAAGAAAACGATGAATCGAATGAAAGCTTTTTTATACATTGGAATACTTGATCACTCGAGCGTCACTTCACTGCGTCATCAGCAGCGCTCAAAGGATCTGCCCTCATGTTGTTGAAGTTTAAGAAATTCATAATGAAAAATAATAAAGCAAGATACCTTGTTGAAATATTTGAGATATGTAGTTTATATAAACTGCAAAGGTAAAGAATAAATTAAAATGATTGTGATCGATGTGAAGGGGGAGGAGATTTGATACGTGCGTCACGTTTAGTCGATAAAACTCTCCGCATAGGATACACCCGTGTATCCTCGCTCATAACTTCTCTGGAAGCCTCCTAACTCCTCGATCCTCGACTCCTCGCGGTGAATTGAGATGTCCTTCAAGATGGCTGCGCTCGTTCGGTTTCCGGGTCATAGGATGGAGGACAGAGGAATGAGGAGACGAGGAGGGATATTGAGAAGCACCCCAGGTCTTCCCGGTAAAACAAAGTCCCTGTTTAGTCCCTGTCTCTATGAAGCCCCTGCTTCTGACAAGCAAACTGTGCTCTGATTGTGATTGGTTAACCACTTCCAGCGTGTTTAGGAAATGTCCCACACTAATAACTAACTCAACCAGGCCCCGCACCTTTATTCTGCGTATGAATTATTGAAATGATGAATATTGTGACGTATTTGCTCCCAGAAGAAAACTCAAGACTACAATGGAGGCGTTTCAGAGTTCAGAAACACTGACACTGATAGAGAGAAGAACTCCTGCTGGAGGGACCTTCTGCTTTATAACTTTACAGAGCTTTTTCATGCTCAAACAGCAACATTACAGACTAAACATAAATATGTAAAAAAAACAAAAAAAACATAATAGGTCCTCTTTAACATTTTAGAAATTTTGTTGTGGGTTTTTCTTTCTTTTTTAAATATCTATATATATTTTTTATTCATTTTAATTCCAGTTTCGGTTATTTTAGTGTATCGAGTTAAAGTAAAATGAAAATGAGAAACATTGCTTTGGCAGCTAGCTGAAGTAAAATACGTTTTTTTTATGTTTTATTTTCATTTTTTGGTTTTAGTTGACTATGATGATCGTGGTGTGTGTCACGTCTTCCTGGTTGAAACGCATGGTAAGGTGTTTTAATGCTCTTTGAATGTGTTTGCTGTAGGACTCTGGGTCGCTCTGCTGAGCTGCTGCTCCTGCACTTCTCCTCGTTCACCATCGCGAGGCGTCTGGAGGTGTTGGTGAGCTGTGCGGAGGAGAGTCTGCTCAAACCCAGAATCCCCTACACCGCTCTAACAGCAGTGCCGGCGCAGCAGAAGCCCATCCAGGTGCTCACGGTCACGGCTCCTCCGGCTCCCATCAGGTGACGCTCGCTGATCACATCCTTAACATCACTGATCGTCTGCTCAAATGTGTTTCCTTTCCTTCACTTCCTCAGTGAGGTTCTCTTCAAACTGGAAGCTGGCGGTGCTTTAAAGGGGTCATATGGTTCTAAAAAGAAAATTATTTGTGTTTTTGGTTTAATGCAATGTTTTAGGTAAAACAACATTGCATTAAACTGTGCAATGTTTGCTCCTCTATGACCCTCTATGTTGCTCCTCTATGACCCGCCTTTCTGAAACACGTCGATTTCGTTCTGAAAAGAGTGCTGTGCTCTGATTGGCCAGCGATCCAGTGCATTGTGATTGGCCCGAATACCTTGCGCATGTGACGGAAATGTCACGCCCCTTACCATATTTGGAAGATCAGCTCCCAAAGCAACAATGACAGGTGATCATGTCGGTACTACCTTATCAATTCGAGCCCGAATCTGAACCGGAAAATGCAGATGACCACGCTGATCGATCCACTTTGCCAGCGCGACTGGACCAGAACGTATCAGATTGGTAAGGTTTTATTTCATTGGGGACATAATTACTGATTATAATGACTTACTGTCTTTTTACACGCTGTGCCGCGAATGAGGGGAGAACACTATGTAAACATAAAACCATGTCTGCATTTGTGATCGTAGAAGTGAACGACAAGCAAGCACTACTCTATACTACTAAAAACTTGCATTTGAATAGCCTTTAAACACATTTTCATATTTTAAGAATTTTCCATAGGCTGTGAACAATCCTATCCGCCCTTTCTCGAATCCCGATCGTTAGCGTGTGTTAAACAGCATTCTCTAGCAGTCGTCAGCCTGCTCAACTCACACTAGCTGTACTCCGTTAAACACACATTGCAAGAGAGGATGTCTGTTTATCGTAGCAGAAGTTCAACAAAAATAATGCGAAGATGATAACGAATGACAAGGCAGCACCAAAAAATTAACATACATAAACAAGAGTTTGTTGTTAGTTGCCAACAGCACAGCAGCTCCAGACACACATGACACTCAAACCCAGTGCTACTCGCGTGTGGAGCGAATCAAAGCAGCCCCCGCGTCTGTTTTCAGGCCTTCCCGCTTCTCTCTCTCCAGCGCTGGACAGCGTTTCTAATATTAACGCAGGTCCTAAAGCTCTTTCCAGATCATAACCCTTCTTTTTCCAGTGATATTCTTATGAGCTTTTCTCTTTTGTAATGTCTCTCAGCCATCTCTCTTTCTACAGTCTTTTCTTGCTCGTTCTCTCTCCTCCACCTTCATACGCCCCATAATGCTGATTGGCTACACGTTTGTTGTTGTGTCCATATATCGCTTACCCCACCTTTAAAAAGAGACTAAACGTATTCCAAAGCATTTGAGTACAGATCTGTGATCAAAAATGTGGGGGATAGTTACAAACTCGTAACTGCTGTTTTTCCATTCCATTACACTTCTATTACATTTATTACATTCCCTCCTCCATCTCAATTGCGAGTTATAAAATCATAATTGCGAGTTTTAAAGTCTTTCTGAAGAAAAAAAGAATTGGACTTCATAACCCGCAATTATGATTTTAGAACTCGCGAATTTATATCACACAATTCTGAGAAAAGAAGTCAGAATTGTGAGATGAAAAGTCGCAATTATCCTTTAAATTGGTTAACTCTAAATTGTTTTTACTTAAAACATTTTTTTATTATTTTTGTCTTGCTTTTTGAGCATTTTGTCTCTTTCGACAGGCTTACAAGGCGGCATCTTCCAAACTTCTTGGGTCAGTACGCCGTGCCGCAGGCTCTCAGAGATTGTGTTGAAGCCCAGAAGGACGTGCTGGTTGTCCAGCCGGCTCTGGCAGAGGTAATGTCGACTTCAGTGCTGTCTCTCCCACATCATCATTCATCTCAGTCGTTGCTCCAATTACCAAATTCTGTGTTTTCCTCTTTATTTTTTCTGGATTCAGATTTAATGGGTAAATTACATTTTTGTTATCCAAAAGCATGTCTTGTTAGGTGAATTTATGAAACTCGTATAATTTAACAACAATATGTTAAGTTTAACAAAAATGTAATTTTAAGGGCTTAAAATCCTTTATTTATTTATTTCCTGTATTCCATTTTAATGATTTAATTGAATTATTAAAATCGCAAATTATACATTCTACTGTTCAGTTAAACCGTACTTTTATTTTAGTGCGTAGTAGTTAGGAGCTTTGAGTTTCTGTGTGTATCTGACGAGAGTTTTCTCAAATGAAATGGTGAAATACTGGTGAAGTGACTATCAGAGCAGCTCTGGAGGTGAAGTTCATGTCCTCATATAGTAAGACGGCAGACGAGCGTCACATGCTTGAGTTTGTGTAATAGTGTTACTGGAATGTCTTACTTCGATACGATACCTTGAAAAATATTGTGGTGGGGTGAGAAACTGCCCATAAATACTGCCATAAAGATGTTTTAATATTATCTCATAATTTTTTGTCCATCCATTTAAAGTCTTGGCAATATTTTTTATGCTTCAAAAATGACACATCGTAACTGTCACAGGTGGGCTTTGTATAGAGATTGCTAATGTGTCGTCATCATGACGTATTACCAGTGATGAACGCAAAGCATTTTGGGAATCCGCGGCACAAACATAAGGCGCCAGACTTGATTGCATGGAGGGAAGAACGCAGTGTTCAAGATAGCGCTTACCTGCTGTTATACACTGCAATATAAACTTCAATAACTGCACAGCCAACTTAATGCAAAAGATGTGAAACAGACCAGGAAGTTAGCTCATGTCAGGATCCACGTGGAGCGAGTGATGGGGTGTAAGCGCTTACCTGCTGTTATACACTGCAATATAAACTTCAATAACTGCACAGCCAACTTAATGCAAAAGATGTGAAACAGACCAGGAAGTTAGCTCATGTCAGGATCCACGTGGAGCGAGTGATGGGGTGTATGCGCTCTAAGTTTAACATATTAAATGACACAATACGCCTGGGATTTGTGGTGCCTTGTGAGGGGGAGGATAAGACTTTGCTGGATAAAATTGTGGTTGTGTGCTGTGCTTTAACCATTTTACATTTACATTTAGTCATTTAGCAGACGCTTTTATCCAAAGCGACTTACATTTGAGGATTAAACCAAGCGAGTCATCGTGGAGAGGCAAAAACAACGCAAGAGTGCTCAGAATACAAAGTTCAAACATTGCTCGGAGTAGCATAAACCAGACAAGCGAAGATTTCAAGAGAAAGGGTTTTTTTAAATTTTTATTTTATTTTATTTTTTATGTTAAGTGCTCACGGAAGAGATGAGTTTTCAGTTGTCTTTTGAATGCTGTCAGGGATTCTGCATTACGGACGAGGGTGGGTAGGTCATTCCACCAGCATGGAACCGTGAATGAGAATGTTCTGGACAGTGATTTTGTGCCTCGCTGTGAAGGCACCACGAGCCGTCGCTCCTTGGCCGATCGTAGGCTTCTGGTAGGGATGTAGACCCGTAGGAGCGAGTGAAAGTAGGAGGGAGCTGAGCCGGTGGACAATCTGTAAGCAAGTGTCAGCGCCTTGAACTTGATTCGAGCAGCGAGTGGTAGCCAATGCAGGGAGATGAACAGCGGAGTGACGTGGGCCCTTTTGGGCTCGTTGAATACAAGACGAGCAGCAGCATTCTGGATCAATTGTAAGGGTTTAGTTGCACATGATGGAAGACCAGCTAGAAGAGCATTGCAGTAATCAAGCCTAGAAATAACCAGGGCCTGTACAAGAAGCTGTGTTGCATGCTCAGTTAGGAAAGGCCTGATCTTCCTGATGTTGTGCATTGCAAACCTGCATGTTCGAGCTGTCTTTGAAATGTGGTCTGTGAAGGTTAGCTGGTCATCAAAGATTACTCCAAGATTTCTGACTGACCTTGATGGGGTGATTGAGGATGAGTCTAACTGGATAGTGAAGTCGTGCTGTAGAGACGGATTGGCAGGGAGAACAAGAAGCTCAGTCTTTGCCAGATTGAGCTGCAGGTGATGTTCCTTCATCCATGCCGAGATGTCCGCCAGACAGCTAGAGATACGTGCAGCTACTGTGGGATCGTCTGGTTGAAATGAGAGGTAGAGCTGGGTGTCATCAGCATAGCAATGGTAAGAGAAACCATGTGCCTGTATGATGGGTCCCAGTGATGTGGTGTGAATGGAGAAGAGGAGGGGTCCAAGGACTGACCCCTGGGGAACCCCTGTGGTCAGTCGATGTACTTTGGATACCTCGCCTCTCCATGCGACCCTGAATGACCTACCTGTGAGATAGGACTCAAACCAGTGGAGGGAAGATCCAGTGATGCCCAGTGATGAGAGGGTGGACAGAAGGATCTGATGATTCACAGTGTCGAAGGCAGCAGACAGGTCTAGGAGAATGAGAACTGATGATTTGGAAGCAGCTTTGGCGATCCGCAGGGCTTCTGTGACTGAAAGTAATGCGGTCTCGGTCGAATGCCCTTTCTTGAAGCCAGATTGGTTAACATCCAGCTGGTTATTCAGAGACAGGAAAGATGATACTTGGTTGAAAGCAACTCTTTCAAGTGTTTTTGCAATGAAAGGTAGGAGAGAGACAGGTCTGTAATTCTCTAGAAGTGATGTGTTTAAAGTTGTTTTTTTAAGCAGTGGGGTTACCCGAGCCTGCTTAAATGCTGTAGGAAAAATGCCAGTATGGAGGGATGAGTTGATGATGTGTGTGAGTGCTGGTAGAAGTGTGGGAGAGATGGGTTGAAGAAGGTGTGAGGGGATGGGGTCTAGAGGGCAGGTGGTAGGATGACTGGAGAGGAGAAGTTTAGATACTTCTTCCTCGGTTAGAGGAGAGAAGGAGGAGAGAAGGTTATTGGCTGTGGGAGAGGTTGGACTAGGTTCCTGTGTGTGTGGAGGAGAGAACTGACTGCTAATGGTTGTTGTTTTGTTAGTGAAGAAGTTAGCAAAATCATCAGCAGTTAGCGAGGAGGTGGGTGGTGGTGGAGGTGGACAGAGGAGAGAGTTGAATGTCTTGAAAAGTCTTCGTGTGTTAGAGGAGGAGTTGATCTTGTTGTGGAAATATGAAGATTTTGCGGCATGAACATCAGCAGAAAAGGAAGAGAGCAGAGATTGGTACATACTCAGGTCAGATGTATCTTTTGATTTGCGCCATTTCCTCTCCATTGCCCTGAGTTTAGTCCGGTGTTCCCGAAGAACTTCAGATAACCAGGGGTTAGAGGGGGTAGCGCGTGCTGGCCTGGAGGAGAGAGGGCAGATAGTGTCTAAAGAAGAAGTTAATGTGGAGCATAAAGTATCCGTTGCGGTATTCACATCTAGAGATGAGAATTGTGAGGGTGAGGGAAGAGAAGATGACACAGCAGAGGAAAGACGGGAGGGAGAAAGTGAGCGCAGGTTTCGTCTGAAGGTAACTGGTAGGGGAGTTGGTGGAGTGTGGATAGTGAGTTGTAGATTGAAAGTAATGAGGAAATGATCTGAAACATGGAGAGGTTTCACCAAAATGTTGTCTGTGATGCAGTTGCGTGTGTAGACCAGGTCCAGTTGGTTGCCTGACTTGTGAGTACCTGTGGTGATGAGCCGATTGAGATCGAATGAGGCTAGGAGAGAGATGAAATCTGTAGCATACGGCTTCTCTAGATGAATGTTGAAATCGCCAAAGACTACAAGTGGAGTGCCGTCCTCAGGGAAAGAGGACAGCAGCACATCCAGCTCCTCAACAAAGCTTCCCAGTTGACCTGGGGGGCGATAAATGACTACAATCTCGATCTTAAAGGGAGTTGTAAGTGTAATAGCGTGATATTCAAATGAGTTGTTATTGCATAGAGAGGAGAGAGTTGAGTATTTCCAATTGTTAGAAATGAGAATACCAGTCCCCCCACCCCTACCAGACTGGCGAGGGGTGTGAGAGAAAGAGAAGTTGTTAGAGAGAGCAGCAGGGGTTGCTGAGTCTTCTGGACGGATCCAGGTCTCAGTCAAGCCCAAGATATTAAGAGTTGAAAGAGATGCAAAGGCAGGAATGAAGTCAGCTTTATTGACTGCTGACTGACAATTCCATAGACCCATAGAAAGAGAGAGAGGTGTGTGTGTGGATGAGAGAACGGGACGCAGATTAGCAGTATTGCGCTGCCTTCTGTGCGTGATGAGAGTGCGTTGTCGGGAGACAACAGGAATGTATTGAAAGCACATGTTGATTAAGGGAAATAGAGTACAAGTAGGAAAGGAAAGGGAGAAGAAGATACTTAAGTGCGTAGCTGGTGTCGTTGCTCGGGGGAGTCGCACAGGTAGAGTCGATGGTCTTTACCCGAGTCGGTCTTCACACGAGGAGGCTGAACGCTTCCGCTGGCGCTTCCGCGACAGCGCGCGCACTACATAGATATAATGCGTACTAACGCCTGAGTGAGGACAGCTGTTTCTGCCCAGCAATTAACACAGCAAACGCAAATCACCCGAATAATGGGAGAGGAATCGAAACTAGCTGTTGGACAGCGCTCACTTAAGTGCTATACAATTTAAACTGCAATATTATTCAGAGCGGCTGTTATATAAAGTGGGAACGCGTCTAATTAAAATACAAATTTGTGAGAAGGCAAAACAAGAAAATAACCAGAGAATCGAAAACAACCTTACCTGCTGGTAGATACTACACTGAAACAACAGGAGAACTGGATATTCAGAAAAAAACGACTTGCGCGCTCTTGTCTCGTTCACGGACTGACCGCTTGTCCTGGCCTTGTTCTGGATCTCTTCGACTTTATATCTGTTTTACAGTTGCTGTTTCTGCCCAGCAATTAACACAGCAAACGCAAAACACCCGAATAATGGGAGAGGAATCGAAACTAGCTGTTGGACAGCGCTCACTTAAGTGCTATACAATTTAAACTGCAATATTATTCAGAGCGGCTGTTATATAAAGTGGGAACGCGTCTAATTAAAATACAAATTTGTGAGAAGGCAAAACAAGAAAATAACCAGAGAATCGAAAACAACCTTACCTGCTGGTAGATACTACACTGAAACAACAGGAGAACTGGATATTCAGAAAAAAACGACTTGCGCGCCCTTGTCTCGTTCACGGACTGACCGCTTGTCCTTAACCAGAGTATGTGAGCGGTGTCCTTAACCAGAGTATGTGAGTGGAGCGGCAACAATTTTCCCTCCGCGCTCCGAGCATTTAATAATCAGTCCGCTCCAGCTCCGCTCCGGGTTCACCATTTACCGCTCCACTCCTCGCTCACTGATATCAGAAACACCGCTCTGTCTTCGTTCCCCGAGGAAATTGCTAATAAAGTATTTAAGTATGCTTTGAAATCTCACAAAATTTCTCCTCATCATAATATATAGGCATATTTAATAAAAAACAACATTAGGAGAATAGTTTCAATATGGTTTATTGGATAGTGTGCAAACTTTTCATATGACATGCTAAGCTTATTATATGGTGTTGTGGCAAAAATTCATCTCAAACAAACATCACTGCGTAAGAGACACTCATAGTCAAATTATATAAAATAGAAGTATTTATTCCTGCAAGAATAGGAGCAGTCTAATACACAGTTGTTACCCTGTGCAGAAGAGTGACACACCCCCAGACAGACTGAACTAGCTTTTATCTTAGTTTCAAGGCCTTCTTCCCCCCAGAGCCTTCCTCCCAGTAGTTTTCCATAGACGTCTAGTTGGCCCACTAAGCTCCCCTGCACCAAATGGCCTTCTGACATCTAGGTCAGAGGTCCTTGTTCGTCTGTTCTCTGGAGTGTCTCCCCCTTCTGCCTCCCCAGGTACATAAACAGAATCTTCTCTCACTACAAGTGAGAGACACACATGTGACATTATTTGAATCATCTATATTTTACTAAAGATCAATGAATATCATTAAAATTGCCACCACAACTCCTCACTTTTTATCATTATTATTACCCATAATCACAATAATAAACAATAAGACAAATTTTAAGTCATATCATCACACTTATACTCTTCATTTCTGATTTTTGCATAAATGATCACTCTCCTTGAACCTGTGAAGAAAAGTTTAGAATGAAGAGGCATAAGGCTGTTTTTGTGGGGATAGTCCCTTAAGTATTAGCAAGCAAGTAAAGACTTTATCTGCGGCCGGGCTGAATGAATAAGCACTGTTATTGCACTCCCGACCTAGGTCGGACCCTCAGTCACCTCAGTATAAACAAGAAATAGTGTATAGTTTAAGTAGGAAACACATCAATTTAACACCCTGGTTATCATTACACATCTTGAAACCCACATGGCATTTCAACAGGCTAAGAAATACGAAGAAATAAAAGTAGAATAAAATCCCTCATTTCGACCCCTCTCCTTGTACGTCAACACATAGCGGATAACCACAGCTTTTAACCTTCTGTTCATATCAAAAACATTCATAGAAATAAAGAAAAAGAAAAGGAAACATACACTTTAACACATGTCACAGTAGCTCCCACTACTTGTATCATCATATTTTGTTCATCCAATTGAACAGACTCCCAGCTTTAACCAGTCTCTGTACTGAGCTGGAAACACACTATAATGCATGGTAAACATAACAATATTGATAATCCTATCGCTGAAATTGGTAGTACAGTACCCCCAACCCCCCAAAGATTAACCAATCTTATCCATTTACCATCAGTCCACGCCCATTTCCATACATCGCCTCCATTTTCCTAACCATATTTTCTTAACTTTTAACTCGATTCAGCCAATGGTTTTACTTAGTAAGCTCTATTTAACACCATATTTAATAAAATCTATCCAGAAAAGGTTTTATATTTTTTTTTATCCATTCTTTTAACCAATGTAGTTGTTCAAAATTAACTCTAATATTTCCATTACGGACACAATCAATATATTTTCTACATTTACAATCAAATCAATACCTAGTTTGATTCAATCAAACAAAATCATCACAAAAACAGATTCTTCTGTTAAACTTAAACCATCAGTTGTGTTGATCATCTCGTTCGCCCCACGGACGTTCCGTGTTCTTTTACCTTTAACTTTTAATTCAAACATGCTGTGGTTCTACTTAATAAGCTTCAACAATTATCCCTATAATTTACATTAATTAATAGATCTTCTCTTCCCAAAAACATTTTCCTTAAATATTTCCTAATGAATAAGTAACCAATCAAATCTTTTGATCTAGTGTATATCAATACTAAGCCCTATTTTGATTTAATCGAATCAAATCCTCAAAATAATCACAAAACCACATTCTTAAACCATTAGTTGGTTCACATCCTCCTCCAGGCGTGTTGATCATCTCGTTCGCCCCATGGACTATGGGATGGTTGTGGCCTGTTGGTGTAGGTGAGAGGCTTGGACCCAGGTGTCACACTCTCCAACCATTTTCTGATCCTTATAAGGTTTTCCCTTAAATCACGACCGCACCCCCACTGGAGTGAACTGTCACCTGTGAATGGAGACCTTAAGTATTTTGTTAGTGACCGCTTGACCGCTTCCCTTTGGTGTGACCTGTGGAATCAACAACCTGAAACATTATCTCCGGATAATTTCTTGCTCACTTAATAGCACTCGGGGTCCTTTTACCCTGAAAAACACTCAACCCCTATCCTCATGTCCACACAATATTTATACATTTGGAACAGAATTAGTTCTGTTTGATCCAATCCTTCCTGACATTCTGTAAAAGGAAAATTTTAAGTTATGCGCTGCGCAGGTGTAGCACCTTTCTGCCACACTAATAACCCAGGCCAGGACAGTTAGCCAAATTCATCCATAACCATTATTTTAGTGGGCACATTTTGCCCTGTCTCCCAATCCTGCATGCTCTCTGTAAAGAGAAACAGATTTCGAGGTTATTGTCAGATAGTAAAGTACGTAGTTTCTTTTGTCTACTGTTCTCCCGTGGCCTTCGATGCCCTGGCGTTTCCTGTTGAAACAAACTTTGTTATTGGTGTGTGCGGCACACTCACAGACATCCATTTTGTTAGGCAGAAAAAATGGCTTCTTTCAGGGCTTTTATCAAATTACCCCTAGTGTTCTCCCAACATTTATTCAGCAAATGTGAACCCCTTAATAAACCATATTTGGCAATTGTTATACCATCTCCCTCTTGATGCACGACACAACTCGAGCATCAATTTAACATAACATTTAACATAGTGTTTTTTATAAAGTTTGCCATCAACACTAACCCAAACGTTGTCCTTCAGACAAATTTCCTCCAGACATCTTTCTCTGCCTCTGAAACAAAAATATTACATTCTTCACTTAAAGCCACAATCTCATCTTCTTATCGAAGTATTTGAAAGGCAACGGCCCTCAGTCTCACAGCGTATTCTGCTTTTCAGGCCTGTTGTTTGGTCTCTCAAGTCAGTCATCTACAAACATTTCCAAAGTCATCAATTTTCCCTATCATTTCAGGTCGTGCTGTGCAGACTTGGTCAATGTCAGTCAATCATTTCTCCCCCTTTGTTCACAATAATCATAAATGTGAGGGGCTCTCTTGATAATTTCATGTTGACTTAGCCAATATGTCACTTTGTTGTTTCCCTCAAATCTACAACATTTTCATTTATCTCAGCCCATGCCAGATGGTGATCTACAACTACACAATTCCAATTTACTGATCTTCAAATCTACATTATGTATGACAAAAGTATTACTACCAGACAGAGCTTGATGGCCAATCAACTTAAAGCTTGTCCCATGTTCTGTATTGTCTCTTCATCAGAATTATCAGCTTCTTTAAAATTTGTCATTTGCCTTAACCCATCTGTAATGATAAACTCATTCCAGAGGTTAATGAGGCAATATACACACCATTCAGGCGGAATATTAGTGCCCCAAACTAATACATACAAGACATAAAGTGCTGTCACCATCACACACACACACTCATACTAGACACACATATGTTAACTGCTCATTCTCAATGTTCACTTTTCTTTATATTATTGCTAAAAGATTTAAATTTTAAATAAGATTTTAAACTTCCCATTTTCCTGTAGCTTCTACCTAATTTTACATGGTATCTTAACCACTTTCAAAGCACGTCTGTTCATTATTCATTTGATTTTTAGACAAGTCAGCTGGGTTGTTTTGTTTCATTATCATTATTTTGCTTCAGCTTGCTCTAGCAGGCAGATAACAGAAAGACAGACACAGTTTCCATCCCTTCCTCCAACTCAGGCAGTCTCTCTCACTATAACAAATAATTTTTCCACCAGCCTCCTAAGGCTGTAACTTAGACAAAATTTGTATTCATTACAATAACCTTTGACCATTCACCTTTGTCATCCAGACTTTCCTTAAATCAAAAGCTGTCTTCATCTTTAGCCACCACCATGTCTAACGACCTTCAAGAGTTAAAACTATGTCATAGACCTATTAGTTCAAAATCAACACTATGATTTTCCTTGCCCATAAGGCAAACCAGTACATAAAAAGTTTCGCTACTGTCTCCACAACAGCTAATGGGAATCACTTCATGGCCTCAGCTGGCTCTTGAAAGCCCACTCCTGTTAGCCCTTTATCTATAATCTCCATCAGGGTGTTTTCCCCTGGCATATTTGCAGACGCTTGTCACAATAAAAAAACAAGCCATACAACTAATGCGGTTTCTTCTGGCGAGTGGTATATATAGAGGAGCTTTGCTTTATTGGGGAGACATGCCGTGACTCGTCACCGCGTCTTCTCCCCTTAACGGCATAAGGACGCTGCTGGCCTCACAGCTCCTGCTCAACCCTCATACCTGTCTCACATAACACACCTCCATTCAGGAGATGCCCAATGACTTTACGTGATCCACTCTGGCTTAGGTTGCCCCCTGTCTGGCCAAAGAAGGTCTTACCCGTCATCGAGATGGTCACTCGTGCCCACTGGTGACCGCTCTTTCCAATCACACAATCAGTTCTCTTCAACAGACCTCAGCTGTTTTCTGGAGCTTAGGAAAGGCACGTTCAAGAGTCACCAGGGCCATTCGGATTGCCTAATAGTGTTCACACAGGGAGACAGGTCAATAACAACAGTATTTAATCACTTAAATCCATTAAATATCTTAAAAGCAGAAACCTAGCTGCTTAGATTATACTCAGTGAATTTAGATCACAACCGTACATTCAGTGTACTTCATCTGTAGCCGGAGCCATCGGTCCTGAATGGTGGAGACTAAATGAGACAAAGTTGTTACTGGTCCTAAAATACGCTAATCAAAATGTCACCTCTATCGTTTAAGGTCTGCATTATTTTAAAGACTTCTTTAAAGTCATTCAGTTTTACTTAAATCCATTTACAAATACAAATTGCCCTCTGAACGGCAATGATTTCTTTTAACCTCTCCATGTCTATGATTTTCAACTTAAACACTGTGCTTTACTTATGACACAGGCTCAGATAACAGCTTTTAGCTCACATTGAATCAGAGAGAGACTCTGAGGCATTCAGGACTGGTACACTGCATTTTCATAAAACTTTTAACATCAGACTTTATCTACCATATTTTAACTCTAGCCCAGCTTAAGGCATCTTTGCCAGAAATTACATGTGTTTTCAAATAAACATAGTTTTACAGTTGTCTTTTGCCCACGTCAGGGAATCTAGACATTACAAATTTCCATTCAGATTGAGTCTCTGTCGCCCTGGCACTTTCAGCCACAGCACACACCAGATTCAGATAAGCGAACTGTTTCAGCCAAATCACAAGCTTATCTTTTAAAAGCAAAGCATCAGCTTCTAGCTCTTTCATGGTCAACTTTTCAAGCTGTTTGTTTAATCAGATGCCTTTCAACACATTTTACATTTAGCAACTGTTAATTCAGTAGCCTACTGCTTCTGCTTATTTGTTCTTACATAAAAATAATTATTCTAGTTCTCAATAACGTTTCACATTTCTCAATCTCAATTTTAATTGTCAAGTTCTCAACCATAGTTTAATATTTGACTTAAGTTTTCTCTTGGAGTTTATCAATCTCCAATTAGGATTCACACTAATTTTGACAAGGCTACTCTGCATCTTTTGCAGTTATTATAAATCATCTTTGAGATCTGTCTCTCTATATTACCTTTACATATTTTGCAACTCACATTTGTTGGAGTCACAAAAGGATTCACTTTAAGACTTCAATCTTTTGACCTTGTTTTTTTATCTCTTATTTCTCAGACCAAAAATTGTCACTGTCGTCATTTAAACACTGATCTATTTTCAACCCCACATTATTATCAGAAATGTGTCACGTGTTAAATGGTCCTGCTGACCACAATCAAGACACTCTCTGTCATCTGGTTGGTTCGTGTGTCAGCCTCAACTACAGCATCAGACACCTGTCCTTTACTATAGTTTGATCACTGTGAGCTTCCAAAGGGCTTCAACTTAACTGCACACCCTTGAAGCAGTGTGTGTCCCATTCAGGAATGTAACCAGACCCACTGATAAGCAGTTCTCTGTATTCCTTTGACCATCCACCAATGGCGGATTCAATCACAATAGCCAACTCATACTCTTCATCATTATTATTGGCAGAACATAATTTCATGAGCAGCACAGAGAATGCTCAAAATATTCGAATTTGTTTTCTGTCTTTACCTTACTAATTTGGTATTATCATCAACAACACTAATTACAAGTACTGTTGCTGTTATCCCAGCTTATCTTTTACAAAACATCATCTGCAAATCTCTTCAAAATGAGATCTTCAGAGCAGAGCTGTTTACAGCATTTGCTCTCTTCTGTCTCACTATTTATTTATTTTCCCGGACTGTTCAGTTACTCTTCATAAAGTGTAACAATTTGTACATCATTATTTTCATTACAACTGGTTTGAAGCCTTTTCCCTTCCATCACATGGTTAGTCTGCAGATTCAACTTAATATTATCATTATTGTCTCAGTCTTATCTCTACTGTTTCTCCAAAACAGATTATATTACTCAGTCCGTAAATTACACAGACAACCATTATAGCTACTTGCTTCAATACCCTTATTTTCTTAACATTAATAAAATAAAGCAGATATATCATCATTTCAATCATTATTTTATCAAAATCTAGAATTGTTCCCCATTCTGCTTAAAACATTCTTCATATCATGTTAATCCCTGTCAATCATACCATGCCTTATTTTATTCTAAAACTTTTCATATCATTTAAACAGTTAATTTGACTTCCATAAATTCTGTCAGACCATGTCTATTTTCATCACATATAGTTTTCTACTATATTTCTCCTTTCTTTTCCCTACATGCCAGTTCCTTCATTATCCTCTCCTTTCTTTTCTCAAACATGCCAGTTCCTTCATTATCTAACCAGTACATGATTGTTTGCACAATCCCCACACACACATGTCTCACACACCACCTTTTTGTTTTTTCACTTCCCTCTTCCACCAAGTCTCACTTACAGCTCCCTCTATTTCACACAGACAGCCTTATTGCTTCTTCCTACTTCAATATCTAAAACATACATTTCCCCCCATATTTTCCTAGTTCTACAGAAAACCGGTGTATCAAATTTGGCATGCTTACTCTGAGATTTTCCCATACTGGCTGTTTTCTGTTCCCTGTGGATTTCTCTTCAACGCGCGTTTTCTCTAATCTGTTTAGGCGTCCCCAACAGACCCGATTCTTTCTTTTAACCCAAATCGGTCGGGTTGCACTATTAGTGCCCTCCTAATTAAGGTTTACCCAAAAACTGTTCTGGTTCCCCCTAATTAGCCTCAGTACCTAAAAACAATTTGCTCCGTCGTGGAACAACTAATTTTCAGGGTACCTATCTGTTTGAAATCTCTTGATCTGTTACAGTTCTCACTTAATCCCAGATTATTTATCTGCTTGAAATTTCTTGTTCTGTTACAGACCTCAATTAATCTCAGATCATTTTCCCTCGTATCTGTTTGAAATTTCTTGATCTATATAGATCTCAATTAATCTCAGATTACGTACCACAGAAACAGCCTTCAGCCAATATGGTTCAATTTCACTCTTCTCCCCAATTAAACTGAATTTAATTAACTTACCCAAAAGAAAATAAATTGAACTGTCTCTTACCAGAGATGCTTCTGTTGCCACCGGGTTCTTTCAATTGATTCCAGTGGAGTTTCTCCTGGCCCTGATAGCGGTCGGCCCCTCTCTCTGAAATTTACGAGGTAGAGCTGGAACTGCTCAGTCCAGGTGGCCAAACACCGTCCGCTCTCAGGTCCAGAAGGCACTTCCAAGGAATCCCACTTCTGACACCAATCTGTTGTGGCAAAAATTCATCTCAAACAAACATCACTGCGTAAGAGACACTCATAGTCAAATTATATAAAATAGAAGTATTTATTCCTGCAAGAATAGGAGCAGTCTAATACACAGTTGTTACCCTGTGCAGAAGAGTGACACACCCCCAGACAGACTGAACTAGCTTTTATCTTAGTTTCAAGGCCTTCTTCCCCCCAGAGCCTTCCTCCCAGTAGTTTTCCATAGACGTCTAGTTGGCCCACTAAGCTCCCCTGCACCAAATGGCCTTCTGACATCTAGGTCAGAGGTCCTTGTTCGTCTGTTCTCTGGAGTGTCTCCCCCTTCTGCCTCCCCAGGTACATAAACAGAATCTTCTCTCACTACAAGTGAGAGACACACATGTGACATTATTTGAATCATCTATATTTTACTAAAGATCAATGAATATCATTAAAATTGCCACCACAATGGTTATCAGCATTATAAGTTAAATATCATTGCTGCTTTTTGCAGAGCACATTTTGTTTGGAAAGAAGACAATAACTACGTTTTCATCAGTTATTTTATCTACGGGTCGCTACATTTCTTACTGATTTCTGCTCATTCGAAATCAAATACCGACAGTACTGTAAGATCACATTTATTTGAATGCAATGCATTAGTGAGAAGGCGAATAAGTTTGAATAAGTGTTACCTGTTTAAAATATGCTTCACCCGATCCAGCCCGATCTCATGAAAGTGCGTATATATAGCACAAATTTGATTTCTCGTACCATTTATACACCAAAAATCTGATACGCGTTCATATGATACGCAATTTATGACGTGAACCCACTTCACACCAAGGGGTTTAGTGTGTTTCATTTGCACGCAAAAACTATTTTTTGCCATATAAATGGCACGAGAAATAAAATTTGTGCTATAGATACGCACTTTCATGAGATCGTGTTGCCCGATCATTTTCAGTAGGCTTGAGAACCTCCCGCAGCCACTCATGTCCATCGGCGTCATCATAACCTTTAAATTTTTTTTCTGATTTGAGTGATCCATCTGTATCATGCTAGCGTAATGTGTTTAACGTGTGAATCCTTACTAAAAATGCAGTTCTATAATGAGCCTCTGGCATGAATCGACTTTTAAAAAATCCGCTCCTCACACCAAGCTCACATCTAATATGTTTTTTTGTTTTCCAAAAGATTTTGTAAGGTCACTTCTCACATGTAAGGATTTTTAGCCATCTCTGTAAATAAAATACTGCCTCCTTTATCTGTATTAAGGAAGAATTGTGCACTTACATGCACTTCATGAGGGATAGATGCACATTTGCACACACGCAAGGTCTCTCACTCTCTCCCTCTCTGCGCTACACTGTTTGGAGCTCGCGGGCTCTAGATTCCTGGAGATTTGAACTAATTTGCAGGCATCTGGGAGCCGCTATCAATATGCGGGAGACTCCCGGAACTTCCGGGAGACTTGGGATGTCTGGCATCGCATTGCCATGACTCTTCTCTGGCTGGTGTGCTGATGAGTCCCACGCAACCTAAATGGAACCACTGTATAGGACCGTTCTGATTATCGCAAGCAACCATGTCATCAAGCTCTTCAGGCTGTCTGCAAAAGGACCCCAACACAGCCGGCTGCATTTTGTAGGATTATATTCTGTTTTTCACGCTAATTTTTCATTTTTTTTCATGCCAGAACACTAGCCTGCTATGCTAGCCCATGTAAACGGGCAAAACATACCCATAATTCTTTGTGTTCTAATGACGTTGCCGCCCAGTTGGTCACATTTCTCAGCGATCTCTATTATGTCTCAGTTCTGTGTCCCGGTTTTCAGTAGTTTCCTGAATTCAGTAGTTTGTTGCCTACATTTCCAATTGTTTAAGTTGTCACCGCTGGGTCTCGTTTCTTTGATTAGTTTGTCTCAGTATTTAAGCCCTTTATGTTGTTCAGTTCTTTGTCTGATCTCGTCAAGTTTATAGTGTTTTTTTCCTGTTTCCTCCTGAGTGTTTTAGATTTTGTTTAATAAAGAAAGGACTGCTGCACTGAAATCCAGCATTTTATTTTTGCATCTTGCTGCAACCATACATGACCGAATCGCTAATCCATTTGAATTGAAAGTTAAAGGGGTGGTTCGGATTTTTGGACATCGGGCCTCATTTACAAGTTAGCCTGTGTGTTATTTACCAGTGGAGTCAGTTTTCGAAAATGTTCACCCAGTCCTTCCAGTTGCATAGTTCGCCGGTGCTAGGCTAGCGCGAGTCAATGGTATTGGTTAGCCTACCATTAAAACAGTTTTATCCACTCCACAGTTCACCAAAAGCACATCAATTATAACGCCAGACTATCGATGTAAATGTCTGTTGAGAGAATAATGTTAGAAATCAAACTACTCAATGTAGTTTGACATATCAAAATATATTTCAATGATCGAATTACATTTACAGGAACTAGTTTCTCAGCAGCGGCTGAATTTTACTTTGCTCCGGGAGTAGTACTGCGCCGGAAAGTAAACACAACAGAATCGCACTACGTTCAGTCGGAACGTCAAGTAGTCTCGATTTTGAAACTTTCGATCGGAATTGAAAGAATTGGCAAAATGGTTATTCACTGTAGTTTTAATTGTACAAATAAACCAAAAAGATGGTCAGCAAAAAATTTCTACAGATTTCCAGTAAGAGATCCAGAAAGGAACCAACTGTGGCTTCTTGCTGCTGGCTTGGATAAGGAGACACCGACAGAGACACTACTAAAGGCCCGAATTTGTAGCGATCATTTTAGATCAGACGACTTTGTACAAAGTGATCGAAACGATAACAAGTCACTGAGTTGGAATGCAGTTCCAGCCGTCTTTCCAGATTCACCAACAGCTACAGATGAACAGGTAATAACTTTTGTTAGGCTACTCTAACGTTAGCTAGCTAACGTTAATGAAGCTACTCTTTCATAACTGATAGATCGACACTGACAACATTAGTGGAGATAACGTTACAGTTCAATGCATTGTGGAGAATTTTTTCTCTTTCTGACCTTTTAGCATCCATCTCGATTAGTTCTTCGTCTGTGTATTCTGGCTCATACATGTAACGTTATGGTTCGTTGAATAACACACATTTCCTCATCTTCATCGTCTTCAAAGTCCGAAACAATGTCATGGCTTTCAAATGTGGCCATAATCATATGTCTTGTTGCTTTATTCTTGAAATAAACTCTGTTTCTGTAGTGATGACGAGTGTCAGCGGCAGGTAAATACACTTGCGTGATTGTCATGTGGACCGGCTCTCTCGGTTGCCTAGGTAACTTAATATCACTCCGCCGCCGCTGTAGACTATGCTGATAAATACAGGGAACAAAGTATAACTATTGCAATGGGATGAAAGGGTAGTTTGATTTCTAACATTATTCTCTCAACAGACATTTACATCGATAGTCTGGCGTTATAATTGATGTGCTTTTGGTGAACTGTGGAGTGGATAAAACTGTTTTAATGGTAGGCTAACCAATACCATTGACTCGCGCTAGCCTAGCACCGGCGAACTATGCAACTGGAAGGACTGGGTGAACATTTTCGAAAACTGACTCCACTGGTAAATAACACACAGGCTAACTTGTAAATGAGGCCCGATGTCCAAAATTCCGAACCACCCCTTTAACAGTAATAAAATAAGAACAAAAAATCTAATTACAAATTATAGCACAAATAAATACAATGGAATAAAGAAGTTTTTCAGGTAGGTCTAACAGTAGTATTCGGTTAAGAAATACTACAGAAATTGAATGAAGCAATCAAATGTCAAATAACACTGGATAGTCCTAATTGTGAACATTACATTTAGATTTATTCTTGCAATTAAAGTTAGTTATTAAGTCAAGAGCAGTGAGTGATTATATTGTTGTCTTTTGTTGTTCAAGTAATATTGACACAGACAGCAGCAGATGTATTAGGCTGCTGTCACTTTAAGAGTGAATGTACGGATCCAATATGCTGTTTAGTAAAGTAACGTTACGTTGAAATCGATACTGATATGATGCCTCCAAACGGAACTTTTAAATTATTACTAATAATGTTAAGTGGGTATCATAACCCATTTTACTCTATTTGAAAGCCGTTGTAACGTACAATGCACCTTAATTACAAATTATTGATTGTTTTTGTGAGAAAAGAGCTGATGCTGCGATGTATATTTTGAGAAAGTGCTTTTTGACCTTGGATGCATGTAAACTTATTTGTATGAGACCTCCGAAATGAGTAACCTTTAAAATAGCATAACAATGGCTTTTTAATAGCAGGTGTAAACAAGGCTTGGGAGGTAAAGTGCAATCACCAAGTAGAATTGCACAATAATGACTTTTAAATACATGTCTTGAACACTCCCTCCGTCTGGTTGGACAAACGTAACCCCACCCCAAATCTCAGCATTTCATAAAAAAGTACTATTTCAAAATACTTCTTTTTAATACACGTCCCTTTTTAATAGAAACTGTTATAGCTCTTCTCCTGTTTTTGCAGTGCTTGAGTTTGTCGTCTATGTTGCGGCGTTTCTCTGCTCTTCTGTGGTTGGAGGAGCTGGAGGCTGAGAGGGAGCTCAGAGAGTTCAGCCTCATCGGCGCCATCCTCAGGAAGGGAGCGGTAAACTTACACCTGGAGGTGCCAGGACTCACAGAGGGCCGGCCAAACCTCTTCATTGGTGAGGATGTTCTCTAGTAATGTGTACCTTTTAATCGTTAGCATGTATACGTTTAGCGGAAAAAGATTCAGCTTAAAATTAATTGGAAAGCATAAGCAGCAAAATGTAATAGTTAAAGTTGCAGTATATAATTTTGTGTTCAAATTTAGTAAAATTTGAAGCGAGTACATCATGAATCCGTTTTCCAAGCTCTGTTTTTGTCTTATCCCGAATCACTACGGTACAGTATTTCTGTCGTAACTGAACGCGACGCGCTGTTGGAATGGAGAATGACTGAGGAGAGATGAGTTTCCATTAACTTTAACTTAACGACTTAATTTTAACTTCACATTATGCTATCGAATGACATTAGAAGTCTTGGAATATAGTGCACGAAAGCTTTATGGTGCGTTACAATGTTTTTTAGGCCTTTGTGTTATTGTTAAGCCCCACAATAGTATTCACAATATCGGACCTCACTGAGAAGCTGCAGCCGTGGCGGGATGATGTTTGGTGTGGCGGGATGATGTTTGGTGTGGCGGGATGATGTTTGGTGTGGCGGGATGATGTTTGGTGTGGCGGGATGATGTTTGGTGTGGCGGATGATGTTTGGTGTGGCGGGATGATGTTTGGTGTGGCGGGATGATGTTTGGTGTGGCGGATGATGTTTGGTGTGGCGGATGATGTTTGGTGTGGCGGGATGATGTTTGGTGTGGCGGGATGATGTTTGGTGTGGTGGGATGATGTTTGGTGTGGTGGGATGATGTTTGGTGTGGCGGACGACCACGGCAGAATGAATATAGCGGAAACACTGATGTTCTTCCATAAGACGCATGCAGTTCTGTTTATAAACCAGTAGAGCGCCAAAAGTTACGGACTGCAGCTTTAATCACTGATAATAGGAAATAATACTGAGGAAGAATAATATTAGGGAGAGTAAATGCAAAAAAAAAAAAAGTTACACTTTTTAATTAACTATTCCTATAAAAAACAAACAAACAACTATTAACATTGGTGATCATTAAAAAAGCAAATGTTGCATCTAATTTTTTATTGTTGTTTGGTGTACAGAATAATAAAATTGTTTAATCCTCCTCTAGGTGATAAAGTGATTCTGAAGAAACCCTGTAGTGGAGGAATTGTTCTTGAGTATATGTCTTATGTCACAGAGGTATCTTGACAATTTCTATTCTTAATGTTCAGATTATTCTTTCCTTGTTGGTCTGCAACTAATGACTGTTCATCTCATTTATTAATCTGACCGTTTCTTCAAATAATTAATTTACATTTATCAATGCTTTTTATCAGTTTGTGCATTTCCTGGTAATCAAACCCATAGCAAAAACATTTTTCAGTAAACAAATAAAGTTGTAACCACTGATCTATATATGTAACCAATAAGAGGGTGAATGTTTTGTAGGAATGCTCAAATCCCCTCGTCTGAACATAGTGATGCATTATTGAAATAGCTTTGTCCTGTAAATGTACAGGTCCTTCTCAAACAATTAGCATATTGTGATAAAGTTAATTATTTTCCATAATGTAATGATAAAATTAACTTTCATATCTTTTAGATTCATTGCACACCAACTGAAATATTTCAGGTCTTTCATTGTTTTAATACTGATGATTTTGGCATACAGCTCATGAAAACCCAGAATTCCTATCACAAAAAATTAGCATATTTCATCCGACCAATAAAAGAAGTGTTTTTTTAATACAAAAAAAGTCAACCTTCAAATAATTATGTTCAGTTATGCACTCAATACTTGGTCGGGAATCCTTTTGCAGAAATGACTGCTTCAATGTGGCGTGGCATGGAGGCAATCAGCCTGTGGCACTGCTGAGGTGTTATGGAGGCCCAGGATGCTTCGATAGCGGCCTTAAGCTCATCCAGAGTGTTGGGTCTTGCGTCTCTCAACTTTCTCTTCACAATATCCCACAGCTTCTCTATGGGGTTCAGGTCAGGAGAGTTGGCAGGCCAATTGAGCACAGTAATACCATGGTCAGTAAACCATTTACCAGTGGTTTTGGCACTGTGAGCAGGTGCCAGGTCGTGCTGAAAAATGAAATCTTCATCTCCTTAAAGCTTTTCAGCAGATGGAAGCATGAAGTGCTCCAAAATCTCCTGATAGCTAGCTGCATTGACCATGCCCTTGATAAAACACAGTGGACCAACACCAGCAGCTGACATGGCACCCCAGACCATCACTGACTGTGGGCACTTGACACTGGACTTCAGGCATTTTGGCATTTTCTTCTCCTCCAGACTCTGGCACCTTGATTTCCGAATGACATGCAAAATTTGCTTTCATCCGAAAAAAGTACTTTGAACCACTGAGCAACAGTCCAGTGCTGCTTCTCTGTAGCCCAGGTCAGGCGCTTCTGCCGCTGTTTCTGGTTCAAAAGTGGCTTGACCTGGGGAATGCGGCACCTGTAGCCCATTTCCTGCACACGCCTGTGCACGGTGGCTCTGGATGTTTCTACTCCAGACTCAGTCCACTGCTTCCGCAGGTCCCCCAAGGTCTGGAATCGGTCCTTCTCCACAATCTTCCTCAGGGTCCGGTCACCTCCTCTCGTTGTGCAGCGTTTTCTGCCACACTTTTTCCTTCCCACAGACTTCCCACTGAGGTGCCTTGATACAGCACACCGGGAACAGCCTATTTGTTCAGAAATTTCTTTCTGTGTCTTACCCTCTTGCTTGAGGGTGTCAATGATGGCCTTCTGGACAGCAGTCAGGTCGGCAGTCTTACCCATGATTGCGGTTTTGAGTAATGAAACAGGCTGGGAGTTTTTAAAAGCCTCAGGAATCTTTTGCAGGTGTTTAGAGTTAATTAGTTGATTCAGATGATTAGGTTAATAGTTCGTTTGAGACCCTTTTCATGATATGCTAATTTTTTGAGATAGGAATTTTGGGTTTTCATGAGCTGTATGCCAAAATCATCAGTATTAAAACAATAAAAGACCTGAAATATTTCAGTTGGTGTGCAATGAATCTAAAATATATGAAAGTTAAATTTTTATCATTACATTATGGAAAATAATGAACTTTATCACAATATGCTAATTTTTTGAGAAGGACCTGTATGTGCATTTAACAGCATGTGCAATCTGATGATAAAAAAAAAAAAAACGCCTGATAAAATGCTTTTGAGCATAACCCTAACTTTAAACAACTTGAGTCATGCACTCTTATTCTGTGGCTTGTGTCATTCCACAAACACTTGTTTTGCAATATAACAATATTATCCGTCACATCCATATATAATGTGTTCTTGTTTTGGTCAGTGTTTGAGATTGAGATTTGTCAGTCAAAGATTCTGTGTGTTGACGCTCCCAGATCTCAGAAGATGACGTGAGTTTACGTGTGAATGCTGATTTCCAGCACAGTTACCTCGGAGAACCTCTGGACGTGGAGTTCACCTTCAACAGGTGCTGCTGGCTCGTCCACCTTCACAGTGCTGACTCAATCAGTTCATGTCTAAAGATTCCTACACCAATATCCTGTTTTTTCCAGGGTGACCACGAGGAGGTGCCATTGTGCTTTGGAGCAGGTCAAACATTTTGGCGACAACAGTAAGAACCACATTGTGCTAATTATCATATCATATATATTTCCAATGTCATATTGCTTTGAGGAATAGCTCGTCTTTGCTAATGGTTTCTTTCACCATTTGGGAAATTATAAAACACTCTCATACTTTTATTTCCAAAAATGTTCTTGCGTAAAAATGTGAGCAGCAGTTAAAAGTGAGTCTCGACACCTTTCTGAAGTTCTTGACACAATGTTTAGAAAATGTTAGCGCTCCTATGAGAGATAAAAACACGGTTTGGATTAATATTTAGCATATTAAAATGCTAAACAGCAGTCAATTAAACATCTTTTCACTGAATCCCAGCCTCTGACAGTATCAGACTACTGCTACAATGGCCAATCTAATGAAGGACCAAATGGTTCGATCAATTGTGACCAAACTCCTAACTATTTGTTAGGGGCTGTCCCGGCTAAAGATTTTCTAGTCGAATATTAGTCGCTCATTTAAGCCATTAGTCGTCCAGTCGCACATTTACGATATTAATTGAATTATTTAAATATATACTAGAGGTGTAACAGTTCACAGAAGTCATGGTTCGGTTCGTACCTCGGTTTTGGGGTCACGGTTCGATACGAGTTCGGTACATTTACAGAAAGCAGCGGTTGCTTTGTTTACGGGGTTACTGCTCCATTTCTATATTAAAATGTATTATTCTATATTAATATCTTTCCATCAGCGCCACCTGCTAGCAATAAGAGTGTGCGTTTTTATTCAGCACGTCTCCACTCGTTCTGCCATGCGCTGCTCATGCGTGTTGGGCTTGTTTACACAATTGCGCGTGCATCTCTGTTACGCAGCATGCAGAGCATCACATGTTGATATGCATTTTGTCAAGAATTAATAATACAGCGTGTTTCAATCAACACAGAAAGGGGTCACCGCGACCTGCATGTGAACGGGTTTTATCAGGGTGGTTTTGCTCTGGGTGAATCTGGGTCCTACTGTTGAGATTTTTCCTACCATTTAAAAATATAAAGTGGATGATCATTTGAGTTGTTTTTATAGAGAAACAATAGTTTATATTTGGTGTTGCTTTGTCTTGGTTGAGTTTTGTTTCCCAGCATGCTCGCGCAGCAGCCGCCCCTGTGGAGCGGAGAGTGGGGTCCACAGGAAGAGGAAGAACATCTCCAAGAAGTGAGCGTATTCATTTATTCATCATAGTTATGACGAGACCTAAACACGCTTGGAGTCTGTAATTATATGATCTTGTGGTTGATAAGACTATGTTCTGGTTATGTCATCAGGAGAATGACGCAACGCAAACAATCAATGGCTCATCGTCACAGACAGCAGAGATGGTGTCTGTGGCCACACAAACTAAAACAGGTAACTCAGAAAATAATAAGTGGAATTAACTTTGCTTTAGCCCCTATTGTAAAGGTTGGTTTTCTTTATCATTTTTCTTTCCAAATCTGTATGGAAGCCCTAGGAACCTCACATAGGAAACTGATGAAATCTGGCACACTGATTATGGTGTTCCTGAATACTAATGTGAGACTCGGATCAACTCCATAGCACCACCGGCTGTTCAAAAATTCTCTTTTCTTTTGGTAAAATCCTTTGTTCACCCGATTACTCTTCTCATGCTGATCACAATCAGTGTCTTAACCAATGTTTATACCATGGTTAATGAAAACATAGAATCAGGCTATTAATTAATTGTATATACTGGCGTTCTGAGCTTTTATAAGCTCTGAGTTCCCATATGAACTGATCGGATCGATTATCAGCGCAGTATGACTGTAGCCCAATTGTTTTATAAATATAAAATTATAAGAATAAAATGTGTGACCCATTTGAATTCTATTTAGAATTGAATCACCGTTACTATAATTGATCAAGTTTTATTGTATTTATTGTGGTAAATTTTGACTAACTTGTTACAGGGTTTAATTACTAATCTTTTTAGTAATTAGGCCGATTTTCAACTTTGTCGTGCAGTGTTCGTGCGGTGTTCGTGCGGTGTTCGTGCGGTGTTCGTGCGGTGTTCGTGCGGTGTTCGTGCGGTGTTCGCGCGGTGCAGTGTTCGCGCGGAACACTGCGCGGTGCAGTGTTCGCGCGGTGCAGTGTTCGCGCGGTGCAGTGTTCGCGCGGTGCAGTGTTCGCGCGGTGCAGTGTTCGCGCGGTGTTCGTGCGGTGCAGTGTTCGCGCGGTGTTCGCGCGGTGCAGTGTTCGCGCGGTGCAGTGTTCGCGCGGTGCAGTGTTCGCGCGGTGCAGTGTTCGCGCGGTGTTCGTGCAGTGCAGTGTTCGCGCAGTGCAGTGTTCGCGCGGTGCAGTGTTCGCGCGGTGTTCGCGCAGTGCAGTGTTCGCGCGGTGCAGTGTTCGCGCGGTGTTCGTGCAGTGCAGTGTTCGCGCGGTGTTCGTGCAGTGTTCGTGCAGTGCAGTGTTCACGCGGTGTTCGTGCAGTGTTCGTGCAGTGCAGTGTTCGTGCGGTGTTCGTGCAGTGCAGTGTTCGTGCGGTGTTCGTGCGGTGTTCGTGCAGTGCAGTGTTCGTGCAGTGTTCGTGCGGTGTTAGTGCAGTGTTCGTGCAGTGCAGTGTTCGTGCAGTGTTCGTGCGGTGTTAGTGCAGTGTTCGTGCAGTGCAGTGTTCGTGCGGTGTTAGTGCAGTGTTCGTGCAGTGCAGTGTTCGTGCGGTGTTCGTGCAGTGTTCGTGCAGTGCAGTGTTCGTGCGGTGTTAGTGCAGTGTTCGTGCAGTGCAGTGTTCGTGCAGTGTTCGTGCGGTGTTAGTGCAGTGTTCGTGCAGTGCAGTGTTCGTGCGGTGTTAGTGCAGTGTTCGTGCAGTGCAGTGTTCGTGCAGTGTTCGTGCGGTGTTAGTGCAGTGTTCGTGCAGTGCAGTGTTCGTGCAGTGTTCGTGCAGTGTACAGGGGGAAACGAGAGGCGATAAACCTCTCCCGCACGGCAATCGGATGGTCGGATGAATTTCTGGCATGTCAGAAATGTTGGTCACTCCTCGTGACTCTAGTTGAAGCAGAGTTACGAACTGATTTCCCTAAACTCAGTGTTTTTTCCCTCACTGTGCGAAAACAGAGGTTTAACCATTTGTGACCCTGGATCACAACACCAGTCTTAAGTAGCACGGGTATATTTGTGGGAATAGCCAACAATACATTGTATGGGTTGAAATTATAATTTTTTATTTTATGCCAAAAATCATTAGGATATTAAGTATAGATCATGTTCCAAGAAGATATTTTGTAAATTTCCTACCGTAAATGTATAAAACATTTATATTTGTGAGTGAATGCAGCACAATCACGAACATAAATGGACAACTTTAAAGGCAATTTTCTCAATGTTTCGATTTTTCTGCACCCTCAGATTCCATATTTTCAAATAGTTGTATCTCGGCCAAATATTGTCCTATCCTAACAAACCATACATCAATAGAAAGCTTATTTATTCAGCTTTAATGTGATGTATACATCTCAATTTCAAAAAAATGTCCCATTAGACTGGTTTTGTCATCCAGGGTCACATTTCATCTTTAATGCAGCAAGAAAGAAAACGACAAGAGGAAGATATTTAAGTTATGTACAGTAGCTATCAAACTATCTACAAATTACTGTTGCTTGCCTCCAGTTCGTGTTGCAAAATTGATAAACCATGTATAACCCACGTCTCTCAAGCCACCTGTGTGTAGCTACACCGTGCCTCTTTTATTAATTTGTTAAACAATGTTCATGTTAAACGAGCTGTTTTTGAAATAATGCTGTTTTTAATTTTCATTGATGACTGATTATTGCAGTGTTCGGACATATTATAGACTCAATAATTTTAATTATAGGGCTGTAATTCAGTGTTAATCCACCTAAATGTTTTTAGACTATTTTCAATGAGGAGGAGTAAATGTCTATGTAATCTTTTATTATCCTCGCAGCATGTCATTTATGATGCACTATGAAATTATTACGTGCCAAATTAATTATAATAGCCTATCAATTTAATAATAAAAGTAGGCCTTCCCTAATAGTATTAATACAATAATACTAATAATAATTGAATACATAAATTGGAAATGCTAAATCCTCTTGATATTGATAGCTGATGCTTGTTTTAACAATATCACTGCATAAACGATAGCATGGTCTATTGGTATGCATTCTGTGGTTCGTGCTGAATCCGTCAATACCAATTTTGCTGGGACCATTTTGAATTTTGTCTCAAAGTGCAATATGTATGTGTGTGTGTAAATGTATATCTTTTTTTGTTTTGTTTTTTTCACTTTGACGTATCAGCAAAAAATTTGGTAGAGATCATAGTCATCATCTCCTGATGGTGCCTGACAAGTTTGTAGACAGTGCCACTTAGCGCTCACTTTTCTGAAGTGCACGGTGTGTGTGTTTTTGCCCTGTACTATGTTAACTTGGCATACTAATCAATAATCTTGTTTCTATTGTGGCCTTTGCTGCTTGCATCTATATTTCCTTTGGAATTTGTCATTGTGATTTCAGACAAATCTATGCCATTTCAGATTTGACATTGTCTGCAAAACGCATCCCAAACCCTGGACAGTTCTTCAACGTTCAGCTGAATTCTGCCCAGAAAGAGGCCATTAAACGGATTCTGAGTGGAGAATGTCGACCCACGCCCTACATCCTGTTTGGGCCTCCTGGCACAGGCAAAACCATTACACTCATAGAAGCTATTCTGCAGGTAGTTACTACACCGTTTCTGCGTGTGCCTGGAAATCTGAGGCAGAGCAAATTCTTTTAAAACAAATGCTATTAATAAATGTTTAAGCATTGCATAATGTTTAAGTGTGCTCTAGAGTTTGGCTAATATTTGGCATTTTTTAACCTTTTAGTGTCTGAAGCAGGACTTTTTATTTTGAAAGTACTTGGATGCACAGGAAGTCCCATTCTGTCTTCATTAGCTTATTGTCTTATAAAATTATAAGACTATTAAACAGAATTAGCTTCCTTTTAATTGGTAATCGAAAGGCAAACACTGTTATACTTTCTCATATACCGTTGGTATTCAGCAAATACACATTCATATAAACGATCACTAGTTTGCTCAATTTGTCACTAAACAAGTATATTTCTCTTTATTATAACATCAATGTAAAGCTGAGTCAGAAAGAATACAGGAAATGTACTAAAACAGAATCATCCGTCATTGCCTCTTTTAAAGCCACAATTTACCGACACGAGACATAATTTGCTGCTTTATTATAACACATGTAATCTTGAAAGGAAAATGGAAATGTAATCATGTTGTTTTTTGTTTTTTTTCTCACATCAAAGCACAATAATATACATAAACATTATGTGGACGAGTAGTTAATTGCAATGCAGGCTGTGCAAGTTGTCAAAAAACAAACCCCGCCACAATAATAACTAAACTGCAATAGTAAACTCTTGCACTGCTGCTAAATAAAAGGGCAAGCTTTGCTGTTTGGTATTTTTCATGGCAATAAATTTGGGTTGGAAATAAATAATTCATCGCTGAATTTCTAATCTCTCAGCACTGTTTGTAGTACAAATTGTGTATTTTGTTGAGTTTGCCTTGAAGTCAGATGTGTGTGTGTGTGTGTGTGTGCGTGTGCAGGTGCATCACCACATCCCCTGCAGTCGTGTGCTGGTGTGCACCCCCTCCAACAGCGCCGCTGACCTCGTCTGCATGCGCCTGCACCAGAGCGGACACTTGAACACCGCCAGTCTGGCTCGTGTTAACGCCACCTGCAGGCCAGAAGAGGTGCGTTGTGTCTCCAGCTGGAACTGCAGCCTGTTGTTTTAATGTGTTTCTCATTCTGTCATTCTCTTCCATCTGACGATTCTACACGGATTAAATAGACCAAGGAGGATTTATTCCTGGACCTTCTGATCTTTACAGACAGTAGTTTTTTTTTTTTTACTGTAATCATATTTTGTGCCCTACAGTCTATGCCAGAGGAGTTGCGTCAGTACGCAAGAGCTGGAGAAGATATTCGACATGCCAGTTTTCATCGTATTGTTGTTTGCACTTGTTCCAGTGCTGGAATGTTCTACCAGATTGGTCTGCGGTAAGACGCTGACATTTAAGGGCCTTTATTGCATACTGTGTGCACTACATGGCTCTGTTCTTAAATATACTTAATAAACTATTGTGCTTTATGAACTCCCACACTTAAATGGGTTGGTTCACAAATGAGAATGCTATCATCATTCACTCCGGTTGTGAATGTGGCGACCGACGTGTGAATATGGCACATGCGCTGAAGTTCTGTGCGGAATAAATGTAAATGAAAATGTGATCGAACTGTGGGTCATATAAAAAGAGCTTTCAGAATCCAAAATCACGATATATCGTTTTAGCATCGATATCACGGTGTGTGCATCTGCGATAGTCACATAGCAGGATGTGCGAGGTATAGGGATCATAGTTGATCCGTACAGACTAGGAACCATGTTTCGAACCGCACGTGAGTCCTGGATTAATTGCAAAGTTTAACCATCAGGGAAAGTTTATCATTTGCATGTGTTTTCGGTTCTGTCAGTTTAAACATTCAAGCGATTTTAAACCGTTCGATTGCAAGAATAAGCATGAATGAACACACACACGCAACAATTATGTAAAAATGTCCTTCTCGTGAGTATTCTAGTAAATGCAGTCGAGTATGGCTTATCTGTGGATTCGGTCTTAGTGACATCAGCCTAATATTCATGCTGCTGACTGTCATTCATGTCAATCAAACAACAAAATACATAGAGAAAATCGACTTTGTAGCTTTAACAAAGATTAATTATATTTAAGTTATTCAGTGAAGACTATTCAGTGAACACTATGCAGTGTTATTTTACATTTGATTATTCAATTCATGTACCTGAATACTGTTAGACTTAAAAACATAAAATACTGTTTATTTCATTTGTATCTTTGTTCTATTGTATTTATCTAGGCTTGTAATTTTTTTATTATATTCAATGCAGATTCAGTCCCCTACAAAATCACCCTAATCATTCCAGAATGCTTAATTCTTTCCAAATTGAGCTATCGAAGTCATCTGGTGAAAGTTTTCATATCCAATAAATACAATAAATATTGCAGAAAAACTAAATATCGAAATGCCCTAATGTAAACACATCTAATGGGGTCAAAGAGTTTCATCCTCTGAAAAGGACATAAAGATAGCGTTAAAGAAATCCAGATGACTCTGTTTGTATACTGAGTGAAATATAAGGGTTATTCACTCTCAAACTAATGTCATTGGTTCTTGCACAATGGCATCATGTCACATGCCATGCAAAGAACCAGTGAGGTTTGAATTTAATGATGCATTTTGTGTGTGTGTGTGTGCGTGTGTGTGTGTATACGTGTGTATACGTGTGTTTTAGGGTTGGTCATTTTACCCATGTGTTTGTGGATGAGGCTGGTCAGGCCACTGAACCTGAAACTCTGATCCCTCTGGGTTTACTGTCTGAGACAAGTGGGCAGGTAAGACTTGACAATGTTTGTGTTGACCCTTTGGAACTATATTGAGCTTATAATTGTTAATTTGTTTATTAGCCTATATCCTCTGACTTAACCCATCTTTATTCAATAGATTGTGCTGGCTGGTGATCCAAAGCAACTGGGGCCAGTGGTGAAGTCGAGACTTGCTGCTGTGTTTGGACTAGGGGTTTCTCTTCTCGAGAGGCTGATGGGAAATCCGCTCTACAGCTGCAGCGAGAGAGGCTACAATCCCCTGCTGGTCAGGAGAGAATATCTCAAACCTGTTTGTTTGTGTGATATAAAGTTAAATGCAGGTTAAGCTTTATTTACAGGATGTGTGACATGCTGTCAGTTACCACACAAAATAATTTGGTCTACAGAAATTAAAATGTTTGAAATATACACTATATTGCCAAAAGTTTTGGGAAGTCTGCCTTTACATGCACATGAACTTTAATGACATCCCATTCTTAATCTGAAGGGTTTAATATGGAGTTGGTCCACCCTTCACAGCTATAACAGCTTCAACTCTTCTGGGAAGGTTTTCCACAAGGTTTAGGAGTGGTCATTTTTTTGACCATTCTTCTAGAAGCGCATTTGTGAGGTCAGGCACTGATGTTGGACGAGAAGGCCTGGCTCGCAGAGTCCACTCTAGTTCATCCCAAAGCTGTTCTGTCAGGTTGAGGTCAGGACTCTGCAGGCCAGTCAAGTTCCTCCACACCAAACTCTCTCATCCATGTCTTTATGGACCTTGCTTTGTGCACTGGTGCGCAGTCATGTTGGAACAGGAAGGGGCCATCCCAAAACTGTTCCCACAAAGTTGGGAGCATGAAATTGTCCAAAATGTCTTGGTATGCTGAACCATTAAGAGTTCCTTTCACTGGAACTATGGAGCCAAGCATAGACTGTAAAAAAAATATGGACGTAGTGTCCATGACGTCACCCGTAGGTTTCTGAAGAGTGTTTTTGAAGCCTAAAGTGGGCGGAGTCGGCCATATTATAGTCTATCTGCTCCGTAAGATCAACGGCACCGCAGAACGAGTGTGGCCTCTATATCTTAGACGTTTTTAAATCTGAACTCCAAAAAGCAACGATAAAGTGTATGGTCACAGAGGAAAACAACTGAAGAACGCTGGTTGTTCTCTCGACACTCGACAATGATGGAATCCAACGGCGTGGGCGAAGGTATAAGGGCGGCGTGTTATAAATTGTATGAAATAATAAAAAAAGTACAAACACGGCAGAGATGGCAAGTTCAGCAGCTGGAATCAGCTGAGGTGACAGAGCAGACAAACGGCTAGTAACAGCAGCGGCAATCCACCTGTCACTCAAGTGGCCACACCCTTGATTATGCAGCATTTTAAGGCTTAATATAATTTAAACGGATGAGTTCTAAAAAACATTCACCCCCCTCACAGTTGTCACGAAGGGCAGAATTAGCTGTATAGACCAAAACAACTTAAGACACCAGGCTGTAAACATATTTTTTTCTGTGGTAAAGTTGGGCATTTTAACATGAGGGAGATACAGCTTTGACTCACTTTTGCTGCCAGCCTCAAGCGGCCAGGCGATGAATTGCAGTTTAATTCACTTCCGTGTTGGTTTCACGAGAGAGACAGGGAGGTCGCCGGTTGGAGCCAAGCCCAACCCCTGAAAAACAACCCAACACCATAATCCCCCTCCACCAAACTTTACACTTGGTACATGCCTTGGTATATGCCTACAAATGGCTTATTTATTGATATCTCTGCATATTAAGCTGAGATATAAGAAGGTAACATTGGGTAAAAAATTACGTCACCTTTTAATTATTTTTTTAAATGAGGCCTATAAATGGTCCATATTCTAGAGTACTTTCAGTATTGAAATAAACACAGATACCACTTTGACGCTTCAAAAAGTTCATAAATAGATCATGAAAATAATCCATATGAATTGAGCGGATTAGTCGAAATGTTCTGAAGGGATTCGTTCACTTTATATGATTGCTCCAAATGAGTAATACTACAAGAATGGATAAAGCCATAAACCAGTGGCTCTGTTCAGATCCTGTGATGGGGAACCACTTCCCAGGCTCTCCATCACAAAACCTCCCCTTTGTTGTATATAGTTTAATTTTTGTTGCTTTGTAGGTGACTAAGCTGGTCTATAACTACCGCTCCCACGAGGCTCTGCTGGAGTTGCCTTCACGTCTCTTTTACGCGGGCGAGCTGTGTGTGCGCTCTCAGAGAGCTGTGGTGGATGCTCTCTGCCACTGGAACAGACTTCCAACTAAAGGCTTCCCCTTTATTTTTCATGGAGTTCGGGTAAGTGAAGACTCAAATGTCACTTCTCAGGCCCTGCTTGTGTTTTTGTCTGCTGTACATGTCGATTGTGTTTTGAAGGGCACTGAGATGAGGGAGGGCAGTAATCCGTCATGGTTTAATCCTGCGGAGGCAGTGCAGGTCATGATGTACTGTTGCCAGCTAGCAAAGAGACTCTACAACCCCATACCAGCCACAGACATTGGCGTCATCGCGCCCTATAAAAAGCAGGTGAGTCTCTGTACTGCAGATGGACAGTTTTCTCACCATCTGGCCACGATTTCAGACCCTATGTCTCTTTACTGTTTTGTTTATGCCATCGATGCAATGTGGTGTTATTATTTGCAACCTCCCCCTCCTTGTTTTACGAGATTTGAAATGCATAGCCCCATGACAGAAAAAAGTTTTTAAAAGAAACCTCATCACTTCAGGTTGACTTTATACCAGGGCCATTTTTTCCATCACAGACTAGTTTTAAATATTGTGTGGGAAACAGAGATAGGATCAGTTTTCCAGATACAGAAGGCACTTTGATGTTGACCAGTGTAAAAGTGCTGTGTCCTGATTGGCTGAAGATCAGATCTGCTTGATCACATGTTAATGTCAAGTGTAAACGCAGGCTGTAATTGCTCTGTAACAAGGACACATTAAAAAAATGTATCATTGATGTAAACAATATGATTTGTGATATAGAGTTAGTTTTATCCAAGCTTCATAAAAATAATCAATCGAGTGGTGTAATTCAAATCCAAGCCTGAGGAGACACGGTGGCTTTATATGATGAACAGATTTACAACAAAGTGAATAGTAGAGAGGCGGGACATGGCAAGCACCGGGAGAGTCTGTGTGTGTGCGGCTTATCTGTGTTAGAGCAAATTCCTGTGTGTGATTCTGTATGTTGAATATAATGTACAATGCAATGGGGGAATATTCGTGGGAACTGATAAAAAATAAAATAAAAATATTATTTTAATAATAATAAAGTAATAATAATAAAAAACTCTCTTCTTCATTTTGGCTTAAAATATTGTGATAGTATCATATTGCGCGATTTGTATCGAATCGTGGCATGAATGTATCATTACACCCCTAAAAAGGAGCTGTTGTAAGTGATGATTATTACAGAAGGATATGCAATGCAGAGTATAACTGAGAATGAACATTGAAAGTATGGCTTAGGTAACTATATTCTATATTAGAACTATATTCTAGACAGAGATGTGATGAGAGGAGGGAAATGGAGTAGTGGAATATAGAGAGAGGATAAAAGTGAGAGAGGAGAGAGGAGAGACCCCAACTTAATCTGCCATGCCTGCCTCATATGTAGGCCCCTCTTTGAGCTCTTGCTTATGTCTTTTTACCATTTTGGCTATGTCACAGCTCTTTCTTTTATGTTTTGCACAAGCAGAGGTCAGAGAATCTGCTTTTGCTATTCAAAGCCTGTCTACACTTTTAATTGCATTAATTGTGACCTCTGTGGTCTCAAGCCACAATCTGTCCATTACAGATAACATGGCCGAAGCATCTTCATTGAATGTTGAAATAGCCGTACTGGCTGCTGCCTCAACTCTGATTTTACCAAAAAATATAGTTTTGGGACACCTTGACCAAATTACTGAATTTCAAGCACTCGTTTGCATTTTGGGTGCCCCTATGTTGCATTCTTTGCAATAGGCTATCGCTGGACATCCTATGATATAAAGGAATAAGCTTTTTGCCAACCTCTCTTGTCAGAGAGCAACCTGCATATGCTCATTGTGACACTCTGGTGTCAAAACATGTCCTCTGCTTTCCTGTACCAGCACCATGAGGGTTTTGCATCTGTTATGCAGGGGAATCTCATCAGTTGACATGGAGTGGAGGAGGCTAGCCCAAATAGCAGTTCTCATTTGTTCTACGGTGCCCTGATTATTAAGTATTGCCCCTCTGTAATCATTTTCAGCTGTGAGCTTGCCTGCTCCTTTCCCACCCAATTTCCCCTGTGCACTAAGTTTTCTTAGAGCTGTAACCATACGTTTATGTGCATGGTTGATGCATTGCAGTGTTGTTACTTCATTTCCTGGATAAGGATTCAGTGCAACAACCTCCTTAAACGCTGCACTGTCTCCATCAGAAAGCATGTGTAGCGCATCTGATGATTCCTGCTCCATGGCTTGCTGGACCCAAAAAAGTTCTTAGTAGTTATTGTGCATTTCTTTCGATGTTTTGTACTCATCCTCTGTGATGTTTCTTTTTCTCCTTGCATTTTCCTTTAGTGCACATGCATGAGTAGGGCTGGGTATCGTAACAAAATTTTCGATACCGATACTTTGACTTCGATACCGGTTCCTGAACGATACTTTTTTCGATACCAATTTTATCAATATAACATTGAAAAAATAAAAGTTATTTTTTTTTAAGGTAGTTTGACTTTTTTACTCATATTTTGAGTCTGTAAAAAAGCACCAATGCTAAAGTTTTCTATGTTTCCTAAACATTTAACAACATGTATTCTTTACTTCAATCAGCTCATTTTTTCTGCCTTAACTTAATGCATTGTTTAACAATGAAACTGAATGAAAATTAATTGAAATGCATTACACACAGTCACCTCTGATAACATTTAGACACATGCATTTTCTGTAAAGCTGCTTTGAAACGATATGTATTGTGAAAAATGCTATACAAATAAATGTGAATTGAATTAAATATACTGCAGGATATATGCCTTGCGCTCAGCACACATGAAGCTTGCCGCAAAGCACTGGCAAAAGTAGCCTAATGATTATGGATGTTTCGGGAAACGATAGCAAGGAGATATTTTAATTATTTATTAATGAACAAGTGTTTACTAAGTGTGTTGGCTGCAAAGATGATTATTGTGAATTTGCGATGCTGACTCGTCATTCCTGCAGGCCTATATGGATTAGGTAATCAAACTATTTATTTCTAATTGTTTCGTTTAAAAGTAGACATATTTTGAACATATATAGGACTATTTCTCATGTCTGTGAGGCAAGTATCCTATACGCTGAGTTTCGGTTCATATGTGACGCGCTCCAGTTCTTGTAGTCGAAGACGGATAAACTTTCTACTCTCAAATATTCTGTGCGCTTTTAAGTGCCTTATCAGATTTACCGTGTTGTCAGCAATTAACTTGTCGAATATTGCATCGAGTCGGTTACATAGGTACACTTTTGATCATTTCCACATATTTTCTATCTATCTGGGTTGGGACGCTTACACACATACACACACACACACACACACACTACAGCCTCACGCACACACTACAGCCTCACGTGCGACGAGGCACGTCTCTGGGCAGCCGTGTAAACTAGTGTTTTTCCGCCACAGCCAATCATGCTGTAATGCTGCATGCTTATTGTTTCACTGACGTTGACGAGATTAACAACTTAGGTACCAAAATTTGGTACTGAAAAACAAGACATGTTTTCGATACTCTGTACCCAGCCCTATGCATGACATTAAGATGATAAAACTTCGTCTATCACAAGCCCTGTAATAAGGTCTATGCACACACCAATGCCATAGCGTGAAGTAAAGCCCCTTTTCTGCCAAGTCCCATCAAAATAGAGGTTAGAGGTTTTTTTCTTCAAAAAACTTATTTTCCCTCAGAATTTCTTCCACATCTGGATCAATGTCTGCATAAGCCTGTCTGACCTGCTCTCTGGCCTTTCCTAATGACTCCAAGCCTTGCTCAATCTCTGGCTCTGGAAGTAAAAATATAGTTTATGAAAAGACTGTTCGATCTATCAAAATGTACCTATACAAGTGCTAATCTAAGTATTACACAATAAATTGTAAATGTCAGCATAAATCGGGCTGAATAATACACTTTTTATTCAATCATTGTACAGTGGAAATATGGTAGGCCTACCCTAAATTTTCTGAACAACCTCTTACATTGCGGGACAACTTCTAACTGGCTGACTTTAGCTGTCACTCTCCTTTTTTGTCTCTGAAATGTCTTCATGTGTAGTAAAGGGATACCCAACATTTTGGATATTTTCTTTAGAGCAGCATATCAACAGTCCTAACTCGTGTGCTAACAGAACCATTCTTTCATTTATATCAAAAGCTACATCACTACTTGTTGATTCCTGTAGACGTGAGGATGAGAAAACACTTTTTCTGTACCCATTTTCTTGTGATTTATATTCTTTGCATTCTAGCAACAGACTGCTACAAAACCCTTGATTTTGGGGATCTGTGTTTATTTTTGTAGAGCATCTGACATACAATTTGGACAAATCAATTCTTCAATCAACTCGTTCAAACGCGAGACGTGCATTATTGGTGTGTAACTGGGCTTAAATCCACTGGGATATTCCTATCGTTATTCATTGCATGTATTTTGCGCTTCGATGCACTATAAACGTCAATTTTCTTATTCTCGCAAATAGAATCTTTTTTGCATGTACTTTCCTTGCTTATTCGAGCTATACAGGTGCTGGTCAACGAATTAGAATTATTTTAAATAGTGCAATCATGAAATTCTTTGAATGCATTTTTTGTGCAGAAAGCAAATCAGGTGTTCACCGCACCTGTCCTACTCGTTAGACTAATCACAGAACTCGTTATCTGGAAAAAAATTTGCTCAGCTGAGCTTTCCAAAAGGCCCATTTAGGCCATTTAACTGTGACACTGTTGTTTTATTGAATCAGAATAATGGTGAAAGCGTTTCATTGAATTAGAATAAATGCTCAAATTTTTGTTTTCTGTGAAGAGTGTTCACTGTGCAGTATAAAGTCAGGGTTGAGTAGAATTTCTAAGTTGTAAAATCAATCATGGGTAAGCAGCGCGACCTCTCAACCGGAATAGTGGCTCAAATTCAAGCCCTTCGCCAACAAGGCTTGACCCAAACTAAAATTGCTGAGCAGCTCGGCATCAGCCAGTCTTCCGTCTGCAAAGCTCTCAAGAAAAACTGCAGCAAGCGCACCAACTGTTCCGGCGTCCGAAAAACTTCTGCTCGCGACAACAAGCAGCTGAGAAAGATCGCAGTCAGCAACCGGTTCAAGTCCACTTCCGAGCTCACCGACTTGTGGAACAAGCAGACCGGCGCTGACGTCTCCAGATCAACCACTTACCGTCGTCTGCGCGAACTCGGCTTCAAATCTCGCGTTCCAGCAGTAAAACCGATGCTGAACAAGAAACAAATGGTGAAACGGCTGAAGTGGGCCAAAGAACACGGCGAGTGGACTGCTGAAGACTGGCAGAAAGTGGTCTTCAGTGACGAATCACGCTTCTGCATCTCCTTCGGTGACCAAGGTCCTCGTGTCTGGCGTCGTGGTGGCGAAACTTACAACCACGAGTGCGTGAAAAGATCCGTCAAGTTTCCCCAGAGCGTTATGGTCTGGGGATGCATGTCCGCTCGAGGTGTAGGGAAACTCTGCTTCCTCAAGAAGACTGTCAATGCTGCCGTATATCAAGATGTTCTGGAAACGTTCCTGATTCCGACTGTTGAGGAACAGTTCTGCGAAGAAGACTTCATATTTCAACAGGATCTTGCACCGGCTCATGCGGCAAAGTCGACCAAAGATTGGTTCACTAAAAAACAGCTTGAAGTTTTGGCATGGCCGGCCAACTCGCCTGACCTCAATGTCATTGAAAGCCTTTGGGCCATCGTCAAGCGGACAATTCGCGACAGAAAGCGTACTACGCTGGACCAACTGAAGCAGAACATCGCCACTGCCTGGGAAGCTGTGAGTGCGGAAACTTGCGACAAGCTGGTCAAATCAATGCCGCGGAGACTTCAGGCAGTCATACAAGCCAAAGGGGCAGCCACAAAATACTGAGAAAGTGATGATTGTAATTATAATAAAAATTATTGCAATTCAATGAAACGCTTTCACCATTATTCTAATTCAATAAAACAACAGTGTCACAGTTAAATGGCCTAAATGGGCCTTTTGGAAAGCTCAGCTGAGCAAATTTTTTTCCAGATAACGAGTTCTGTGATTAGTCTAACGAGTAGGACAGGTGCGGTGAACACCTGATTTGCTTTCTGCACAAAAAATGCATTCAAAGAATTTCATGATTGCACTATTTTAAATAATTCTAATTCGTTGACCAGCACCTGTAGATAGCTGCTTGTGTCTCTTTTTTGAATCTTTTGCACGGAAATTCTGTTTTCCCCATCTTTACCGCACTGATGTCTCAGTCTGTGGTAAACTAGCGTTCCGCATCACGTGCCACATTTTGGCAAATCAGGTCACCAGAACTGGACTTTAATCTTCCTTAGCCAATGAAATTTCGGCTCGTGGGTTAGATCGGCCTTTAGTTTCTCCCTATTGGTGAGATCGGAATAGGAAATTACCATATTTAGACTACCTATTATGATGCTAGAGAGAATGATCTTTCTAACAATACCAAACACACACTGTTTTCAAAAGCGACCACGGAGATATATCTGTTTAAAAAATGCTAACTTTTAACAAAGTTAGAGAAAAACAGACGTAAGAACACACAATGTCTAAAAATAAACATTTTAATGTGAACTTTTGTCCTTTTTATGGTTTCACATGTTATAGAAGCAAAGTATACCAAATTCTGAAAATCGACCGGTATGCACAAAAATGATTTTTTTTCCTGCCGTGTCTCGCCTTAAATTGAGCAGCAGTTTGGGTAGAGGATTACAGCTCACTCCACCACAGAGGAGCAGAGAAGGTGAAGGATCTGGAAAGTGACCTAATGCCTTGCTGTGAAGGAACAGGGAGTCGTTTGTTCAGTGAATGTAACTGGCAGGAGAGGGCATGCAGGAGTGCATGAAGTAGGGAGGTGCCATTTCAGTGGCAGTCATGAAAGCAAGCGTCAAAGCCTTATAAACTCAGCAAAAAAAGAAACGTCCTCTGACTTTCAACTGTTTTTAATTTTAAACTTAATGTGTGTAAATATTTGTATGAACACTAAAAGAGTCAACACCATAAGACATAAACTAAAAATGTTTCACAGACATGTGACTAACAGAAATAGAATAATGTGTCCCTGAATGAAGGGAGGCTCAAAATCAAAAGTACCAGTCAGTATCTGGTGTGGCCACCAGCTGCTTGAAGTACTGCAGTGCATCTCCTCCTCATGGACTGGACCAGATTTGTCAGTTCTTGCTGTGAGATGTTACCCCACTCTTCCACCAAGGCACTTGCAAGTTCCTGGACATTTCTGGGGGGAATGGCCCTAGCCCTCACCCTGCGGGTGCCAGACGTGCTCAATGGGATTGAGATCCGGGCTCTTCGCTGGCCATGGCAGACCACTGACATTGCTGTCATGCAGAAAGTCATGCACAGAACGAGCAGTATGGCTGGTGGCATTGTCCTGCTGGAGGATCATGTCCGGATGAGCATGCATAAAGGGTATCACATGAGGGAGGAGGATGTCTTCCCTGTACCGCAAGGCATTGAGATTGCCTGCAATGACAACAAGCTCAGTCCGATGGTGATGTGATATACCGCCCCAGACCATGACGCTCCAAATCTATCCCGCTCCAGAGTACAGGCCTCGGTGTAACGCTCATTCCTTCGACGATAACAACAAATCCGTCCATCACCCCAGGTGAGACAAAACCGTGACTCATCAGTGAAGAGCACTTTATGCCGCTCCTGTCTGGTCCAGCGAAGGTGGGTTTGTGCCCATAGGCGGCATTATTGCTGCTGATGTCTGGTAAGGACCTGCCTTACAACAGGCCTACAAGCCCTCAGTCCAGCCTCTCTCAGCCTATTGCGGACAGTCTGAGCACTGATGGAGGGATTGTGTGTTCCTGGTGTGACTCGGGCAGTTGTTGTGGCCATCCTGTACCTGTCACGTAGGTGTAATATTCGGATGTACCGATCATGTGCAGGTGTTGTTACACGTGGCCTTCCACTGCGAAGATGATCAGCTGTCCTTCCTGTCTCCCTGTAGCGCTGTCTTAGGCGTCTCACAGTGCGGACATGGCAATTTATTGCCCTGGCCACATCAGCAGTCCTCATGCCTCCCTGCAGCATGCCCAATGCACGTTCACGCAGATGAGCAGGGACCCTGGGCATCTTTCTTTGGGTGTTTTTCACAGTCGGTAGACAAGTCTCTTTAGTGTCCTGCGTTTTTAGAACTGTGACCTTAAATGCCTACTCTCTGTAAGCTGTTAAGGTCTTAACGACCATTCCACAGGTGCATGTTAATTAATTGATTATGGTTAATTGAACATGCATGGAAAAAATTGTTTAAACTCTTTACAATGAAGATCTGTAAAGTTATTTGGATTTTTACAACATTATTGTTGAAATACACAGTCCTGAAAAAGGGACGTTTCTTTTTTTGCTGAGTTTATTTGATTCTGGCCACAACTGGGAGACAGTGGAGAGAAATTAGGAGGGGCGTGACATGGGTTCTCTTTGGCTGATTGAAGACCAGACGTGCTGCTGTATTCTGGGTCGTCTGCAGAGGCTTAGTAGAGCATTGCCGCAGTCTAGTCTTGAATTTGTTATTCTGACAAGAAGGGTTTGATTTTCTTGATGTTGTAAAACACAAAGCTACACAAACTGACTGTTTGTGAATTGTGTGGTAAAGCTCAACTGGTCATTAAAAACAACCCCCAGGTTCCTTGCGGTCCTGGTTGAAATTACAGATAATAGAGCTAAGCCTTTAATGTTTGTTCCCAATGTCAATAGAGAAAAGAAGAGGACCCAGCACTGAACCTTGAGGCACGCCATTGATTAGCTGATTTGACTCAAACACCCCTCTTCTCTATGAAACCCTGATAGATCTGCCTGTAAAGTTAGACAGAAGCCACCAAAGTACCGTGCCTTTGATGCCCAAGTCATAATTGGTGGATTTGGTGGTTTACAGTGTCAAAATCTGCAGACAGGTCAAGTAGAATAAGGACAGATGATTTGGAGTTTGCTCTCTTGCTGTTAATTTTGCCAAAATTTGTGCAGTGTGAAACAATGCAGTGTTAGAATGTAATGGCTATATGCTTAGCAACCAACAGCCAATCGAATGCCTGATATTCATGTGCTTTGGACAGTCATGGAAACACCATGTGCTGTATATAAACAGTCGTTTAAGCATTTGAGGAGGGAATATGTCACATGGTGATGGAAAACTCAGTTTCATTCTTACCTTTTATAGTTCGAAAAGTCCCAAAAATTGGTAGTACAGTTGGCAATATATATACAAGGATGTGCAGTGCTAGAGCTTTTATGTAAACAGTTCGCATAGTTTGTTCATCCAGTCAGTGACACTGATACAGCAAATATGCAAATAAGATTGTTAACCCAGGGTTTAGGAATGTACAGTGACGTCAGATTATGAATACCCTGGATTAACGTGAAACCCAGGATCACCCAGATTTTGTGTGCGTGTTGTCAGGTGGAGAAGATCCGTGTGCTGCTCCACAGGGTGGGTCTGGGAGATGTGAAGGTGGGCTCAGTGGAAGAGTTTCAGGGTCAGGAGTTCCTCATCATGATCCTGTCAACGGTAAGAAGCCCTTCCTGGGCGGGTACTTTGGAAATAAGTGACCTGTGGAAAAGTTGTGAATCCAGAGACCTACTTTAACTAATTTGGGAGTAACTGAGGCCATTTTGTAGACTTTTATATCCACTGTAACATGTAATGCCATTTTCAATAACCAGGCTGACCAAGGCAAACCATAATAAAGATTACTTTTTTTTTTTTTTTATTATTGTACACTTCACCATACTGCTCAGGGTTTGCACATAAACTAAGAACCATCCTAATAAATCTGGTGAAACTGGTAAAACATATACTGTATTATAATGAATGTTTTGAAGAAATGTTTGAAGTGGTCTATTAAATGATTTAACACATAGGTATAAATGACAGGTGTTCAGATTTATCTATCTTATAAGATGATTTTTTTTTTTTTTTTAACCGTAGGTCCGGTCCAATGAGTCCTTGCTGAATGAAGAACTGCAAAATGTTCTTGGATTTCTCTCCAACCCAAAGCGTTTCAATGTTGCCATAACACGAGCCAAAGCTCTCCTCATTGTTATCGGAAACCCACACATTTTAATCAAGGTGAGATTTAAAGCCCTGTATACTTACAGTAACTGAATGTCTTTTGTATGGATATGCAAAGGAATCCAATGAGAGGCGCTACACTCTACAAACTCTCTCTGTCAACTCAGTATAGAGTGGTGCAGGAATGATGTCACTTTGTAGGCCAATCGTCAGTTAGCGTCACAGTGGTTCCCTCAACAAAAACCCAATAGGACTTTCCCCATAGGCTTTTGGATTATCGCCAAACACCAGCTCTGTGATCAACTACAGTTTATAATAATTGCACGTTTTGTCCATCAAAATCATTTTCACCGATGAATACAACTTTTATGAATTTTAAAGTCTAAATGCAGTCGCCAGAAGTAAAAAGCTAAAGGCTATTAACTAACTACACCACGGTCCCACGAATTCAACGTCACCCTCACTAAGCTTCCGACAGCTCTTTCAGTTTTTATCTAAAGACATTTTCCCAGAACGTTTGAGGTAGAATAGTTTATAAGAAAAAATCATGAGTGGGGTAATACTGATGTATTCTATGTCATAGAATAAAACGTGAAAGTGTCTTGAGTTTGTGTTCACCACAGACCTTATTTCAGTCATTTAACCAAAACCCCATTCAAAAAACCCACAAACTTCAGGACGATGGAACCAGAAGTGCTAAAATGCAACTTGCTACAGCGTTTTGGTCTACAAAGTGATGTCTTAACTGCACCACTCTATAGATCCTGAGCAGTAGATCAGGGGCCTATACCATGAAGCCGGTTTAGGTGGCTAGCCAGCTATGTTTCAATTTAGTTTGCGACAACCCTGGGTTTTAGGGACCATGAAAGTGGTTTCGCTTTAAGCAGTGTTCATCGCCATAGTAACTTAAGTTCCACGGCTAACCTGGTCCGGGTCAGGTTATGTTCCAGGTAAGAGGTTGCAAACCGAACTTGGACCAATCAGCTGTGAGCAAAGTGACACATGTCTAAGCACTGTTCATCGCCATAGTAACTTACGTTCCATGGCTAACCTGGTCCGGGTCAGGTTATGTTCCAGGTAAGAGGTTGCAAACCGAACTTGGACCAATCAGCTGTGAGCAAAGTGACACATGCCTGATGCGATAAAGTCACTCCACCTGTTTCTACTCCAAATTAAAGGACACTACATAGCAAATGATTTTTAAAGACAAGATCGTCTGGTTTTTAGTGATGCTTATTAGAATAATAAATTTGTATGATTTAGATATTATTTAGGCCTATGTAATTATTATACCCTTAATCAAACACAGATGTACAATTTTAGTTCATAAATTATTATTACGCAGTTTAAATGAATAAATATATAAAGGTAATATAAATACACTTTAGCATCAATAGATGAAGCTATAAAATAACTACATGTGAACTTAAATGTTCAATTCTCTCTATACCTTTATCAGCTGTATAAAATAACTTCACAACTTTTACTTGCACTGATATACAGTAGCGAGACTTTTCCTTTCAGTTGTCCTCTTTCATAGACAGCTGTTTTCTTCTTGCTGTGTAAACTTGTTTAAATTCGTACTATTTTAATACTTAATTTTTTTTTCTATTTTTTATAAGTGAATTGCGCTGTTTCTCTCGCGAGAAATTAATCTCAGTTTCACTCTTTCTCAACGTGTGATTGGCTGTTCGCTACTGATGTCACACCTAAACTCATAAACTCAGGATCAAAGCCTGAGTTGACAGAGAAAGTTGATGATCAGCATCATGGTACCAACAAAGCCTTGTTGGATTGGTTTGGTTTTGTCAACTGAACACTAATCCTGTAACCCTGAGTTTGTTCAACTACCATCATGGTACAGGCCCCAGGGCTGCCATGAACCGTTTTAAAGGAATCATGACGACCTTTGTTTTGTTTGACCTGCATTCTTTTTTTTTTTAAGCAAATAATTTATATTAATTTCTGTTATACAGCAATTCATTACCTTTTTTTGTAGAGCAAATGTTAACTCTTGAATAAAAAGACATTTAGTATGACATTCCGCAAGGCAGTGAAAATATAGAAATATCAAACATAAAATCACGACAAGCTTCTGAATAAAGTAATGGAATAACGTCTTGCTGCCATTGTAATATATCTAACAGGGGTAAAAGAGATTGTATCGTTTTTTGTTTTTTTATGGCTGAGAGGTTTAGTACAAGAACCACTCAAATTGAGACACATCTCGATTTCTTGCTTGTAATGTCCTGAATGCTATATTTTGAAGATACAGAAGAGCAAGTTCACTTAGATACTGATAATTTACAGATTTAAGTTTTATTTGACTACACTATTAATACTACATTGCTTAAAATGTGTTTGTAATATAAAATATTGAATAAATAATTCTGGATTGTTGATGGTGCCTAGCACACTGATTCATTTGGTCCTTCTGTTAGTCTAAGTGTGTGTGTGTGTGTGTGTGTGTGTGTGTGTGTGTGTGTGTGTGTGTGTGTGTGTGTGTGTGTGTGTGTGTGTGTGTGTGTGTGTGCGCGTGCGTGCGTGCGTGCATCTATTTCTGCAGGACCCGTGTTTCAGTGCTTTGCTGCAGTACTCGTATGATAACCGAGCGTTCGTGGGCTGTGACCCTCCAGTGAGTCTACGGGCCTCCTCAAGGTTTGCTCGTTTGTATTTTGTCACATTCAAGAACTACTCATGCCTTTCTGTTTTGTAGGTCAGGAATAAATGGTTTCATCACTTTATGCTGTTCATGTTTTTACAGGATTCTCTCCGAAGAAACCTAGAAATCACTTTGGCCTGAACTTGGACCAGCGGAGTGTTGGATAATTATTCCGCGATTGTTTTGTATTAAATAAATAATTCTTATTAAAATCTAAATGCTTCACTTGAAGACCACACTAGATCTGCATTATCTGAAGAATAGAAATACGTCTTCCTAGTTCCCAGAACAAGTAGTTCTGACTGAAACTTCCTGAGATTTGTTTGTCGTGCCTCTGGCTGAATGGAGCTGTGTTGAGGCACTGCACTGAGAGAGCCAGTGTTGATTTCTGTTATGTTCCTTGAAATGTGTTTATTAAAATCATTTCAGCAAGTATTAATTGTAAGTTTTCATCTGTTCCATTTTTCTGTTTTTACATTTGAGATGATCTTCTGTTTAGTTGTCTGGCGAAGTATTGGTGGTCTGAGCATTATTGCTTGACCATCATCTAAAGCAATCAATAACTGACAATTTTGTTAATATTATGGGCAGGTGTGGTGTATATGGTATTCTGTAATTCCTAACTAATTTGAATTACAGATGTGCTAAGGGGTTATCAGAGATTGACAATTTAACAATCCGACATGCTAATTGTTGCGGCCCGGCACATCGTAAACATGTCTTTGTTTTCTTTTAAAATGATAACTCGTGTACCCTAATGTAACTCCTTGCCAGTCATGCAACCAATCAAATTGGAGCTTGACGTTACCCAATGAATACATTAGTGAAGTGTTTCTCATCAAATGTTGTGCTTACTCAGACAGTATGTAATGTTTTATAGCTTAAGTGCAGCAGGCATAATTAAAGCTGTTTTGGGTCGTAATAAAGCAGCTTTTTACAAGGGAGTCGAGCTTAAAGCATGTTAGCTTGTTGCAGATCTAAGCTTGATCAAGGTTACCGAACCCTTTAAAGTGCCTGGATGGCCAAGTATGGTAACCCATACTTGGAATTTGACCTCTGCTCCTAATGTGTGTGCACTTACTTGGATGGGTTAAATGCAGAGTAGTGAGTAGTGAACACACACTGCAAACGTGGATACACACACCCAGAGCAGCGGGCAGCCTTGAGTGGCGCCCGGGGAGCGATTGGGGGTTAGGTGCCTTGCTCAAGGACACCTCAGTTATATTCCTGCCGATACTGGAATCGAACCAGCAACCTTTGGGTCACCAGTCCAACTCTGTTACCATTATATATTAACACTTTCAGACACTCATTCATTCCAGTGGACATGATTTTTTTTTTCTGTAGCTTTCATGGTTTCTGTCATGTGACACCATCCAAATTTCAGAATATTATTATACCTTTAAAATCTTCAATTGAAATGATCTATGGTGGTCTGCGCAACTCGATTGCAAATGACTTTTTTATTTTATTATACGTGGTATTTTTAAGAATTGTCATCTGACTATATGTACCGTGAAACAATAAATTATGACCATTATTAAATCGATTCTTTCAGTCTGAACGGGCTCATTCCATAATTCCATAAATACATTACCCTGTCATATGTTATGGTTGGTTTTAACTTTGGTTGTCATGACACCATTATAACTGTGACATGAATATTTTACTTGTCCTCATGTAAAGTGGAACACATTGCACTAGTTATAAAGATGTCATTAAGGGTTATTACACTGTCAAATGCTTTAACAACAGTGACATTAATATTTCCCCCTACCTCAAGTAAAGTGGAACACGTTGGACTAGTTATGATTTCTTGGTTAATGTCAAGTTGTCATAACAAAGACATTTTTAACAATCCCAAATTTACATTAAAAGTGTCATCATTTACCGAATGACACTTAATGACAACAGTCATAAAAATTCATAAAGACTCCTTCATGTTTATGACAGTGTCATGTCAGTCTTATACACACCCCTTCAAATAAAGTGTTACCAAAGGGAATAATAGTGAATGAATTCTAAGCAATCATTGAAGGCTAAAGAGACTATTGAGCTTAAACGCTGAACATATTTTACAAAGCTAAAGCCAATAAGAAAATAACACCCATTAAGTCCCGAGATATTTTCTTGAATATCTGAATAGCCTTAGTATACGTCAGAAGTGTATCAAATCAAAGAATAATCGCTTGTCATAACTGCCAAAATTATGTTTTTTAATGCAAGAGCTCTGGAGTGGGATTGTAAGGATCATGTGTACCATTTAAGATGTCCTGTTATTCAAATAAGCCCACTATGCTTTTGGGTGCCAATGCTTCATATTTTATTAAATAAACTTGAGTGATCTTTGGTTAATCAACTTAATCAAAAGAGTTGAACAAGAGTTAAACATGACTGGTCAGCATACTCATTTAGGAAAAAGGTGATTTATTTTATTTTTATTCATAGACATACAATATGAAAGGCTCAGTCAATAAGAGAAAGTATACCTATAACAAGCAATGTGGAATGATACAATGTATTGTATTACTGGTATATAGTGGTGGATTATATACACACATACATTTCTGCAAATGTTGAATTTGGTAGGGTCTGTGTTACCCTGAAATCTCTTATTCAATTTTCTGGGATCAAATCCAATGTCATTCAATTATCATTACTTTTCCCAGCCGATGATCATAAGTACGGTAGATCACTGGAGAAAGTCAGGTGTGAAACAGATGAATGTAACATTTATGCATTTCACATGTTTTTAGCCAATACTGCTTGTTGAGTCACATTTATTTATTTAGGACTTTACACGATACAGATCGCTTCAGAACATTTACAGTGATACACAGGGGAAAAAAGAGCATCAAAACAAGTCATATTATCGAATCATCAATGTTGCAAAATTCTTCAATGAGGAAACAATGAATCCACTTCTAATAACTAAAAAGCACCTCCAGAGAAGAAAATATAGTGGCATTATTCAGCTCTCGGTTGATAGTTACATATACCAGTGTGAACTTTTAAGTCAACGGCTCGGCTACACGATCACCATGTGCAAGCATGTATGTTTTTATCTGGGATTTTCAGTAATAGTCACTCAAAGTCTCATCACAAGTATAGCTCGCTCTGCACACATCACTTCTCAACAGCTTTGATTGACTAAATTGAATGCTTAGACTAACACGGAGGAAGATATAATATTATTTAGCAACCCTCTTGTACAATGTAAAATATTTACAATTAACATGATTTACAACTGCTAGTCCCAACATAAAAGCAATGCTATTAGTTTCCCGAATTAATATTTTGACTTGTCCTTCTAAAATATTCTAAAATTGCTCTTTATATTACTCAATATTTTCTTAAATATGCCGGACCGAAAAATAATTATAATTTTGCCATCACTAATTGAAACCATGCTTTTCTCTACAACTGAGTGAAAACTCAGGTACAGGTTACTGGCCGCATTCCCACACACACACACACACACACACACACACACACACACACACACACACACACACAGTATATTTTATGGTTCTTTCAAACTCGGCGAGGCATAAAACACTCAGGATTTCTCCTTTGCGTGCCATCTCAGGTGTCTCTTTAAGTGTGCGGACAGGATAAATCTCTGACCACAACGATCACATTTAAAGGGCATTTCTCCAGCATGATAGAGCACAGGAGTTTTGAAATTGCACACTTGCGCAATTTTCTTGTCACTGTGAGGACTTCGGCTTGATTTCTCGCCCACGTGAATTTTCATGTGACTTGTGAGGTTTCCTTGATGTCTGAAATTATTCCCACACTGATGGCACGTGAAAGGCCTCTCTCCGAAATGACATATTATGTGTTTCTTCAGGTCTCCCTTGCGTGTGAAGCTCTTCTCGCACTGAGTGCATGTGAAAGGCTTGTCTCCGTTGTGGATTAACACATGGTTCTGGAGGTTGATTTTTTGCGTGTAACTCTTCCCACACTGAAGGCACGTGTACGGCCTCTCGCTGTGAATTGTCATGTGATCCTTAAGGTCTTCTTTACATTTGTAACTTTTTCCACAATGTGGGCATCCAAACGATTTTTTGGCCCCTGGACTTTGTGAGTTTTCTCCTGATGTGAAGCTCTGCGGCTCCTGATTTTTCTCCACTTCATTCTGGTCTTGACTTTCCTCTTCCACTTCAATCAGGTCTAAAACGAACAAGGCGGTGATAATCAATTCAAGAGCAACAATGGTGAAAGATGACGTATAAATGAACCTCATTTGGAGTGCAGGTAAGAAGATTAATTATTTTACTATGATCATTGATGTGATAAAATGGCATCAAACGTTGGTAAACAAATACACACAACATCATGATCATTTATATATTTTCTATTCAGGATCAGACACCAACCTCTTTGTTCCTCGGGTTCTTCTTCTTTGACTCTGAATGGTTCTAGATCAGTTAGATCCACAATCTCCACTTTAATAAACTCCATCGTTACGCAGATCTCGATCGACAAACCTCTGGCGTTTCTTGCTTGTTTGGAAACGGGTCAGCAATTACGATCGAGACGAGGATTAAGATCAAATCGAAAGGAAAAAAGAGGCAAAACAGTATCTGTTACGGGTGCTCTCAGGAACATAACACTCGGACATTAAGGTTTGTGGTAAAAGACGTTATCGACACGTCATATACATGCATTGTAAATACAATCAATAAGTTAACAACCTAACGTTACATTAATTTCAAAATTGTATGAAGCAAAACGTTTTTAGTAACATTACAAAGCTGCTGGAGCAAAATGTGTAAATAACGTTGGACGTTTTATACAGCTGAAAACACACACCTTTTATCCAGCGGACATCAGGGAAGACGCGGGCGCAGTGTTTATGACGTCACGCTAAGCAGACCCCTTCAAAATCAAATCAAAATTAAAGTCTCCAGTAAATTTCCTGAACTATTGACCAGAGCTTAACTGAAATTAACTATTTACATTGATATGGAAAAAATACGAAACATTACATTAAATTTTTTTCGCGTTAATTTAACAACAGCTCTGACAAAATTCCTGTAAAACTATCTTTTTTATAAACAACTTCTCCACAAATAGTTATATAATTTGTCACAGCAAGGATATTCTGTACAAAAATTAATCCACGACGTAAGTTATTGGGCAAATAATGACATTATTTTGTTTAGCCAATTGTTTAATTACACAGATGGCACTTTAAGTCTGAAGAACTTGTGTTTTATTATGGAATGCGCTGGAATAATATGCTCTCGCTTTTGGAGCCATTTCCGCCTAATTGTTATTAGCGAGGGGCGCTTTCCTTCGTGAAGCTTCGAATCTTTTGTTTCGAACCAGTGAATCGGAACGCGTAAACTGCCGAAAGTCACATGGCTTCGTTACGTCATAACTATTTTGATATGTTTCGAAATGCCATTTGTTCATGTTTGTGGGAATAAGGATGAAACACTGATCCATTTATTTTTCCAGTGTGAAAAAACTCAAAACATTTGGAATAAGTTATATCTTCATATGGGTAAGCACCTTGATTCTTCCAAATCCTTTCAGTTAAAATATGCTGTTACTACTATGAAGGTCTACAGCTAATACTTCAATGAAACACATTGTTAATATTTTTTATTTTGTTTGGAAAAACATTTATTCACAAGCAAAAATGATCAAACTCGCAGCCGACTTTTCCACATTTCTTAATTGAAATCGATGCATTTCTCAACAAAAAAAGTGAGAGATTCTTGAATTTTTTTTATGATTTTGGTAATGCCACTGATGCATAATGTTTCCTCTGTATGTGTTTATCATGTTATTTTATTTTTATTTATTTATTTTTAGTTTGTTTATTCTTTTGAAACTTTACATATATTTGAATATATTTGTAATTTCATTCCTGTAGAGGTTCTATATGTTCTTTCCTTATGTCTGCTTATTGTTTGATACATAATAAAAATAAATAAATGTGTAGATATTTAATGGCACATTTGTTCACAAAAAGACGTTTGTAATGAGGTATTTTCATGCCTGAGATCTGGTTTGAGTTTTCGTTGCATTTACACGGTTATGATCAGCAGAGGTCGCGAGCCCGTGGCGTTTCCAGCGCTTCGAAACACTGAATCATTTTGAGTTCCATTGATTAGAAAAGCCTTTTTTTCTCTCCCATCACTGTCTATGAAGGGATGTAAGCATTTTTTTTTTTAGATATAGAAAACATCAACTGGTAAAGAGTGATATATTTTTTTAATTTGTATTAAAATTAACGAAGTGTCTTATAATAAGTTCCTTTTATTTTCTTTCGACTCTTATAAAAAAAATATTAAAAAAAAATGCAATGGTTTATTTCTGAAGATACAAATTGCTCCAAGCATGAAGACATTTGTGAAGAGATGATGTGTTTTTATTGGTTGTGAAGTACTGTCTGCAAGTATGCCAATAGCCTACCAAGAATCTCTGGAAAAACATTTTAAATATTTTGGTGGAATCTTTATATGAAAATTCATAATTTCACACATTATAAGAAAGAAGAGTGGTGTTTATTTAATAAATTTTGTTTCGTTTTTGACGTGTAACATTATTTTTTTGATTTTTTTTGTGGTCTTAAAACTTTGATTTCTGATTCTTCTAATAGAAAGTTGTGAAAACAGTACGTCTAAATCTTTTCAGTAAAGACATTCTTTTCTTGCCCATTGGCATATAGCATATTGTCATTCTGTCTTTAGGGCTTTCCACACTCGAAATAGTTAACCCTTGGTCATTCTAAACCCTGGGTGAACAGAATCCTACCCCAGGGTAAACAATTAAGGTATTCATAAGCTGCCGCTTCACACTGCACATTCATAAACCCGAGTTAAAGTCCTTATTTGCATATTTGCGGTGTCAGCATTGGACGTCCTCATATTAGGCTACACATTGCTGGCTGTAATATAATTTTTTTTTTTCTGAGTGAACTTCTCGAACTATAAAGGTAAAGGCTGATTTATACTTCTGCGTCGGACCTAAGCTACGCTATAGACTACAGCCTCTACGCCAGGGCTGGACTGGCCATCGGGCATACCGGGAATTTGCCCGGTGGGCCGACGTGCTTTTTGGGTCGATACAGATCATTCTTTAAAAAAATATATAATTTTTTTTGTTTGTTTAAACGGCCCATAATACTCGTACATCGGCGGCCCATTCGTTTAGTTTTGCTCAATTGGCGGCGCTGGGATCTTTGTGCCGGTGTAATGCATTGGACAAAAAAAGTCCAGTTTCATATTTGTGCATCCTCGTTTCCTTTCCTCGCTTCCTTTCCTAGCGCCTCAGCTCCACCCCCTGTAGGTTGTGAGGGAAGGACGCAAGGAAAGAAAATGAGGACGGAGGAATCGAATGAAAGCTTTTCTTATACATTGGAATACTTGATCACTCGAGCGTCACTTCACAGCGTCATCAGCAGCGCTCAAAGGATCTGCCCTCATGTTGTTGAAGTTTAAGAAATTCATAATGAAAAATAATAAAGCAAGATACCCTGTTGAAATATGTGAGATGTGTGGTTTATATAAACTGCAAAGGTAAACTATAAATTAAAGGTGCAATGTGTAAAATCTCTGTGGATCTATTGACAGAAATGCAATATAAAATCCATAACTATGTGTTTAGTGGTGTATAAAGACCTTACTTAATGAACCGTAAAGTTTGTATTACCTTAGAATGAGTCGTTTATATCTACATAGGCGCGGGAATCCCCTTCTATGAAGGTAGCCATGTTGTGACGTCATATTTCTACCGTAGCCGACAGCGGACAAACATCGTTACAGAGCGTGTTTCGTATCTAACCGGAATAGTAAGCAGCAGAAAAAGACGCGGCAGAATTTCTGGAGAATGATGGACCACAGTTATTGTTCAGGAAAAGAATCGAAATCGGGTAAATCTGCTTCAAAGAAGAGAAAGTATGATGAAGCTAGAAAAATAAGGCAGAATCGTAGACAAAAATCGCGGATCAACATCGGTGTGGCTATTCCCAGATGGAAGGGTCTTATGAGGGAAAAGGGCTTTCAAAGCGACGCCGAGGTTGTTTTCTGCTGGACAGGTAAGATATTCAAACTTTAACAATCAAAATTAAAACTGTTGTTTGATAATGTTAGCAATACCTAGACATAGCTAGCCATAGACACCAAGTGTCAGTTTTGTAAAATATGTAACTTAGATTGTTTCATGTAACTTAGTTCTTCTCCCTCGCTGTATTATGGGTTTGCTATGTGGGAAGAAATTTGCTGGTTACGTTCGTGAGACAATTAGCTGATTAGTATAATTATATTACATATTAAGGACCTTGATCCTTACCTGACTATGGATTTGTAAACATTATCTATGATTTCGGTTTATAATGGACTGTTGTATAGAAACTGTGACAATGTTACACACTCTTGGCTTACGTTTGCTATGTTGTCTGTCGGTGATCATACTTGCACTAGATGTCACATTTTTTGGGATGTTCAGTTTATTAGGCCCGATGAGCAAACCATAACAATATGTTACACATTGTGAATTACAAAACAGTAATGTATTACAGTCGTATACGACTGTGTCATGTAGCACTTCATTTATTGATGCTGTTGTTTTTTCTCCAGGTACGAGACAGGTCCTGCAACATCAACTCCCTTGAAGATAAAACCTTTTCAAGTCCCAGCTCCAGCATTGTCTAGTATAGGTGCTTCCAGTGGAACAGACAGGTAAAACATGCATTATGATGTATTAATTTTGTCCTAATATCTTTGATTATAAACATGATCATTAAGATTATTGTGTAATTTGAATTTATATTTGGTCTATATCTAGTGTTGAATGTGCATATGTGGGATATACACAACTTTCTTTGGTAATTCTTTACAGAGATGAGCATCTTTATGCCATTGTAGAAGCCACTGAAATTCAGGGCCTTGAACAAAAATATTATAAAATATTTGATAACTATATTGTACCCTATTACATGTCAATGAATGATATTTGCTGTACAATATAGTCTGTAACTGTGTGATGGCACTGTATTCAACAGGACCATTACTCCAACCAGCATCTGATGTGGAAGGATCCCCAAAGGAGATCACCTTGCATGTGTCCTTGTCAAGCAGGATCACGATGGAAAGAACTTCAATTCAACGACAAAGTCATAGCTTTCAACTATTTTCATCTTATTCTGCTAAGTACACTGTTAACAGCGCATATTATTTTCAGTAGGTAGCCCAAATTAAAGTTATACTATATATAACTATAAAACATAGATTAAAATTAAATAAAGACGGGAACAATAGTAATAAATATATATAGAAAAGTAATAAATCAAATATTAAATATGCACATTTGTTTGATGCCTTGATGATGCTGAGGCAGATTTGTGAGTACTTGTGTAAACTGTATGAACATGCCAGAGGGCCTGGAAGGAAATTCATAGTCCAGGAATAAAACCAGTGTAGTGTCCTTGAGGATCAGGGAACTTGTCCCTGATCCTCCAAACACAACAACTGGGAATGACAAGTTGGTTTCCCTGGCCTAAAGCTCCATGTTGCCAATAGATGAAGTGTCTATAGGCTCCATAACGGTACTCTTTGTTGTCATGCCCAGGCTCCCTGATGTTGCCTAATGCCGTAATGTCCTCCCGGTACTGTCTGTGAATGCGAATAAAGCCTTCTTCAAGGCAGTACTGGGAGAAGTGGGGCATTAGGCTCACACAGTTTGCTTTATCCTGGCCACAGCATTTCCTCTCCTGGTCCGTAGGCATTTCCCGACAGTTACCATAAGTACACCAAGGTACTTCTGGGACTCCATCAGAAGGTGGAGCAACGTGTCTGCGCTGATGCATTATCAAGGCATCAAAGACCAGGCCTGGCTGTCTCTCAAGCAGAAGGGTGGAGAGCTCTCTGTGTTCTTCTAGGGTCATCTCCTGTAGAAGTCTCTGAAGAAAAGGGACACAGGGAAAAATAATCAACATCTAATATTCTCTATTTATATACTCTGGTTACTATGTCTCAATAATGTTGTTTTTAATATTGTATCCACTCAAAATGAACTATAGCAGTACTCATTATTACTGTTAGTATTTGATGCTCTAGCACTATTTATCATTACACTTCTGCTGATGTTGTAAGTTATGTCAACGTCATTAACTTTATTTAGAATTATATTTAAAAATTTGTTTATCGTATTGTATTTCCTACTTACCTACTTTATATAGTGATTTCTTTTCCTTAGTATCTTGACATGCAAGCTTAGCAAATGTGAACCAGAGTATCCCATAGGTTATCAATACATAATTTCTGATTCTGATAAAATATGTACATATTTTAAATATTAAATATGTTAATATCGTACCATATTGGGGTTTGCAGTCTGGCGAGTATTTGCTAAACTTGTGTAATATGGCTTCATATAATCATTGTTGCCCAGTAAATGACAGGTTACACTATGAAAACATTCAACTACTAACTAACGTTACAGTACCAGGGGTACATGTGAACAGAGCTACTATCTAAATAATGTTATCACTGTGTGCTTGGATGTCATAAAGTGCAGACAGGTCAGAATATAATAACGTTACAATAACTTTATAAATACAAACCTCGTTAACAGCTCTCCGGTTCCTTTGGAGGGCTAACACTCTTTCTTCATCCTCTATTGAGCGATCGATCCGGGTAGGTCCTCCTCTGCCTCTCTTTTCCCTGACTGCACCTCCAACACCTCTGCCTCTCCGCCTTCTTCCTCTTCCTCTCCCTCTACCTTTCCCTCTCCCTCTTCCAGTTACCTCTGGTACGTTCAGGTTGTCCCTGACTCTGAAACCGTGTATAAGCAATGGTGTCCGAGTGATGCCTCGGAAATCGTAACGTTAACTATTTCCCCTTACGTAGCTGCTTTGATGCTCTTATCCATAGCTCTTATCTTGTACTAACTAGCATGGTAACAAGCTAACTTATGGTAAAGTCAGTGAATAAAACACTAACACAATGATGAACAATTAAAAATAACAATCGCAATAACATGTGGATTTACTGAATAATTAAGTAAATACAATTTAATATAAAATATAATATAAAAAAAACCTTCATTGCTTGACTTGCTACTCTGCTGACTCGACGACGACATACTTTATCCTCTTTGACTTTATCCTACGTTGGCCACCGTAGCTTCGAAATCGTGTTTGCAAATGGAGGGAGAGGCCGTGAGTGACTTGCTGTTTGCAATTCGCAACCTCACCACTAGATGCCGCTAAAAACTACATACTGAACCTTTAAAAAGATTGTGACCGATGTGAAGGGGGAGGAGAATGTATACGTATGTCACGTTTAGTCAATAAAACACTTCCGTTGTATCCTCGCTCATATCTCCTCTGAAAGCCTCCTCACTCCTCGATCCTCGACTCCTAGCGGTGCAATTAGAGAATGAGATGTCCTTCAAGATGACTTTGCTTGATTGGTTTCCGGGTCATAGGATGGAGGACAGAGGAGCGAGGAGACGAGGAGGGATATTGAGGAGCACCCAGTGCCATAGAGAGAAAGAGTTGCGACACTCCCATAGACCGCCATAGGAACTTTGGAATGCGGAAGTAACGCGTGTCGTCGTGGAGCAGCCAATAGTTCCAAACACTGATAGTTCCAGCATTGAACCCCATTCATTTTCAGTGTTTCCGAAGTACGCTCGCTGGTAAATTAATGAAATTACTGTATTTTTTTACTTTTAAACACATTAGCCGACCTCTCGTGAATCTAGTCAGTAGTTATATTTTTTGTAGCCAGTTTTAGTTAATGTTTATTTGAAGATAATAGGTTAATTGCAGCTATAGCTTACGTGACACTAACGTTAGCTAACTTACGGTAACCTGATGTATATAATATATACTATTATTAATAATAATATTTTTATATATATATATATATATATATATATATATATATATATATATATATACATACACACACACACAGACAATTCATTTATTTAAATGGGTTAGGGTTATGTGTGTATATATGCATATTTGTCAAAATGTGTGTTTTTTGTAATAATACATATAGGCCTACATAAATACACATGCATTCATATGTATATATATACAGGTCCTTCTCAAAAAATTAGCATATTGTGATAAAGTTAATTATTTTCCATAATGTAATGATGAAAATTAAACTTTCATATATTTTAGATTCATTGCACACCAACTGAAATATTTCAGGTCTTTTATTGTTTTAATACTGATGATTTTGGCATACAGCTCATGAAAACCCAAAATTCCTATCTCAAAAAATTAGCATATCATGAAAAGGGTCTCTAAACGAGCTATTAACCTAATCATCTGAATCAACTAATTAACTCTAAACACCTGCAAAAGATTCCTGAGGCTTTTAAAAACTCCCAGCCTGTTTCATTACACAAAACCGCAATCATGGGTAAGACTGCCGACCTGATTGCTGTCCAGAAGGCCATCATTGACACCCTCAAGCAAGAGGGTAAGACAGAAAGAAATTTCTGAACAAATAGGCTGTTCCCAGAGTGCTGTATCAAGGCACCTCAGTGGGAAGTCTGTGGGAAGGAAAAAGTGTGGCAAAAAACGCTGCACAACGAGAAGAGGTGACCGGACCCTGAGGAAGATTGTGGAGAAGGACCGATTCCAGACCTTGGGGGACCTGCGGAAGCAGTGGACTGAGTCTGGAGTAGAAACATCCAGAGCCACCGTGCACAGGCGTGTGCAGGAAATGGGCTACAGGTGCCGCATTCCCCAGGTCAAGCCACTTTTGAACCAGAAACAGCGGCAGAAGCGCCTGACCTGGGCTACAGAGAAGCAGCACTGGACTGTTGCTCAGTGGTCCAAAGTACTTTTTTCGGATGAAAGCAAATGTTGCATGTCGTTTGGAAATCAAGGTGCCAGAGTCTGGAGGAGAAGAAAATGCCAAAATGCCTGAAGTCCAGTGTCAAGTACCCACAGTCAGTGATGGTCTGGGATGCCATGTCAGCTGCTGGTGTTGGTCCACTGTGTTTTATCAAGGGCAGGGTCAATGCAGCTAGCTATCAGGAGATTTTGGAGCACTTCATGCTTCCATCTGCTGAAAAGCTTTATGGAGAAGATTTCATTTTTCAGCACGACCTGGCACCTGCTCACAGTGCCAAAACCACTGGTAAATGGTTTACTGACCATGGTATTACTGTGCTCAATTGGCCTGCCAACTCTCCTGACCTGAACCCCATAGAGAATCTGTGGGATATTGTGAAGAGAAAGTTGAGAGACGCAAGACCCAACACTCTGGATGAACTTAAGGACGCTATCAAAGCATCCTGGGCCTCCATAACACCTCAGCAGTGCCACAGGCTGATTGCCTCCATGCCACGCCGCATTGAAGCAGTCATTTCTGCAAAAGGATTCCCGACCAAGTATTGAGTGCATAACTGAACATAATTATTTGAAGGTTGACTTTTTTTGTATTTTGTATCAGGCAGATCAGACAACAGCCTGAGAAAGTAGTCACTATGTCTGATTTTGAAGAAATTGATGGTAACATTTTGGAAGAAACCGTACAGCACCTTAAAACATCAACCTGCGCCCTTGACGCACTTCCCACATCTTTTTTCAAAAATGTGTTACACAGCTTAGAAGCAGATCTCCTAGAAGTGGTAAATGCCTCACTTCTCTCTGGGAGTTTTCCGAACTCCCTGAAAACGGCAGTTGTCAAGCCCCTCCTGAAAAAGAGCAATCTGGCTAAGACCATATTAAACAACTATAGACCGATCTCAAATCTTCCTTTCATAGGCAAGATCATTGAAAAAGTTGTCTTCAATCAACTGAACAAATTCTTAAGCTCAAATGGACACTTTGACAATTTTCAATCTGGTTTCCGACCGCACCACAGTACAGAGACAGCGCTCATAAAGATAATAAATGATATTCGCTTAAATACTGATACAGGCAAATTATCAGTGCTGGTACTACTCGACCTCAGTGCTGCATTTGACACTGTCGATCACAACATACTTCTTGACAGGCTGGAAAACTGGGTCGGGTTTTCTGGGATAGTCCTAAAATGGTTCAGGTCAAACTTAGGAGGCAGAGGTTATTATGTGAGTATAGGAGACCATAAGTCTGAGTGGACATCCATGATATGCGGAGTCCCTCAAGGCTCAATTCTTGCCCCACTCCTATTCAACCTGTACATGCTCCCAATGAGCCAAATAAAGAGAAATAACCAAATCGGTTACCACAGCTATGCAGACGATACACAGCTCTACTTAGCCCTATAGCCTAACAATTACAGCCCCATTAACTCTCTGTTCCAATGCATTGATGAAGTAAACAATTGGATGTGCCAAAACTTTCTTCAGTTAAACAAAGACAAAACTGAAGTCATTGCGTTTGGAAACAAAGATGAAGTTCTCAAGGTGAACGCATACCTTCAGTCTAGGGGTAAAACAACTTAAAATCAAGTCAGGAATCTGGGTGTGTCTCTAGAGTCAGACCTTAGTTTCAGTAGTCATGTCAAAGCAATAACTAAATCAGCATACTATCACCTGAAAATATTGCAAGAGTTAGATGCTTTGTTTCCAGTCAAGACTTAGAAAAACTTGTGCATGCTTTCATCACCAGCAGGGTGGATTATTGTAATGGACTTCTCACTGGCCTTCCCAAAAACACCATAAGACAGTTGCAGGTCATACAGAACGCTGCTGCTAGGATTCTGAGCAGAACCAGAAAATATGAACACATCACACCAGTCCTCAGGGCTTTACACTGGCTGCCAGTTACATTTAGGATTGATTTTAAAGTATTATTACTGGTATATAACTCATTCAATGGCCTAGGACCTCAATACATTGCAGATATGCTCACTGAATATAAACCCAACAGATCACTCAGATATTTGGGTTAAAAACATCAGCTAGAAATACCAAGGGTTCACTCTAAGCATGGCGAGTCTGCTTTTAGCTACTATGCCAGCCGCAGCTGGAACCAGCTTCCAGAAGAGATTAGATGTGCTCCTACAGTAGTCACATTCAAATCCAGACTCAAAACACATCTGTTTAGCTGTGCATTTAATGAATGAGCACTGTGCCACTGTTCGTCCGACTGTTTGTACTGTATTCTATTTTATGTTTTTAATTATTCTGATTTCTTTTGATTATTTCTGTATTTTATCTTTTACTCTAAACAGTTTTAATTATTCTGATTTCTTTTGATTATTTTAATTTCTTCTATGTAAATGTAACTTTGAATTACCATTGTGTATGAAATGTGCTAGCTATATAAATAAACTTGCCTTGCCTTGCCTATTAAAAACACTTCTTTTATTGGTCGGATGAAATATGCTAATTTTTTGAGATAGGAATTTTGGGCTTTCATGAGCTGTATGCCAAAATCATCAGTATTAAAACAATAAAAGACCTGAAATATTTCAGTTGGTGTGCAATGAATCTAAAATATATGAAAGTTAAATTTTTATCATTACATTATGGAAAATAATTAACTTTATATTTATATACATGTGTACTGTACACAGTACATCGTATACATGTATTTGTGTGTGTTTTCTGATGAATGGTTTGGTCTATGATTAGGTAGGATGAAGGGGTACATTAGCCATACTGAAATGAATCCCGTTAACAGTTATTTAGCTACGTATTTAGGAACATAGTTAATTCACTCATTAACTATCTCTCTGGTTTCATTTTATGAAGTTAATATTTACCGAACATTGCTACAAATATAGTCGTTGCTTTCTACGTTATGGGAGCAGTCCATTTCCCTCCTAAATCATTCATTTGTACATGCACAGCGTAATTATTTATATTTTATGTTGGTTGAAATTCTGAACGGACCGCCACTGCAGACCTCTTTGCGTGATCACGAAGGTAGGCTAATGGCTGAATCGGAATTTATAATCAAGATCACGGATCAATAGCCAATACAGCCCAGTTGTGCTAAAATAAATATCATGAGACGTCCATCATCAGATGAAAGCCGCTAAAGCCAGTGCTACTACCCATGCGAACATGAACACTAAGCTTTTCCCTCCAAAAAAACCCTACAACTTATCTAAGTAATATACAGTATTTCGTTGTGACCCTGCCTCACCAAATGAAAAACTGACATTAACTAAATGCAATAATGCAGTAACAGCTGAAAAAGTACTTGGGTGTGTGTTTTATTTTATATTTACCGTTCAATAATGTAATCGCTGCTGTCTGCCCCATAGAAGAACATGACAGCCAGCGTATGTTTTGGAACTATTGAGGCTTACATGAACCACGTGACAGCCATAGCGGCGACATTAAAGCGTGTCGCAACTCTTTAGGCTTGTTCGACTTCATGCATCTCTGCGCAGACCGATCAGTGGCTGACTTGAAGCAGTGCATGCTGGTTAGAAATTTTGTCCGACTTGATGCCGCGCAGACGCCACATGACTGTGACATATGCCATTAAAGTAGCGCGAGAGCGATTCGAGAGCAGCCGCAGGACTCAGCCAGCGCAGATTCTCAAGAGCAGCTGCATGAGCTCTGATGACAACACAACTGTTCCACGATTGGCCGGATTCACCGCATGACAACGATCACGTGTTTCGTGTTTATTCTCACACCTTTAGTTCCACTAAAGCTCACAAATAATTTTTTATAACTATTTTCATGTAGTCACGATGTTATATTGTTCAAACAGACGCTGTATAAAGCAGTACATAAAGTATTGAATGGAAATGTCTCTGAAACATCTGTATATTTCGCAAATATTGCATTTATTTCACTTCAGCTGTGGTAAAGTATGCAAACACCACGTGAGCGGTCACACTACAGGAGTGTTCCGACTTCCCGTCTCTGTTTGCAGCTCCTCCCCGCCTGCACGCGGCAACTCTCGCCGATCGGTTACATCCAGCCGCAGCTGATGTCGAACACACCTTGTATCTGTCAAAATAGTCAGAGATGTAGAAGAAACGCAAGGAATGTGCAGATAAGTAACGTGAAAAAAAGAGACGGGCCCTTCAAGTGTCTGATGAGGATATTGAGGACGATCAGGAGAGAATGAGTGAGTGTAGAGAACCATGGTAAGCAGAACTAGGCAATTTTCAGAACACTGAGGCGATGAGTGTAGGAACCCATCACCCAGTTACGCATTATTAACACATCGGCATAGTTGATGATTACACATTTTACTAGAATTGTAATGAGACGCGTTTGTAAACCATGTTTTCCGCCAAAATAAAAGATCATGTGTTTATCTATTTCAAGCACGGAAATTAGTACAAAACTAATTATGAAAGTTCCTTTTATTTTTCAGTGCATTTGTTTTACAATATATGGCTATTACTGTCATGGAATTAATATTATAACTATTATTATGTAGTAGTGTAATGCAGACAGACACCATATCACAGCTAAAAGAGTTTTGAGTTTTTCTTTGTTCAATTTGCACACTGATTATGGGTTGGAGCTCTTAATTTTTAACTCTCAGAGTGCACCAGATTGATGAATTTAAAATTAAAAAGCAAAAAAATTTCTTACGGGGGGGGGGGGGGGGGGGGGGGGGGGGGGGGCTCCCCCGAACCCCCCTAAAGGGACAGAAGTCCACCTACCACAGATTTACCAAAAATCCTGTGTCAAACACTGGTATTGCTATGCCAATGCAGCTTATAGCTTGTTTTAGGATTCATCATTGTGGAGTAGTTCGATTGTATTTTACAATTAGTACTTATTTCATCTATTAACTCTTACTCATTCCTACTCACTCATTAGGCTACATGGCATTAGTGGTTTTAATAGGAGTTAGTATACATATTCAGGGGCGTGAAAAGATCGATTGTGTTTATGATTATATGTAGTGGGCCAGTCTGGGCCAAAATGCCCGTGCCAATTTTTTGTCCCAGTCCAGCCCTGCTCTACGCTATAGACTACGCTACGCTATATTTAAGTTGGTTTTCATAAATACTGTGTCGTTGTCCGCGTTGACGCGCAATTACACATGCAGAGGGAGCATGTGAAACCCGAGGGAGCAGTTCTAGCAGACCAATCACAGCACTGAAGTAAGTAATTATTAACATGGACCATAGAATAAAACTTAACAAAGATCAGGGCTATTAGAAGTTGAGAGAAACATAATGTAAATTTTATTTCTTTTGAACAGACTCGTTCCCTGCAGCCCATTGATGAAATGTTCTTGTTTCTCAACTACCTTGCACTGGGTTCACAACAGCGTGACCTTGCTGACCGGTATGGAGTCCACCAGTCCACAGTCAGTCAGATCATCACAACGTGGAGCAACTTTTTGTACGCTGTGCTAGGGTCTGTGAGGATCTGGATACCAGAGGAGAAAATATGGGCATCTGCCTGCTGAGTTTAAGGACTGTGGAGACACTAAAGTCATCCTGGACTGCACAGAGCTGAGGTGCCAGTGCCCTTCATCACCTCTTCTCCAAACTGAAATGTTCTCAGCATACAAGTCCCACTGTACTCTCAAAGTGTTCCTCATGGGGCGGTCACATTTATCTCTCCACTTCCATCAGTGCCAATCAGATCATGTGAGAGTCTGGAATTGACCCCCTTCGCTAAGCCCCGCCCTCCTTAGTTACTGTTGCTACGCCTGTCAAGCTTTCGCGTCTAGCATGTCTATTACAGTGTGAATGCACCGGTGTCAGACATTCTCGATGAGATAATTAGTCATTTTTGGCGAACATGTGAAATATCTGAGAGAGCAAGACAAAAGGGACTGCAGACAGTATGCATTCGAGGGATATATCCACGACATAATATGCAACCGATTAGAGAATAATTTCATAAAAATTTAAGCTAAAGCCTATAGTCGCAGCAGCCGCCGCCTCATACGCTGACCATTCACATGGGAAACACACAAATCAAGGAACAGATATGTTCGTGCACAGCAGGGTAAGTGAAATGTGAAACTAATCTAATAATTATAAATCAAACAGTTTATCCATAAATCTTGTGGAATAACACTAACACCGGGAGAGCCACGATCGGATTGGTTTAAAGTTACTCAGTCAGGGGTAACGGTAAGTTAACTTAGTAGGCCGTCGATTAACAAAATGCTGAAATATATTTAAAGTATGTCAGTGACCCTCCGTCTTGTCTTTAAACGTCTCATTTTACGTTAAAACCTGTGCATTATGAACAAAGAACCGTAATTATTTCCAAATTTCAAGGAATAGGTGTTTTTGTTAATCCTGTGGACTTTTAGTTGTGAATGGGGTCACCCACACTGCTTGATCCACGCACATCCTTTCTCACCTTGGCTTTTAGATTTTCGGGAAGGAAAAAAATTCCACTCCCCTGTCCAAACTTTTAGGATACCGGGTATCAGATTTGCACAATCCATACGCACAACGCTTCGGCATGTTTCCCTCGCTCCAAAGCTTGCCAGACTTCCCACGCCTAGTTACGGTTGCTAAGACACGATTGGCCAGTGGCGGTTTTCGGGCGTGGCTTAGCGAAGGGTCAATTCTCTTTTCCCTTTTTATTTGTGTGCGGTCTCTAATGCTGTTGGCAGGGACATTATGTGGTTCTGCTGATATTCAGTGCAGACAAAAGAGCAGCGGGTCCCAGCCTGTAACCCTGAAGTGGCAGCTGTGGGGGAGAAGGAGCATCTGTGTGTGGACAGGTTTTTGGAAATCTCTTGGCTGGCATATATATATATATATATATATATATATATATATATATATATATATATATATATATATATATATAATTTATTTATTTTTTATTTTATTTTTTAAATGAGCCATAAAGTAAGTTCCACATAAGTTGGCAAACAAAATAAATAAATAAATAAAGGGTTTATTTGTTTGAAAAGCCAGAAGAGAGTTGGAGGTTTGTAAAGTCCAAGAGGTTTGGACTTTCTTGCTTGAACAACTGACAGTATCAATACTAACAATGAATGTTGTATCATATGATCAGATGATTACTTTATCTGAGGTCTCACTGATTACTACAGAAAATGTCTTTAATGATAATAACAACAATACTAACCTGATGCCTTCCACCAGTTTTCGTTCCTTGAGTCTGGCTGAAAGAATCATTAACCAGACCAGGTTTAACACCCTGCATTTAGGTGCACAGATATCCATAAATAGAATCAAAGTAGTTAGAAGTTAGAAACATTAGTTACCATGGTTCTTGGTTCTTGGCTCATGCCACTTCTGTTCAGTCTCTGTGCAGCTGCGTGCTGGGGGAACACAGGTGATGATTGATTAGCTGGTAATACAGTGCTGCCACATGATTACACAAAGCTGTACCTGTCACACAGGTTACACTGGCAGCTTTGTAGCTACACAGGACGGGCATCCCTAAGCACAATCTGAAAATACACAAATCTGTTACAACAGAATAAAAATGCAGTTTTTAAAAAGGAGAATGTATGAGTACAGTGAGAATTTTTGACAAAACAAACAAATATGTACCATTGACATATAAAGATGACATTAAAAAAACAACAACTACGGAACAATTTGTAGTAGCTAATATTGTAGCCAAATTATTATTTATTGTAAAGATGGTTCTTTGTGTGGGATGAAAGAAGACAAGGGTCGGCGTAACGGGGACTCGTACAATTTATTAATAACAAAAACAAAACAAAGTAAAGGTGCGCCACATGCGCGTTCACCATGGTAAAACTACAGCACAAAACAAAGACACTCTTTCCCACTGGACTCGGCTCTCAGTTCACTTTTATCAAACTCTTCCCGATGTTTAAACTCAGTCCATTCATAAAAACTCTTTCCGATGTGTAACTCAGTCCTTTTGACAGCCAGCAGGTCGTGAGTGTCCGTACGAGTCCCCCAGTCCTTCTCTCTCCCGCTCTCTTGTACCAGCCAGCTTATATGCGGTCTCCCCACGCCAATTATTGCAATCAGAGACAGATGTTCGTCATTTTGCACTTGATCTGACGAACAGAACCTCTCGTGAACCATCCTGCGCTGAACCTGCAGGATAACTTTCCCTTACGCTCAAGCTGTGAGGCTTTTGGCTTTTCCTCATTGATCTGTAGCACTCAGACCTAATGGTTACCTCTCCTGTGCTTGAATCCTTGTTTGAAACTGACATTGACAAAGGAGTTAGTAAAATTGGATGTGATGTGATTGACACATAATAGTAATAGCGGGGAAAGGCAACAAGAACAAGAGAGGATGGAAAAAGACAAGTTAACAAACCAACGGGAAAGGCTTCCTAAAAGAGTGGATAAAAACAAAACAGAGCTCTTTAACTTTCTGGCCAGGAACCTTGTGGAAATTTCGACTACCAAACAACTTGTTTACACATGCGGACCCAATCATCTCACCCACAAGAATCAGATCAGATTACACCTTGCACACATGAAAAGGTACATACAAGGATGCTACTCCATGCGGTGGATGCTGCAAGGAAAGGATTTAAAAAGATCACCCTGGGCACTGTGGACCAACTTTTGTGGTTCTAGCCACAGCACATGTGTCAGAGTCAGGGGTGGCCAGGGGTGGACCCCTCTCACAACTGCTGTTTCTGTCTCTCTCTTATTTTTACAAGAATTGTGTTTTTAAAACATAGAACCGTCTCTTCAAGACCACAAAAAACGTGAAACTTTTCAGACGCGCACTCCAACTTCACCTCAGCGTCCGCCAGGCGCATTAAAAAAAAATAGATTCGATGTTCCTCAACTGGTGGGTTGCAAGACCGTTTTGAGTGAGTCGCATATGTCCAGTCAAAGAAACAACAATGCAATTCTCTTTTTTTTTCTGATTCTACACTTATTTTGAAAGATCTGTGTGAAAGCTTGCGACACTTCTGTCAGATGCGGAGAAAAGCGTGTTGTCCTGAATAAGTAGGCTATCTGCGGTAAGATGAGATGTTGTAAGGTCAACAAATGTCAGTAAAACTAACTTTCACTGCCCTTTCACAGCGGTTGTACTGTACTTGCACATCACACGCAATGTGGCGTGCTGTAGCCGTAGTTCTGTTGTCAATTAGCTAACTCATGAAATAATCAAAAAGGCGATAAAATCTGTGTCAAAACTGCATGCATGCATATTTGTTAATTATGCGTCACATATGTCTTGTCTAATATTCTGCCATGTGAAATCAGAATTTAAGGCACACACTGATAGGCTGTGTGATTTTTTTAATGTTCAAATAAATGTGAGCACTGTGCATTTGTACTAGAAGATAGGCGGTAATTTTGCATTAATTTGTAAAGGAAAAAAAATGTATCATTTTTAAATCAATAAAATAACTAATTTTACATTCTGGCATTTATGTGCTGTTGACTTCTGCCTTGTTCACATTCTTGCACATAGGGATACAAAAGTGTTTTTTTTCCCCCCTTTTTAATTTAGGTATGATAGAACGGTTTAAATTCTTTATTTTGACAACTAATATAGAAAGTTGAAGAGTTAATTGATTATATAAAATTCAATGAAGGTTAAATAATCTTTGAACTACATTAGTTATCTGCATGTCTCATCCATGAAGGTGCAACAATGTTGGGGGTTTTGAGAACCAGAACCAAGGTAGCTGAGCAAGTTGAACTTTAGCTATAGTGTGTGTACTCTTTATTAATATGCCTGGAGGTGGTAAGTAGCTAATAATAATAAAAAAGATCAAATTCACTCAGTATTCCATGATTCCTAATTCACTACTATCTCAATTACAATTAAGTACAAATGAACTGTATTCAGTTGTGTAGGAAGGCACTAAAACGGTCCAATACATTATTTAAACTAATTTTTATGTTAAAATAATTAAGATTTATATGCCACCCCAACCTGTTTGCTGGCCCTTGCCTGGCCACCCCTATGAAAAAATCCTGGCTCCGCCACTGGTCAGAGCTGGACATTGAGGAGTTGTGGGTGGCCTTTAGGGCTGGCAAGAACTTTAGATACACACCTGGCCATGAGACTGCCAAGTGTCTGGGTCCTGACAAAACCAAGGTCCTTCCTGTGTTCCATGTCTTCACTGGCTGTGACACAGTCTCTGAATTTGTAACCAGGGGCAAGTAGGCAGTATGGGATACCTGGAATGCAGATGAAATGGAAACATAGGCCTTCATGGCTCTGTCAAAGGTTCCAATAAGCATTCCAGAGAAGGTAATTTCCATTGTTGAGCTCTTCACAATTCTCCTCTACGATCGCATCAGCAGCCAACTCAACATTGATCAAGCCCATCTTGAGTTGTTCACAAAGAAAGGAAGGAGGAATGGAGCAAATCCCCCAACTAAGGATGCACTGGTGCAGTCAAGTCAAGTCAAGCCACCTTCATTTATATGACGCTTTTTACAATATAGATTGATTTAAAGCAGCTTTACAGTGATAATAGGAAATTCATTTAACAAAGATTGTTTGGGCCGTACAGCAGCTCTAGGAGAAAATGATTGTCCAGCTTAAGTAAGTTTTTTATTGATTAATTTCCATTATAATGTTATTAACTTAGGGGCCACTTACACAACACCTTTCTCTACTGAAAACAGAAAACCCTCAATGCACTCCAGCCGTTCATCCACACGACAACGGCGCCCTGGTGGCCCCAGAATGCAAACCCTGAAATAGGTTTCAAAGTGCAAGCTCCTAAAAACGAGTTTTGAAAATGATGCCGTTCTCATCTATGCGTAAACTTCAAAAACGTGAATCTGTGAAAACGGCGACGGTATGCACATGCGAATTACGTGTTCAGTCCACAGGTATGCACGTTTGAATGCATATGTGCGCGAACGCATAGTCTTTGTTTACAAAGTGCAGCACCTCAAAAAGAGCAGTGTACCAAGGAGGAAACTTTTGGGGAAAAGCACTTGAGGTGGCACCAAATATGTGACCAGTCACGGAAACTAGGGACACAAGTCGGTTCTGGGGCATTTTTAGTTATTCATAGATTCTGAGAGTGTAATATCCAAGCTTTCCAACGATGTGTAACATGTGGAAATCTGATAATATTTGGAGAAGTTGTGGCCATTTTAAAGTAGGCACTTAAAAAAGCTCAAAGAGGAGAAAACGAGCTAAAGATTGTGCAGTTCTCACCTGTCTCTGCTGCTGGGGGTGACAATAGGGCTCATTTACATCTCATTTAGATAAGCCATACCCCCGTAAAGCTCCTCCATGTGCTTTACAGCTTTTTTTACACTTCGAATGAGTGCACTTCTGCCGCACTAGGCGAAAAACAATTGTGCTGCCCCTCTATTTGCAACGTACCAGCAACAACACACAAAGACCAATAATGCCATATAGCCTGCATATAACGCGAAACCAGCAACAACACATAAAGACCAATATGCCATATACATGTAACGCAAAACCAGCAACAACACACAAAGACCAATATGCCATATAGCCTGCATATAACGCAAAACCAGCAACAACACACAAAGGCCAATATGCCATATACATACAGTATAACGCAAAACCAGCAACAACACACAAAGACCAATATGCCATATACATATAACGCAAAACCAACAACAACAAACAAAGACCAATAAGCCATAGGCCTACATATAGCGCAAATAGTACGCAACGCTCGTGTGCCCAAAATGTCAACAATATTAAAGTTTATGTAGGAGGCAAATGCCTGCTGGCATTTTTCTTTAAGCAGTCATTTCTGCAATTTTCCAAATAATCACATTTCACCTCCTCAAATTACTGTTGCAAATCTCTTTACACCACTTTCTTATGTGCGTATACACACACAAATGAAATGTCCGCAAGCACATTATATCATCAGCAGGTTCAGCATCTTAAATAACGACTAAAGAGCAAATGAAGCTTAACTTACATTTCAGAAACACGCACGGCAGGCCTTCATCGCAGCAGCAAAGGTCTTAACTGCATCCTCTATTTCGATTCTCCGTCACATATGAAACAGCCAGCCACCGCTGTCAGCGAGCCGAGCCGCTGTATTGAAGCACTGAGGGCGAGCGCGCTGCGCCCATACCTCCGGTTCAGTTTCCCGAGCCCACGAAGTGCGGTGAAAACATTTTCGGTGTAACTGCCAGACGGTTCATCTCGTCTGCGACAATCTTTGCGGCATCCATCTTCATTGAATTTTGATATCAGAGAGAGCTGGCCAGAGCACAGCATAATAAGTAGCCATGTGGTTGACTTGGAGGGCGGGGGCAAAAGCGCCGGGTTATTCAGTATGGAAATACACACAGACAATGACACGCCACGCCCCTACTGCATACTAGAATCTCCGAAAACAAGCCGATTTCAACCTCAAAATGTAAGCTTTTAAATATACCAATACTGCTATCTCAAACATGGAGAGGCTTCTTCGTGATTTCAATTAACAGATTCTCCAAAAAATTGAAAATCACCAATTTTGAAAAAAAACTCTTCTTTCTCATTTTGCTCGAAAGTTGTGCTGCCGACTTGTGTCCCTGGCTTCTGTGACGGGTCACATATGCCATCATCAAACCCCAGTCTGTTGAAAGAGCCAAGCGATTAGAGACCATTGTGGTAAACTCTTCCACAGGCAAGCCAGTCCATCCTTAAACTCTTAAGTTGTGGCTGCAAGAAAGGCTGCCTTTTGTCATTGCAAATGTAAAAAAGCCTCCTTAAAGTGGACAGCTCTGTGTCAATGTGGAGGAGACTGTTGTAACGACTGAGACAAATCAGACGCAATTATTTGTTATATGTAACAAATTATCTTCAAAACTCACCCTGGGATCTATGGTCCCATCCCCCCAACAAGGGCAAGAAGGATCTTGGTTACCATGACTGCAATGTGGTCATATGGTCAAAAATGTGATCATGTGGTCAAGACGGAAGCCATAGGAAAGACCTACAGACCTTCCTGCTTTCTTTTATAGACAAACTGATGAACATGCATCTCAGGACATTGTGTGTGATAATTTACTGTCTTCTGTAGTGTCTTTTAATATTATTTTTTTTTAAATATATATACTGTGTATTTTATAATAGAACCAGCGATCAATGTAACCTCACCTATACCATATTTGGTCTTTATAAACTGGTGCTTTGAAGATTGAAATGATCGTGTATATGAGATGTTGATAGCTGCACAACATATTAGTATTACAAGAATCTTTCATAGTTTCTTCATCAGCAGCCAATCCAGCTGCACATGCAAATGAGCACGCTTGAAACAAAAGATCCATAAATCAAATTCTACCGCTTGGAAATTCCACCTTTCTTATTGGTCGAGCCAACCCTGAGAGGTGGGACCTTACTCAGGCTTTAAATTGCATCAAGCCCTTCTCTCTCTTGGCCGTGTCCGGCGGTCGCACGCGCTTCTCTATCTCCTTGATCCGAGGCACGAGGGGGCAGTGGCTTCGGCATCGCGACTTGTCCTCTCTAGTCCCCAACAACGGAGGGGAATAGCGGCCCGGCATCATAGCCCGTCAGCGGCATTACACATGTTCTCCGTTCGGGCCGCGGGTCCGGCGGATTGCAGCTCCGGCACTCCAGGAATCCCTCCGCGGGATAAGGTACGGGGTGGCGCTGATTACAAGGGAGAGGCAGACGATCCGTCACATGATGTATGTGTAATTGTCTGTATGTTAGTTATGTTTTCGTGATTTTGTTAATAAAACTTGTGCAACAAATTTTATTTTGATCTTGTTACATGCTCTAAGCGCTGTACATTCTAAGAAAGAATACTTTTTCTGTGGCCATGAAAGATACCCTTTTCTTAGAATAAATGAATAATCAAAAGAGTTCGTTGGACGAACTGATTAATTGATTGTAATTGTCACGGATCCACCATCATCAACAGCAGACATCCTCACTCCACCCACTCATTCACTTTCCCCGGAATACTAATTATCTACACCTGCCTTCACCACCTGTTGCCACTCAGTATCCAATTCTCTAGCACTATTTATACACAGCAGCTTTGTCTGGTCTCGTTGCTGTTACACCGACTTACCCGACTCTCTACCTCAAAACCTGCATTGTTTACAAACCAGCTAGTCTGCTTACCTTCATCATCCGGTCTCAATCCAGTCTCCTTGGGTTCTCGTCTCGTCTGATCCTCCTTCCAGTCTGGTCTTCAGCCTTCCTCTCTCCGGTTCTCCTAGTGTGCCTGCATTCAGTTAAGAGACTCGTTCAGACCCCCATTCTCATCAGTTCTCATCTAGTCTACATTGTTCATCTGACTTCTACCTTTATCGATCTTGTGCTCTTAATAAACCTTGCTGTTACTAAATCTATGTGTGTCCTGCCATTCCATGACAGTAATATTAATTTAGCTACATCAAGTTAATCCAATTAACTGACCCAAATATTCATAATTAATTATAACAAGTTATGAATTATTATTAATATTTCCCCTGTGAGCTAATTCGTTACACTGTGAAGGAGACATTGAAGAATAGGTTCAACAACCAGAAAACAATCAAACAAAAATGTTTCTGAAATAGATTTGAAGTAAATCTTTGTGCTTGACACATTCATTTTAAGCTATGCTGCTAAGGTAATACTGAATATTCTACTCTTTACAGTCATTGTATTGTCAAGGTTAATGAACAAAAGGATTAAGCTTTTTAAACTCTACTCAACATGCATGCAACAGACATGATATTATAAAGTCTAGCCTAAGTTTTTCTCAGATTCTGTGATTTCCTTTTCACAACCCTGAATTCAACATTAACTATTCAAATAAAATCAAATCAAATCCTTTTATTGTCACACAACCATATACACATGTGCAACAGTGGGTGAAATTCTTAGGTGCAGTTCTGAGCAACATAGCAGTATGACACGATGTGACGTAAACAATTACAGCAAACATCAGATTTACATAGATTACACATCTGATGTGCGCACAATTACTCACAGTACCATACACACTAACAGAACAATAAATAATATACAATATACACTATACAATATACAACAATTTACAATATACAACAATATACAAAAAATACAAAAAGAGGTATGTATACATGCAATAGATACACGTAAGGTGGATATATAAAATTTTTTATATATATATATATATATATATATATATATTGTAATATGCAGTAGGTTATGTTGTGGTGTGTTGACAGTTAGACTGTTTATGGTTATTGATCATGAGAGATCAAGAGTTTAGAAATCTAATTGCTTGTGGGAAGAAGCTGTCATGGAGTCGACTGGTGTGTGTCCTGATGCTGCGGTACCGCCTGCCGGATGGTAGCAGTGAGAGCAGTCCATGGCTCGGGTGGCTAGAGTCTCTGATGATCCTCAGAGCTTTCCTCACACACCGCCTGGCATATATATCCTGGAGGGAGGGAAGCTCACCTCCGATGATACGGCTGGCAGTGCGCGCCACCCTTCGCAGGGCTTTGCGGTTACGGCTGGTGGTGTTGCCGTACCAGGCAGTGATGCAGCCAGTCAGGATGCTCTTGACGGTGCTGGTGTAGAACTGTGTGAGGATGTGGCGGTTCATTTCGAACTTCCTCAGCTGTCTCAGGAAGAAGAGGCGCTGATGAGCTTTCTTCACGACGGCCTCGTGTGGACGGACCATGTGAGTTCCTCTGTGATGTGGACACCGAGGAACTTGAAGCTGCTGACTCTCTCCACCGGTGCTCCATTGATGGTGATGGGGCTGTGTTCTCTGTCGTTCTTCCTGAAGTCGACCACTAGCTCCTTGGTTTTGCTGATGTTGAGGGAGTGTTTAATCTTCTGACACCAGTGCGTCAGAGTGAGCACCTCCTCTCTGTAGGCCGTTTCATCGTTGTCGGTGATCAGACCTACGACCGTCGTATCATCAGCAAACTTGATGTGAGTTGTGAGTTGCCACGCAGTCATATGTGTACAAGGAGTACAAGAGTGGGCTAAGAACACAGCCCTGAGGGGTTCCAGTGTTGAGGGTAAGTGATGAGGAGATGTTGCTGCCTATTCTAACCACCTGGCGTCTGTTTGACAGGAAGTCCAGGATCCAGCTGCACAGCAAGCTGTTTAAGCCCAGAGCCCGGAGTTTCACATCAAGCAAGGAGGGCACTATGGTGTTGAATGCAGAGCTGTAGTCTACAAACAGCATTCTCACATATGTGTTCCTTTTTTCCAGGTGGGAGAGAGCAGTGTGTATTGTAGATGCAATAGCATCATCAGTGGAGCGGTTATTGCGGTATGCAAACTGCAGTGGGTCCAGTGAGGGAGGTAGAACAGAGCAGATGTAATCTCTGACTAGTCTCTCAAAGCATTTACTGATGATGGGGGTCAGAGCAACAGGGCGCCAGTCATTTAAGCAGGTGATGTTGGTTTGCTTCGGTACAGGTACAATGATGGATGTTTTGAAGCATGTGGGGACTACAGACAAGGAGAGGGACCGATTGAAAATGTCCGTAAAAACACCAGCAAGTTGATTCGCGCACTTTCTGATGACGCGGCCCGGAATACCGTCTGGACCTGTGGCTTTACGGATGTTCACTCGACGGAAAGATCGGGTTACATCCGCTACAGAGACGGAGAGTGTACTAACCTCTGTAGCTTCAGCCGCGAGAACTCTCTCCGCGAGGGGGGAGTTAGTTCCCTCAAAGCGAGCATAAAAAGTGTTTAGCTCATCTGGGAGAGAGGCAGTGTTGTTCACTGTGGAGTTTATGTTTCCTCTGTAGTCCGTAATGATATTAATTCCCTTCCACATGCTTCTAGAGTCGGAGGTGTTGAACTGTCCTTCAATCTTGTCCCTGTATTGGCGTTTTGCTGCTCTGATAGTTTTACGGAGGGCATAACTTGCTTGTTTTTTCTCCTCCGCACTCCCGGAGTTAAAAGCGGAAGTCCGCGCATTGAGTGCCACACGAACATCGCTATTAATCCATGGTTTCTGGTTCGGGTAAATCCGAATTGTTTTGGTCGGAACAACGTCTTCTACGCACTTCCTGATGAAACATGTTACGCTGTCAGCGTAAACCTCAATATCGTCATCAGAGGCCGACCGGAACATCTCCCAGTCCGCGTGATCAAAATGGTCCTGAACCATAGAGTCTGATTGGTCCGACCAGCACTGGATCTATCTGAGGGCGGGTGTTTCCTGTTTCAGTTTCTGCCTATAAGCGGGCAGAAGGAGAACGGAAGAGTGATCTGATTTGCCAAAAGGTGGACGGAGGAGGGATTTGTAGCCATCCCGGAAAGGGGAGTAGCAATGATCCAAAACCCGGTCCCCTCGTGTGTTAAAGTTTATGTGTTGGTGGTATTTAGGTGCTATTTTCTTGAAGTTGGCTTTGTTAAAGTCCCCGGACACAATGAACGCGGCCTCAGGGTGCGCGGTTTCCTGCTCGCTTATTTCCCCATACAGTTCCTTTAGTGCCCGGTCTGTGTCGGCTTGTGGGGGAATGTACACAGCCGTGATAATGGCCGCTGTGAATTCCCTCGATAGCCAGAATGGTCGACACAGAAGCATGAGAAATTCCAGATCAGGAGAGCAGAAAGACTTGATAGAATGTACGTTCCTCTGATCACACCAGGATTTGTTGATCATAAAACATACACCCCCACCTCTGCTTTTACCTGAGAGGTCTTTAACTCTGTCCGATCGGTGCACTGAGAACCCCGCGGTTTCAATGGCTGAGTCTGGAATCTCAGCAGACATCCAAGTTTCTGTAAGGCAGATAATGCAGCAGTCCCTCGTCTCCCGTTGGAAAGAGATCCGCGCTCTCAGCTCACAGAGCTTGTTGTCTAGAGACTGAACGTTTGCTAGCAAAATACTGGGAAGCGGGGGTCGATTTGCGCGCCGTCTTAATCTGACGAGAACGCCGGCTCTTCTTCCCCTTCTCCATCTGCGTTTCTGCGGCCGAGCTGCCCAGACAAAGGGCTCCGCTACCGTGTTTGTAAACAGCGGGGCATCACTGAAGAAATGAAAGTCCGGTTTTCAGTGTTCGATTGCCGAACCAATGTCCAAAAGTGTTTGTATGTCGTACTCAATAAGACAGACAACATCCAAGACAAAAAACAAAAGAACTGTAAACAAAACAAACAAAAAACTACCATGTTGTGACGGAGCTCGCAACGCAGCAGCCATACTCGGCGCCATCTTGAGCTTCCTATCGTTCCTATTCACCTGAACAGTTCATGCTGTTGTATATGACTCCACTCACCCTGGACACCTCCTGTTCGAACTGTTACCGTCAGGACGGCGACTCAGATCACTGACCACTAGAACATTTAGGCACAGGAACAGTTTCTTCCCACAGGCCATTTCCCTCCTGAACAGTTAACACTCCTCCCAAGGCATATGCTTTAAGTGCAATACTCCCACTGTTTAGTGCAATACCCTACAACTCAGGTGATACTTATATGTAGATTTATTTATTCATAATATTCAAAACACTGTAATATATGTTCATAATCTGTAAATCTGAAAATGTCTATTCTGACTAAACCCAACTGTGATACTTTCATTCTCATATATTTATATTTTTATTTTTTATTCTTAGAATTTGTAGTATTATGTTTCTTGTTGTATTTGTATTTGTATATGTCCACTGGAAGCCTCAGTACCAAAACAAATTCCTTGTGTGTGCAAGCACACTTGGCAATAAAGCTCTTTCTGATCCTGATATGGTATCATTATAATCACTGACGAGGTGTCATGTTTTGACGGGTGACATATCTATGAAAGTAATTCTTCCCGATGGACGGCTGGAAAATGCTGTTAATGAAGGGGGGTTGTGAAGGATGTGCTTTCAGAGTTTTGGCATGACTTTTATGAGCAATGCACTTTGGGAAATAACTTTAATGTCCCTTATCTACGACACGACTTTGGTGAACAACAGTGGGTAAGCATTGGCCGAATCATTGCATTTTGTTGGCAAAATATGTACCTGCCTGTAAAAATAGCACCTGTAATAGCACCATGGATGTGTCACAACAAGTATTGTGGACTGCTTTCTCAGATATGTTACAGAATCAGACAGAATGATACTAGAATCATGCCGTTCACATTCTCAATATGTGGACTTACAAGAGCTGTTTGAGGTCATGGATCATCATAACTCTCGAAGAGTCAGTTCTGGCAGGTCACGTTAGTCAAGCTCGCATTAGCTGATTCTCAGCTGATCCACGCCTACCTATAGGAATACGACGCCTATCACTGTATACATATATAAGCTCCTTCAGTATTATCAGCTGCTATCGCGTTTCTCAGTAGATAATTAAATGGCGAAATTTGGCAGGCAAACCACATCATCTCACAAGGAAACTCGAAATACGAGATTCACCACATTTGACATAAGCTGCCTGATTTGGAAGTGACTTCAGTCTGCATCGCTGCATTTTTGACACAGGACTCGATGTGACTCATTCTCCATTCATCTCTGAAAGTCTTCACGAAGCTAAGCTAAGTTCCTTTTTTAATGCTAATTGCTAAAAGGTTTCAGGGTATTGGCAACATGCTTGTTGCTAATGCTATCCGTGTTGCTTGGGCTTATCCAGTAGTTTTCATTAAAATGCTCTAGCTAGGCTTATGCGATCATATTGGCAATGTGCGTTACTTATTTGTTGTCATTGGCAACTGCTCGCGTTGCACATTCTGTGCTTTTAGCACTATGCAGCATAGATTCAAGCAGCTTATGGTGATAGTTAGGAAATAACAATTCATGGTGGAAACGGAATCATTTCTGCTGTGGCACAGCTGTAAACCCAATACATAGTAAACAGTCACTATTTAGTTGAGTCAGTTCAGCGTTGACTCTGTTGGGTATCGGACATGCTTGGTCTATCTAGTTCTTGGAAACACAATGTTCTTAAAGCTATAGTGTATTGTACATATTATTTTTTAAGGCTATCTAACTATATGTTATTGAAACACTGCTTGTTCTAAAGACTGTCTAGTGGCTATTGAAAACTGCTTGCTCTAAAAGCTGTTAGTTGTTATTGGAAACATGGTTTTACTTTTAAGGTTATTTAGCCCAGTCGTTGTTTGGTACATGGCTGTGTTTTAGGCTTATATCTGCTGTAGTGTCACATGCTGTGCTAAGCTTATCAGGTATCAGCAATATGCTGTCGTTTCAGCAACATTCCCAGCAGGCACAGTACGTCAATGTGACGTCAGGAAGACGTTGGACTACAACTAATCCAACGTCAGTCAGACGTCATATTTTGGTTGAAAATGAAAGTCAGGTTGACATCTAAACCCAACGTTTGTTTGGCGTCAAGCTCCAACGTCAGACAGATGTTGAATTTTGGCTGGAATAAGCACCGCAAAAAAATGTGACATGCATGGCAGCACATTAAATCTGTGAAGATCTCAGCAGAAGAGGAGTAAACAACTCAAACAGCATTACCAGCTTCACTTATTACTAACCAGACTGACTTTATTTCACTTCCGGTTTAATGAAATCAATAGTGGTATTTTAAAGTCACCATGATGGTGGTTAGCGTTTGCTTTAGTCGGACTCTTGACCCTTGACTCTTTATTATTAAATTTCTCTGGTTGCTATAATTGTGTGTTTATAAAGCACATTTATTGTGGCAAAAAAAACCTAGAGAAAATGAGATCAGCTGATGTTGGCAGTCTATTGATGATGTTGATCAAGTCATCATCATGTAAGTGCTTGAGTCCCTGATCTTAATCAGAGTCTAATGTTTTGATTATATTGGACTTGTGTTTTCTAATGTTGTTTTATAACAGAAGTCATTATATTTTACAGCAAGAGAGCAATGTTGGTTATCAAATAATAAAGGATTTTAAAAACATTTAGTACATTAAACTTTCTCCTCCACATTATTACTTAGACATCAAGAATCAGCGTATGACTCTCAACAATGGTGACAATCAATGAAATGCTTTATGCTGCAGTGCATGCTGGGTACCACCAATCAAAACTCACCCATATCTCCCAGCATGCATTGTGGCATTAATAAATTATGCAGCTGGATTTTTTGTAGCTTATGAGTTGATCTGATTATCAGGATATTTTGTTTGATTGTCACCATTGTTGAGATTCATATGCTGTTTCTTGATGTCTGGGTGTGTCTAAGTAATGCCATAGATGAAAGGTTTTTGTGCACTAAATAGTATTTACAAAAAAACAAGTATATTATGTGATAACACTGCTAAATATGCTGTAGAATCAAATGACTCCTATATGAATAAAACCACATTAAAACCAGAAGTATTAGTCAAATAATCAAAACATTAAACACTGAATAAGATCAAGGATTCAGGCAATTACATGATGATATCATCAATAAACAGCCAACATCTCCTGATCGCATGGCTTTTTTAGCTATAAGTGTGCTTTATAAACACACAATTATAGCAGCCAGAGAAAATTTTATATTACAGAGTCAAGGATCAAGAGCACAACTAAAGCAAATGCTAACCACCACCATGGTGACTTTAAAATACAAGATATGATTTCATTAAAATGGAAATGAAATAAAGTAAATCTGGTTAGTTTTAAGTGAAGCTGGTAATAAGTGTACGGCCATGCATTTCACCTTTTTGTTTGGTTTATTCCAAACAAAATTCAACGACTGCCCAACGTTGGAGCTTGACGTCAAACAAACATTGGATTTAGACGTCAACCCGACTTTCATTTTCAACCAAAATCCAACGTCTGACCGACGTCGTAGTCTATATCCCGTGCCTGCTGGGTTGCTCTCAGTACTGTACTGGTGGTTGCTAGTGCAAATGTTATCGATATATGCTTGTTACTTAGGCTTCTAGTATTATTGCGCATACTGTCCTAAGCAACATGCTGTAGTATTCAAGCGTTGTTTTAGGCGTATCTGGTTGCATTGGAAAAATGCTTGTCATTCATTCTATCCGATTATTGCAACGTACTGTTTTAAAGTTAGCACATGCTTGTGGCTTAAGCTATCTAGATTATTGGTAACATACTTGTGCAAAATACACATTCACCATAGAGGTCTGTTATTCAACAGTAACAACATTGTAGCTTGATGGTCCTATGAAGGAGTGTGGAACCATGGGAGTCGTCATCTTCACCTCCACAGTGATGGAATCAGTACAACAGGAGCAGAATCATCTTCATGAATGAGGAAGCACACTGTATTCATAGCTTAGCTGCGCACTGCATCTGACTCAGAGCTGCAGGGTGTATGCTTCCCCTGCCAAACTACACTAGTTTTAATAATAGTCCTATGGTTATACAAACATGCTTGTTGTATAAGTTTTGTCGCTGCTAGTCTGAGCTATTGCTGTAGGGTGTATGCTTCCCCTACCAAACTACACTAGTTTTATCAATAGTTCTGTGATTTATACAACATGCTTGTTATATCAGTCTTCTTGCCACTAGTCCGAGCTAGTGCTGTAGGGTGTATGCTTCCCCTGCCAAACTACAATAGTTTTAGCAGTAGTTCCACGATTCTACAAGATGCTGCTTGTATCAGATTTTGCTGCCGCTAGGGGTGTAAGCTTCCCCCAATAGATCCCATACAATTGGTAAATTGGCTACAGCAACACGCTTGTTGCAATGTGTCCTTGCTGGCTCCAGCTTGGGGTGATGCTTCCCCCATAAGATTGGATCTATAGTGCTCAACATGTCAGGATGTATTAAGCATTATATTATATCAGCTTCAGTCGTGTTGGGGGTAGTGTGTAAAAAAAATAAAAAAAATAAATAAATAAATAAAAAAATCGTATTTCTTGGTTTTTACAGAAGTAAACTACAACCAAGGTTAGGACGTCGTTGACAGGTGACAGTGTATGCAGTTTATGCAAACCTACATATTTGTGCCTAAATATATCTAAGTATCAGCATCATGCTTGTTGCATCAAACCATCCAGTTGTATTAATGACATTGGTTGCTTAATTCTGTGAACCGGATGTTTCCACAAACATTACTTCAGTATTGTGACGTATTTCCAATGAAAAGGATAATTGAAAAGGAAATCTCCATATCTCATCTCTAGCTCACAGTCGTCACTCAAAAGAAACTGGAAATGGACTGTGGAAATACAACCGCAAGCAAGCATGTGATTAATTTTGATATCTCAATTTTCACTTCTTCATTTCAGAAAGCATGTCATTCATGGCAATATGCCTGTTTACTGCATAAGCATTTCGGCTATTGACAACATGCTTGTTGCCTGGCAGGTATCTAAGTACATTTCTTAAAGAAGCAGAAAAACAACACCTGTCCCTCTTCTTTCGGTTTTGTACCGGCAGTGGTGGAGGAAGTACTGAATCTCAGTACTTAAGTAAAAGTTCAAATAACCAGAGCCATATTTATTTTAGTAAAAGCAGAGGTACCACAATGACAAGTAAAAGTACTTGCATAAAAATGTACAGGTCCTTCTAAAAAAATTTGCATATTGTGATAAAGTTCATTATTTTCCATAATGTAATGATACAAATTAAATTTTCATGTATTTTAGATTCATTGCACACCAACTGAAATATTTCAGGTCTTTTATTGTTTTAATACTGATGATTTTGGCATATAGCTCATGAAAACCCAAAATTCCTATCTCAAAAAATTAGCATATCATGAAAAGGGTCTCTAAACGAGCTATTAACCTAATCATCTGAATCAACTAATTAACTCTAAACACCTGCAAAAGATTCCTGAGGCTTTTATTAACTCCCAGCCTGTTTCATTACTCAAAACTGCAATCATGGCTAAGACTGCCGACCTGACTGCTGTCCAGAAGGCCATCATTGACACCCTCAAGCAAGAGGGTAAGACACAGAAAGAAATTTCTGAACAAATAGGCTGTTCCCAGAGTGCTGTATCAAGGCATCTCAGTGGGAAGTCTGTGGGAAGGAAAAAGTGTGGCAAAAAACGCTGCACAACGAGAAGAGGTGACCGGACCCTGAGGAAAATTGTGGAGAAGGACCGATTCCAGACCTTGGGATACCTTCGGAAGCAGTGGACTGAGTCTGGAGTAGAAACATCCAGAGCCACCGTGCACAGGTGTGTGCAGGAAATGGGCTACAGGTGCCGCATTCCCCAGGTCAAGCCACTTTTGAACAAGAAACAGCGGCAGAAGCGCTTGACCTGGGCTACAGAGAAGCAGCACTGGACTGTTGCTCAGTGGTCCAAAGTACTTTTTTCGGATGAAAGCAAATTTTGCATGTCATTTGGAAATCAAGGTACCAGAGTCTGAAGGAAGACTGGGGAGAAGGAAATGCCAAAATGCCTGAAGTCCAGTGTCAAGTACCCACAGTCAGTGATGGTCTGGGGTGCCATGTCAGCTGCTGGTGTTGGTCAAGTCAAGTCATCCTCATTTATATAGCGCTTTTAACAATCTAGATTGTTTCAAAGCAGCTTTACAGAGATAAAAATATAATTTAAGGTAACAGAGATTGGTTTGGTTTTATAGTGGTTCTTGAAAAAAGTTTTTTCCAGCTAAAGTTAGTTTTGATTGATTCACTTCCGTTTAAATCATCATTTTTTATTAAATTAGAGGCCGCTAAGACGACACGTTCTCTCTAAACAGACTTTAAACGTGAACCTGTGATAGACGCTGATGGCGTTCACATGCGCATTAAGAATTGATTCTATAGTTATGTGCGTTTGAATATATGTGCGCAGGTTTGTAATTCCTTACAAACCATGCCTAAACAAACTACTTGTCTTGTGTAGAATTTTATTGTATCTTATCACTTTGGGTAGGTACGCGAACCGAAAAATTCCACAACGCTTTATCTGTAGAGTGGTATAGGGATCCTCCATAGGGAGAGGCTAGTTGGCACTTCAGCACTGCATTGTCATCAGGTCCAGGCGAAAGTCCTTCGTCAGATCTGGAAACGGCCTGGATCCGGCAGGCTGCGGGAAAAACCTCAGGATAAACAAGGACACTAAAATTAGCGTACAAGCCATTCTTCTTATGATGTAACGAGTACATCAAGGGAAGTGTTCCCAGTTCCGGCTGACCTAATCTACACTCAAAAAAATTATGTGTTGGCTTTACTTAACTTTTTTATGTAAACAGGTTCCACTGGTTCCACATAACTGGGTTTCGTTAAACAAACATAATTTGTTCATGTAACTTCAACATCAAGGAAGTCATTTTAAGCGATCCAATGAAAGTCTGAGCTGAGTGTTAAATGAACACTGAAGCAGTGTTAAAGTTAATGAGATAATTAAGTGAATAATTGAGCGATGATGGAGAATTATTGAAGACACCTGATGTTAACAAGCAGAATCACTGAAGGAGAAAACCGGAATTTCAGGTCACCATTATGGAGATGATTGTTTGTTTTAGTTGGTCTCTTGACCCACACATTGTTAACTTTATATTTTGTCTGGCTGCTGTATCTGAGTTATAATAGCCAGATCAAATAGAACATGTGATCTGTAGATGTTGGTTGTGTTTTAACATAATCATTATATCACAATCATTTGACGTGATTCACTGAACTCATACGGAAGCCAAATTCTGAGAGTTAAGTTTACCTTATGGATTATTGCAGCACTGCTATTGTAGAGTGTACCCTTTTTTTAGCCTTTTCTAAGAAATCCAAATGATCAGATCAAATAAAAAACTTTAAAAAACTTTCTTATGCAGGCTCACAGAAACATCAATATTTAGCGTATGAATCTCAGCAATGGTGACAAACAGATCACCTCTGAACATAAGCTCATTATTTATTCATGTAGCAATGCATGATGGGAGCCATGAATGAGTTTTGATTGGTGGCACCCAGAATGCACTGCAACATGCTTTATAATTGTCACCACTGTTGAGATTCACAGGCTGAATCTTGATGTCTGTGTGTGCCTGAATTAACTAATTTTTTTTTAAAAGTTCCTTTTTTTTATTGATTTAATCATTTGGATTCCATTGAAAAGGCTAAAAATGGTATGTTCTACAACAGTAGTGTTGCTATAATCCATGTGGTAAACTTAACTCAGAATTTAGTTCTATATGAGTTCAGTAATTCAGGTCAAATGATTGTGATACAATGATTATGTTAAATAAACAACCAAGATCATCAAATCACCTTTTCTATTTGTTCATCTGGCTGTTAATACTCATGTACAGCAGCCAAACGTAATCTGAAGTAAATAATGTGGGGGTCAAGAGGCCAACTAAAACAAACACTCATCTCCACAATGGTGACATAATGGTGAAATTCCGGTTTTCTCCTTCAGTGATTCTGCTTGTTAACATCAGGTGTCTTCAATAATGCTCAATCATCACTCAATAATTCACTTAATTATCTCATTAACTTCAACACTGCTTCAGTGTTCATTTAACACTCAGCTCAGAGTTTCATTGGATCGCTTAAAATGACTTCCATGATGTTGAAGTTACATCAACAAATTAAGTTTGTTTAACGAAACCCAGTTATGTGGAACCAGTGGAACCTGTTTACATAAAAAAGTTAAGTAAAGCCAACACATCATTTTTTTGAGTGTAAGCAGCCTAATATTGAATTATAGAAGTCTATAGAGTGTTATGTGAATGCTAGGTCAAAGAGATGTATTTTTAGTCTAGCTTTCAACTGACAGACTGTGTCTGCTTCCCGGACAATGTTAGGAAGATTGTTCCAAAGTTTTGGTGCTAAATAGGAAAAGGATCTACCGCCAGCAGTCGATTTAGATATTCTAGGTATTATCAACTGGCCAGAACTTTGAGATCGCAATAGACCTGAAGGACTATAATGCGTTAAGAGCTCGCTCAAGTACTGGGGAGCTAAACCATTTAGTGCTTTGTAAGTAATCAGCAATATTTTTAAATTTATACGATGTTTAACAGGGAGCCAATGCAGTGTTGACAGAACCGAGCTAATATGGTCGTACTTCCTGGTTCTGGTAAGAACTCTAGCGGCTGCGTTTTGAACTAGCTGTAGTTTGTTTATTAAGCGTGCAGGGCAACCACCCAGTAGAGCATTACAATAATCTAGCCTTGATGTCATGAACGCATGAACTAGTTGTTCCGCATTTGTCAATGAGAGCATATGACGTACTTTAGATATATTTTTAAGAAGGAAAAATTCGGTTTTACAGACACTAGACACATGACTTTCAAATGAAAGATTGGTATCAAAGAGCACACCCAGGTTTGCACAGTAATACCATGGTCAGTAAACCATTACCATGGCCAGTAAACCATAACCACTGGTCCACTGTGTTTTATCAAGGGCATGGTCAATGCAGCTAGCTATCAGGAGATTTTGGAGCACTTCATGCTTCCATCTGCTGAAAAGCTTTATGGAGATGAAGATTTCATTTTTCAGCACGACCTGGCACCTGCTCACAGTGGCAAAACCACTGGTAAATGTTTTACTGACCATGGTATTACTGTGCTCAATTGGTCTGCCAACTCTCCTGACCTGAACCCCATAGAGAATCTGTGGGATCTTGTGAAGAGAAAGTTGAGAGACGCAAGACCCAACACTCCGGATGAGCTTAAGGCCGCTATTGAAGCATCCTGGGCCTCCATAACACCTTAGCAGTGCCACAGGCTGATTGCCTCCATGCCACGCCGCATTGAAGCAGTCATTTCTGCAAAAGGATTCCTGACCAAGTATTGAGTGCATAACTGAACATAATTATTTGAAGGTTGACTTTTTTTGTATTAAAAAAACAATTATTTTATTGGTCGGATGAAATATGCTATTTTTTTGAGATAGGAATTTTGGGTTTTCATGAGCTGTATGCCAAAATCATCAGTATTAAAACAATAAAAGACCTGAAATATTTCAGTTGGTGTGCAATGAATCTAAAATATATGAAAGTTTAATTTTTATCATTACATTATGGAAAATAATGAACTTTATCACAATATGCAAATTTTTTGAGAAGGACCTGTATTCTCTTAATGTCTGATGGTAATAGCTGTGCTGGGCAGGTATTCATCCAGCTGCTTAGAGGTCTCTTGGACGTTGTCTTTCATAATGTCAAAGTAGTCGTCCTTCTCCTCCTCCTCCTCCTCCTCCTCCTCCTCCTCCTCCTCCTCCTCCTGCTGCTCTGACTGTTTAGACTGCACTGGCTCCTGCTCCAACTGAGTCTTGATGTAGTTCATGCCTGCCGATTGGACCAGATAAAGGAAAGAAAGAAAAGACTAGTGTATGTATCTCCATAACCAGATATGACCATTAGGGTGACTAGACTATGGTCATTTTGCTCCTCAGAAACTATACAGTTTTATGCATTGGGGCACCCCCGAAAACCCACATTTGTCAGCCATCAAACCTGACCGACCTGGAGATATTTTGTAAGGAGCAATGGTTTAAAATAGTTGCAGTCAGACATCAGGGACTTAGCTGTGGTTAGTGGTAAAATTTACAGGCTGTTATTTCAGGAAAAGCGGGCTCCACTAAATGAAGTTTTATGTAACAAAGTTCGGGAGGAGCATGTTCAGGTAATCATCCAATCAGCACAAGAAGAAGCCAGTATAAATAAAGCCTTCCCTTACCTCCTGTCTCATGACTAATTTCTCAGCATCTGAATCCGCCTTCGTGCAGTCATGTCCGAGATAGAGCTCTTCCCCTCCGACGATGAATCTTTCATCACGGAGTCATCTCCACCGCAAAATGCAGATCCAGCGACTTTTCCTTCTCCAGCAGCCAACGACAACATTGAGCCTCCATCCTTAACCAGGGGACATCGGCCCTCCAGATCCCCTTCGCATACTCCAAGACGCCGTAGACTCCCCTCTCCACCGCCAGCGAGGAACTCATCATCTACATCATCGTCTTCCTCCGCGCCTTCCCACCTTCCAGGTCCCCCAAACATCCCTCCCATAGGGAAGTGGACAGTTAAGGGGCTAAGACAAGCCCTAATTAATTCTGACGCAAATTTCTCCCGCAGGATGAGAAAAGCAGAATTATTTAATTTATATGTCACCTAACAATCTTCTCACCTTTCTGTTTCAGCTCCAGTTCCTTCGGCTCGAACGAGCAAGGCTCGCAGGGCCCTGTTCGCTCGTCCCGCAGTACCTCCTTCCTCACTTGCAACGCCGGGCCCCGCCCCCGCGCCACGGCGTCACAGACCATCCGCTAGCCTGGGCCGCGCCCCGGAACCAGTCACGGAAGGGCGCCAACCTTCTTCAGGTCAACTCCCCTCCTCAGCCCCTCCCTTCCCAAAATGCTATCTGCGCTAACCTTCAGTCCGCCTTAGCAGAGTCTGGAGTAGTAAAAAAGCTAATTAAAAAAGATATTGAATCTGGTTTCATGATGAATCTGGTTTCGAGGCCCCCCGTTCGACAAATTTCGCATCAGCCCTATAGGCCTGATGCGAAATCATAACCATGATTAAATCATAACCATGATTAAAATAGCTGGAAGAGGTGCATGGCTCGCAAAAGTAGATATCTCCTCTGCTTTTAAAGTAATGCCAATCCACCCGATTCATGGCACTTATTCGTTGTAAACTGGCAGAAAAAGTATTATTTCGCCATGCGCTTAACTTTCGGCCCAAAAATCTTTGACACTCTCGCTGAAGCCATATGTTGGATCCTTTCCAATAATTATGTAATTCCTCATCTTCTCCATCTGCTCGACGATTTCCTAATAATTTCACCTCACGACACCATCTCCGAGTCTCACCTCCACATAGTGAAAAAAGTTTTCGCCAGCTTGGGATTCCGTTAGCCCAGGAGAAAACATCGGGTCCAACTACATCCATCGAGTTCTTAGGCATCAATCTGGACTCAGCAAAATACCAGGCCTCACTGCCTAAGGAAAAAATCGATCGCATCATTTTAATCGCATCCAATTTTACAGACAGCACAGATTGTTCAAAACGCGAACTTCTCTCGCTGCTGGGCCACCTAAATTATGCGATGCACATTATACAAGGTGGACACATTATAGGTGCACTAATTATACACGCATTAGTTGACAATGTATCGACACTGGACAGCAAACACAAGGGGATTAAATAGGAAGAAACTAATGAGGGGAACAGGTGACAGACTAGGTAATGACAAGACGAGGATAACAAGGGGGCGGGGTATCTAACGAGACAACACAAGCGCATGGCCTGTTGTTTGGGCAATGTGCTTGTGTGGCCCTTGTACACAAAACATGGATTAGCCATGATCCTGCCACAAGACTAGGAAAATCAAGAACATGATTGCAGAATCATGACAACTATAGTATTGGAAGCTCAATTAAACATTTAAATAAAATTTGTAATCCTACATTTCCCCCTTTGAGAGTTCTAAATAACTCTCACAAAATACAAATTTAAACACTTAAACGTTCATTCTTGTAACTTGTGAATGTTACAGGCACATAACGCACGTTCTGTGTTTGCTTTTCTGCAATTGCATGCTGACACAGAAACAAACATGCAATTTTAGGGTCCGTGAAGTTCTTAAGTAATAGGCTTTTCTGTTTGGAACTGTCATTTCTCTGTGAGGGGTGTGAGTCATTTGTTGAATGAAACACTTGATACTGTGGACGCATAGATAGTACGCTAGTAGAAGAAACAACAGCAGAATTGCTATTTCCTTTATTCATATCCACAGTTTACCTAACAAGTTTCCGAACCATGAAGAATTATCTTCAGTCATCTGATGTAATTTTGCTGAAAGATCAAGAATGTCTTGTTGGATTTTGTTCAAGTTCTCTGTTGGATCCATTAACCTGGTGCCGCATTCAGGTCCGATGATGGTGCAGATTCCTCCTTGCGTTGCTAGAATGCAATCCAAGGCCACTCTGTTCTGTAAGATCATTATCTTGTGCGAAGCGAGAGTGTCTGTGATGTTACTGGTACGACAATCTTGATCATGTTGATGGATGACTGAAGGTTTCGTATGTGAGTCTCTGCGTTGTGTATTTTTTTCTTTCGTGATAGTTGGTTCGGCAGTGGGTCTAGTCGTTTTCTTGAGGTTTTCTTGTGGCTTCATACGCAGATGACGAGGTCGGTGCGTATGGGTCCCGGGACAGTCATCAGTGGTATCTGCACAGAGTAAGAAAGAAAACAAAAGACAGTAGAGCAGTATTTGTTCAAACACTAGGATTGTGAACTTTTTCTGAGTCTGCTAGACAGTGGAGCAGTATTTGTTCAAACACTAGGGTTGTAAACTTTTCTGAGTCTGCTATTGTTGTTCCCTCTTTCCCTATTTCTTAAACCATTTGACACCTAAGGAACAGTAAGGTAAGGATGGACTAGGATAGGGCCTATGAGGGAAGTCTTCACCCCAGGGTCAACCTTGAAGCCTGTTGCATTCGGTTCTTCCCGGGGCTCCTCACTGGTTCCATGTCCTAACCTATCCCTGTAGGTGGGGGAACAACTTTACAGTGTGTACAATGAGTCCAGGTTTTTCTTCCCTGACACAATACTGCAGCTGTTGTAATCAACATCACTTGATGTGGCCCATGCCACTTAGGTTCTAATGGCTTGTTTCTGAATGACTTTATCATGACCCATTGACCTGGGATGATTGTGTGTCCACCTTCTGGTGGAGTCTGCCAACATGACTCAACTCTCTCTCTGGCACTCTGTACCGCCTTTGTTAGGTTTTCACAGTAAGCAATCAGGGCATCTGAGGCAATGTGTACATCAGCATTTCTAAGATCCATCACACCTGGCATCTGCATGGGGCGTCCAGTAATAATCTCATGAGGGCTCAGTCCTACTGTTCTGTTGGGGTTCTGTTGGGGTCTGGTGATGCTCTCATACTACACAGTACTGCTGGCAGCGCTTCCACCCATGGTACTCCTTCCTGATGCATTTTGCTTAGTCTGGTTTTGATTGTTCTGTTCGATCGTTCAACCTGTCCTGATGCTTGTGGCCTGTATGGGCAGTGAAGATTCCACTTATTCTTCATAATTCTAGACACTTCCTTGACTACCTGTCCTGTGAAGTGTGTACCTTGATCTGAGTCAATGCAATCTGGTAATCCCCATCTGGGAATGAAATCAGTGACAAGACATTTAGCAGTATGTGCACCTGTAGCACGCCCTGTTGGATAAGCTTCAACCCATCTTGAGAACTTATCTATTACTACCAAAACATCAGTTTTTCCCTTACAACGAGGCAATGATATGTAATCAACTTGCAGGTGACGAAATGGTCCTGGTGGGGCTGGGGTATGTGCTGCTGGTGTAGTGGGCACTGGTACATCATTATTTTTCTGACATGTAACACACCTCTTGGCTGTTTCTGTGGCTACATTTTGGATTCCACCACTGATTTGAGAACCTGTGATTCATCGTTGCTGGACCACTGTGAACCAAATTGTGTATTTGTTGAGCCAAATATGGCAACAGTGATTTGGGAGCGACATACTTTCCCCCTTTGCTCCAGTAACTGGATGAATCCACTGTGGCTCCTTTGTCTAACCATGTTCATGCTTCATACAGAGGAATGTCTTTGTACACTTCAATTATTGATTCAGGAGGCATAATTGTCTTCTGTGCTGCACTACCTGAACACACTTGTACAGTTGCATAGAAACAAGCCTGTTTAGCTGCTATATCAGCAAGAGCATTACCTTTAGCTTCCATAGTATTAGTTGTGAGATGTGCTTTCACTTTGATCACTGCTAATTTCTTTGGAAGTTTCATGGAAAACATTAGATCTTTCACTAATTCAGCATAATTAAAGGGGGATCCAGCAGAAGTTAGAAACTGTCTGGTTTGCCAAATGACACCAAAATCATGAATTACCCCAATATCTGGAATCTGTGTAGATATTAGCAACTGATCCTGAAGCTAGCGTGCATGCTCTTGTTAGGGCTGCTAGTTCTGCAGCTTGAGCTGAAAAATGATCTGGAAGACGTCCTGAAGCTAACACTTCCGTGGTGGACGTTACTACATAACCTGCTCGTCTGTTACCTTCAATTACTTGAGCTGAACCATCAACAAACAACTCAAATTCTGAATTCTCTATGGGAGTTTCTTTTACTTCACTCGTAGGTGTTTATGTAAGCGTAACACAATCGTTGTTTGCACAGTCATTTCTCCTTCATCCTCTAACAAATTCTCAGTCATTGCAGACATCATACATGAGGATGGGTTCGTGACTGGTGCACACTGTAAAACAATGTTCGGAGCTGTGGGGGTGTCACACTCTCAGAACCCACAACATCCCTCACTGGCCACCAGAGGGCACCATCACCCGAGTATTGACTTTACTCACACACCTGCCACCACTGATCACTCACGCACCTCAACTTAACCACACGCCACTCATCACCACCAACTTAATCGTCTCACATCGGTAACTGAGGAATTGGTGAAAGCCATTCAAACCATGCAAAACCCCGCTCCCAACCCTTCTCCACAGCAAATACCACAACCAGCTCCCCGTGCCACCGAAGCCCAATCCTCCACGAGCGCGCACCCTCGCCTCGCACTTCCCGAGAGGTTTGATGGGGACCCAGGGAAATGCAAAGGCTTTATCCTGCAATGCACACTCATCATTGCCCAGCAACCCATGCTCTATCCCACCGAAACCAGTAAGATCGCCTTTGTTTGTACTCTATTAACCGGAAGAGCACTGGACTGGATTACGGCAGTATGGCGAGCGGATGGTACAGCTTTTCCCACCTTCGAAACATTCCTTCAACAGTTTCGAGAGGTTTTTGAACATTCTAAAGAGGGCAAAGGAGCAGGCGACCGACTTCTTGAACTCACCCAGGGTCGTTCCACGGCCGCCGAATATGCGCTCACTTTCAGAACCCTCATGGCGCAGACGGATTGGACCAATGATTCATTAAAGGTGATGTTCTGAAGAGGATTGAGTCATGAATTACAAGCTGAATTAGCCTGCCACGAGTAGGGGAGAGAACTGGATCAGTTTATTCATCTGGCTATCCAGATCGACAACCTCATCCGATCTCGCCATGTGAATCATCGTCCTGTATTTACCTCACGCCCTGTGGTTCCTCCCAGACTCTCTACCCACGCATCCGCTGACCACGTCGAACCCTTGCAGATAAACACCTCTCGCTTAACTCTGGAAGAAAAGGAACGGCGGAGGTGTCAAAACCTTTGTTTGTATTGTGGCGAGGTGGGTCATTTCCGCATCAACTGTCCCATACGTCCTCCACTGAGAAATCTACGACCGGTGAGTTTCCCTGCTGAAACCCCTAACCCTGACTCTTGCATATCTGTGTCTCTTATACTAACAGTGAATGAGCATCAAATTAACACCCATGCCTTGATTGACTCCGGCGCTGCCGGAAACTTTATGTCACAAGACTTTGTTCAACGAAACAACATTGCTCTAACCCGTTGTTACTCTTGTCTCACAGTCGAGGCCATCGATGGAAGACCACTAGGCTCAGGTCGAGTAACCCATATCACCCATCACATCCACATGCGGACCGGAGCTCTTCACACTGAAACCATTCAGTTCTTCGTTCTTCAAACTTCTTACACACCAGTCATTCTGGGTCTACCCTGGCTCCGCAAGCACGATCCACACATTCAGTGGGGAACCGGTCAAATCATCCACTGGAGTAAATCCTGCTGCTCCACCTGTCTCACCTCTGTGACTCCTCTACCCATTCGAAACATCACTGTTCCCCAGGAGGGGACTGACTCAGTTCACCTTCCAACCGAGTACCACGACCTAGCCGTAGCCTTCAGTAAGGTGTAGGCCTCCAAACTTCCCCCGCACCGCAACAACGACTGTGCCATCGATCTGGTTCCAGGCTCCACACCTCCCAAAGGCCGTATCTTCCCTCTCTCCCAACCTGAGACTGAGGCCATGAGAAAATATATCGAGGAAGACCTCGCAAAGGGCTTCATCCGACCCTCAACATCTCCAGCATCAGCTGGCTTTTTCTTTGTCAAAAAAAGGACGGCGGTCTCCGACGTTGTATTGATTATCGGGCTCTCAATGATCAGACCATCAAATTCCACTCGTGCCTTAAATCAGTTGAAACAACTCTTCACGTCTGCTCCTATCTTGCACCATCCCAACCCCAACCTACTCTTCGTGGTGGAAGTGGATGCGTCGAGTACTGGCCTGGGCGCAGTATTGTCCCAACGGCAGGGGTCTCCACCCAAACTATACCCCTGTGCCTTCTACTCAAGAAAACTCAACGCCGCTGAGAGGAATTATGACGTAGGAGATCGCGAACTTCTGGCCATCAGGGCCGCCTTCAAGGAATGGCGACACTGGCTAGAAGGAGCCGCTACTCCCTTCACCGTACTCCCCGATCACAAGAACCTAGAATACCTCCGCACCGCCAAAAGGTTAAACCCCCGACAAGCCCCCTGGTCCCTCTTCTTCACCCCTTTTTCAATTCACGGTCACCTACCGTCCAGGGTCTAAGAACACTAAGGCCGATGCCCTGTCTCGACTGTACGACCCAGAACCAGCCACCAAAGCTCCTGAAACTATCCTGGGCCCCGACCTCGTCGTTGGTCCCTTCCAGTGGGATCTTGAGACCGAGCTGGAGCAGGCCAACGCTCAAACGGAGGTTCCCATAGCCTGTCCACCTCACAGAATCTTTGTCCCCGAGACACTTCGTAACCAGGTCCTGGAGCATGTTCACGCTCTTCCCAGTTCTGGTCATCCAGGGGTTACAGTCACCATTCAACTCCTCCAGAACCGCTACTGGTGGCAAACCTTAACCCAAGACACCACCAGGTTTATCCAACGCTGCCAGGTCTGCAACACCCAGAAATCATCTCGTCTGTTACCTGCCGGTTTACTCAATCCGCTGCCCTTACCTCAACGTCCCTGGTCCCACATAGCAATTGACTTCATTACGGACTTACCCGCCTCCAACGGCCATACTACCATCCTCACCGTGGTGGACAGATTCTCCAAAGCCTGGCGCCTCATTCCCTTAAACCAAGCTTCCCACCTCACTACAAACGGCAGAACATCTCTGCAACTGGGTATTCAGGTTGTATGGTCTACCTGAGGATATTATCTCCGACAGAGGACCTCAGTTCACTTCCCGAGTCTGGTCGGCCTTCTTCAAGGCTCTTCAAGTCAACGTGAGCCTCACGTCCGGATACCACCCCCAAGCCAACGGCCAGGTAGAACGTCTCAATCAAGATATCATCAGGTTCCTCCGGACCTACTGTCATCATCACCAAGAGGATTGGTGTCGATACTTAATCTGGGCGGAATACGCCCAGAACTCCTTACAAAAGCACTCCACGGGCTTGACTCCTTTCCAGTGCATCCTGGGTTTCCAACCCCCTCTATACCCTTGGTCTGGGGAACCCACAAACGTTCCCGCCGTAGACGACTGGTTACGACGCAGTGTGGAGACATGGGACCAAGCGCACACACACCTCCAGCGTGCAGTCCGCCGCTTCAAGAGACAGGCTGACCACCGCCGTCGAGCCGGTCCAGAGTACCAACCAGGACAATGGGTGTGGCTGTCCACTCGAGACCTTCGTCTTCAACTCCCCTGCAAAAAACTCAGTCCAAGGTACGTTGGTCCTTTCAAGATTCTTCGACAAATCACTCCAGTATCCTACCGCCTGGCCCTGCCTAATCATTTTCGTATTGCTCCCACTTTCCATGTTTCACTCCTCAAACCCGCTGCCGACCCCACTGAGGGAGGAGAGGATCGACCCCAGGAACCGAATCCTCCATCCATCTTGGTAGAGGGCGAGGAGGCTTATCGAGTACACCAACTTCTGGACTCGAGGCGCCGGGGCAGGTTGCTCCAATACCTAGTCGACTGGGAGGGATTCGGTCCAGAGGAACGTTCCTGGGTCAATGCCACGGACATTCTGGACCCCACTCTCACCGCTGAGTTTCATCACAATCATCCAAGCAAACCTGCTCCTCGACCCCGTGGTAGACCTCGACGCCGTCAACATCCTCGCGCCAGGAGTCGCTCGCAGGGGGGGGGGGGGGGGCTCTGTCACACTCTCAGAACCCACAACATCCCTCACTGGCCACCAGAGGGCACCATCACCCGAGTATTGACTTTACTCACACACCTGCCACCACTGATCATTCACGCACCTGCACCCTGTTATCTACCTGCATATAAGCCCCATTCACTTCTCAAACAGTGCGAAGTCCCGTTTCCTCTGTGAACATTCTGAGCGTTTATCCCTTTATCTCTGCCTGCCTGTGTTTGACCTCCGCTGATCTGATTATCCCGTTGTCTGCCGCCTGTCTCTCGACCCCCTGCTTCGTCCCTGGATTCTCTTCTGCTCGCTGCCAGCCCTGACCCCTCGCCTGGATTTGATAAATGTGAGCCTAATCCTCGTTGTTGATCTTGCTAGTGTCTGACCCTTTTCCTGCTTACTACTCTTCTTAATAAAACGTTGCAAATGGACCTGACTGCCTCCGGTGATTCCTCACAGGGGGTAGTTAACCAATTTCCCCAATGGGAGGAGGTGACAGAAGTTTATTTTGCTTCATTCATCAGTGTGGACCTTGCATGAAGGCATTTTACATTTACAGTCTGACCTAACACCATTACTGATGAAGGGCCTGTGCTGTAGCATAACATTTAAGGCTGTGAGTTTACTTAACCAGTGTTCCCCAAAGGAAGGGTGAGACCGTCACTTTCTTTTTGTTCTATTAAACAAAAATAAGTCTTTCATCTTTGTTGTAAGTTACTGGGGAAATTAAGCACTCACAGCCCAAATGGTTAACACATCAACCAGCTTCCCCAGTTTAATGATGAGGGGAGGGGCTGTTTCAGAGTAGCAAGCAGACTGAGTAGGAGCTGAGTAACATTGTTAACTTGTTTAAAGTTCTTTTTGTGTTTCCTACACTCTTTTCCCCAATGTCCATGTATACCACAGTAATAACAACTGCTGCCCTCTCTCTTAGGACATTTGCGTTTCTGTTGATTCTCTGTGTTGACCTTAAAGGATGCTGCTGCAATTTTTACTCTTGCTTTGACATCAGAATCTCTTTCCCAAGTAGCTAATCTGTCTAGGTTACTTTGCAGGGTTCTAGTGGACCATGTGACTTCTAAGAAAGGCAATGCATTTCTATGTTCTAACAACAGACCATCAAACCATGTGCGAATTAGGGGGCCATTATTATCTAGCACCTTCTCTGAAGTGTCAGCTATACCACTGTATGCTGCAGCTGACTGACAAAATCTTTCAGTGTACTCACTAACATTCTCATGTTTCTTCTGTACACAACTAGTGATCTTTGACCAGTCCATGTTCGGTCCAACAATGTTCTTTAATGCTTTCAGAACTCCCTCTCTCAATTCATCTTTTCTTTCATGTTGTAGTTTAGAAGTAACAGCAGACTCAAAACTGTTGAATTCAGATTCAGTTAGAATTTGTGACATCAGCTGTGTGACTTCTGCCAACGACATGTCGTAAAGACGCATTTTACTGATAAATGCCATTCTAAATTCAGAAAAATCTGTGCGTACTGAGGGTAGACTCTGGGATAGTTTCTCTATATCCTTTGGTCTTAGCACTTTGTCAAAAGTTTGGATTTGGACAACAGAAGAGTTGGGAGGAACACTTTCCGTCTCCTCGCTTACGTGTGATCTTTCTCTAGCCCCGCACACATTGACTGAATTTACATGCTTATCAGTTACTGATGGGATGTCTACATCTGTTTCAAAGAATGCTTGTAAGTCAGGATAAGTTTCATCTGACTGTTGGTCTTCTGAGTCACATTTGGTTGAGGCCTTGTTATGGCCCACCTTAGTGTGCAATTGTTTGTTCTGTTCTTTTAATTTAGTGCAATGGATAAGCTAAATTCCATGTGACTGAAAATAATGCCTTATATGTTTCTCTTCCTGATACATGCACTCAACACCTTCTTGCATTCTTCAATAGACCATACTTTTTCTGGGTGAATACCAAATTTCTTTCTCAAATCCAATCTGACTGACTCAGTCACCATGGAGTCCATCTGCTCCCCTAACAATGACCTGAACTCACTGTCTGTCCATAAAGGAGTAGCAAGACCACCTTTTTCTGTTGTGGGGATTAGTCTAGCATTCCTTCTAAACATTGTTGTGAGTTTTCTTTGTTGCCAATTGTCTTTAGTGTCAAACAGACACTAAAACTTCTCTGATCCACAGAGGGTACACTTGTTAACACAGATTACTGTTGTTAATGCTAACCTTCTCTGCCTAAAGCAAAGGATACACATATTACTAGCAATTTACGCTAAAATCTTCCCTGCCTGAAAAAAACCCACTTCTTCACTTTTGCCACTTCCCTGGCAAAGCAGAGGATAAACAATATTAACATGTATGTTAATCTTCCCTGCCTGAAAACAGAGGGTACAATATATTAGCACTTGATGCTAATCTTCCCTAACTTTATAGAGGATAAAACCCTTCCCTGGCAAAGCAGAGGATAAACAATATTAACATGTACATTAATCTTCCTTGCCTGAAAAACAGAGGATACATTTCATCTCTAAAAGCAACTTTAGAGGATAACTTTAGTTAACAAACCCTACAGCTGTCTGTTAACTTCTCTGATGGCGCAGAGGATAAACAAATTTTTTTTTACTGTTTTTTCAACGGTTCTCTGAATGGAGTGAAACTCACCAAATTTTTGTTGTATAGAAAGATTCCGCCTGGAAATCTTGGTTCAGCTTGAAGTTTTCAATCTGGAGGAAGCTGGAAAGATTCAGTCTGGCAATCTTTGTTTAGCTGGATGTTTCAAAATTCAGTCTGGAAAAGTTCATTCTTTGTTGAGTTTCAGTTTCTCCATCCGGGTCACGGCACCATCTGTTGTAAACCTTCTTCTGAAGTGTAGAAAAACTCAGAAGCGAAAACCAGGAGACTTAGGGGTATCTTTTAAGCAGGATTCTTTATTTGCTGTAGTCTACTTCGTCCAAAATCTTACCCAAGTCAAGTCTAACTCAATAGCTAAACACAGTGTTTTATACCTTTCAAGGGGGAGGGATTTTTACATAGAGATAGAGATCAGCATGACAGTGTAACTCAGAGCCTCTGAAAATAACGTAGGTCAATAAAAGCCTGTTCTCTGAGGCCCTGTCCACACGGAGACGCATTTAGCTGTATACGTAAAAAAATTTATCGGATGGGCATTTCATCCAGACGGATCCGGCATTTTGGGAGACTGAAACCGCTATTTTTTGAAACCGGGTCCCAGGGTGGATAAATCTGAAAACGACACCCTTGCGGTTTTGTGTGTACGGCCAATCCGTATATTTTGTGAAACGATGATGTCATCACCCCACGTGTCGACTAGTCAGACACGCTAAATCAGTAGGGTAACAGCAACAACAACTGCGACTACTTGCTTGAGTTCATGCTTCAGAAGCTACTGAGCCTCTTTTATTTCTTTATTTATTATTTAGGCCTACTTTAATGTATTTTTATTTTATTTCTTTATTTTACTTTATTTATTTATATTTCTTTCTTATGCTATGATGCTTGTATTTTGTCTGATTAAGACATTTCGTATTTTGTTAGGATGGGCATTTCAAGCAAAAATAATATTCGACGATCGCTGGGAATTATTTTATTTTTATTCAAAAAACGCACCTCTGCCCCTTCATGCTCACCGGTAACAAGGCGTTCGCTCCGACATTAAATTTCTCTGTACTGTAGGCCTACATGTTCTAGCCATTAAAGAAAAGTTAGTTTCATATTTATGTTTAAATATTATGTTATTTTTTTCCATTTCATATATGTTGATTATATGAAAAGTGAACAGCGTGAGAAGCCCAATCATTAGATGCGCAATATCGAGACACATCATTTTGACCACTTCATTAAGTTTTGTTTTGTATAAAGCCTTTCTTTAAAGTGAATTTCGTTTTGTATAAATTGAATCTTAATTTTAATCAATGTTTCATCAACCAATTTCCTGGATTTAATAAATAAGAAGCAAATATAGCAGACAATAGCCTTTAATCAGGACATGGAGGCGCCGACGCGATATAACTTGCATCGCACGTGAACTGGAGCTTGTCTCATAAATGAACCGAAACTCAGAAATATTTCCAAGCTTGAAATGTCTACTTTTAAACAAAACAATTAAAAACGAAAAGAAACAGACAACTTTAATAATCCATATGAAGTGTGCATTTCTCTCTATAGGCACCTTCACAATACTGCGAAGGTGGCGAGTCAGCATCGTCAGAGAAATCACTAGTTTATTAATAAACAATTAAAATGTCTCCTTGCTATATTTGACACATTCATAATGATTAGGCTATTTGCCGGTACTTTGTGGCAAGCTTTATGCTTTAGCAAATATTGTGACTCATCCCTATTTTGTACCAGGCCATTTATGGTTTTTCATATTGTTCAATAAAGTTCTTGGTAAAAAAGAAAAGAAGCTACTGTGCTTAATATTACATACTGTATAGTGTTGTATACAGCGCGAAAGGTTTATGCGCAAGACTTCTTCTCTGTTTTTAGTGTATCCTCGGTTTGAGTCGGTTTCAGTGGTTTTGTGTGAACGCAGATATTTCTTGAGACGGCGCCGTGTTTACGGAATTTTTTTTTAGAACGAGGAAAAAAAAGATTGGATAGGGAAAGCTCTGGCTTCGTGTGGACTTGGCCTGAGATTCCTCCGACCTGAGAAAACAAAGTAGGTCAATAAAAGCCTGTTCTCGGAGATTCCTCAGACCTGCATTATCAAAGAGAAACAAAGCCCAGCTGTTCTTGAGTCATCATCTATGCCTAATAATGGGAAAAAAGTGCGCAACTTTCTCAGTTAAAATACTATAGTATTGGAAGCTCAATTAAACATTTAAATACAATTTGTAATCCTACACAGTGCATTGTAGTCTCCCTGAAGAAAAATTCGATTCATTCATTGCTATAGTAGAGGAAGAATTTTCTAAACTAGTTAAATCATGTAAATCGACAACATGTATGTTAGACCCTATACCGACTAAGCTACTGAAAGAGATGCTTCCAGAGGTCATAGATCCTCTTCTTAATATCTTTAATTTATCTTGGTCATTAGGATACATACCAAAAACTGGTATGTATCCTAAAACTGGCTATTATTAAACCGCTTGTTAAAAATACGCAACTTGATCCTACAGAATTAGTCAATTACAGGCCGATCTCAAATCTACCTTTTATGTCAAAGATACTAGAAAACGCAGTATCTGCACAACTATGTTCCTTTTTTAGAAAGAAATGATATCTGCGAGAATTTTCAATCAGGATTTAGACCATACCATAGTCTAAAACAGCAGATATTAAGTCTAAAAACAGCTCTCATTACAGTCACAAATAATTTGCTCTTATCATCCGATCGTGGTTGTATCTCTCTATTAGTGATACTTGCTCTTAGTGCTGCATTTGACACTATCGACCACAACATTCTTTTAAATAGACTCGAAAATTATGTTGGTATTAGTGGAATTGCACTAGCATGGTTTCAGTTTATCAGTTATCAGTTTGTACAGTAAATGAAGAGATGTCTTAGCGATCAAAAGTTCAGTATGGTGTACCACAAGGCTCAGTACTAGGACCATTGCTGTTCACTCTGTACATGCTACCCTTAGGAGATATCATAAGGAAGCATGGCATAAGTTTCCACTGTTATGCTGATGATACTCAGCTCTATATTTCTTCTCGACCTGACGAAACTTACCAATTCAAAAAGTTAACGGAATGCATAGCAGATATAAAAAACTGGATGACTAGCAATTTCCTACTACTTAATTCTGAAAAAACAGAGATTCTAATTAATGTAAAAAAACTTCCTCATGCAATAACCTAGAAAACTGTCTAACACTTGATGGCTGCTCTATCAAGTCCTCGTCGTCGGTTAGGAACCTGGGTGTGCTCTTTGATACCAATCTTTCATTTAAAAGTCATGTGTCTAGTATCTGTAAAACCGATTTTTTTCTTAAAAAAATGAATATATGTATATATATATATATATATATATATATATATATATATAACTTTTTGAATTGTCAAGTTTCATCAAGGCGTGAAGAAATATAGAGCTGAGTATCATCAGCATAACAGTGAAAATTAATGCCATGCTTCCTAATGATATCTCTTAAAGGAGCTGTATGTAAGAAATTTATTTCAATTAATCATAAAATGGCCCTGATATGTCACTAGACATTAAGAAATCATGTTCATTTCAAATACTTATATCACTGACAACAGTAGTCCGGCCAGGATATTGTTACTTACAAAGTGAAGTTGCAGCCCTCAACTGATGTTGATGTTGTCATGTTGTGTTTTGGTCTGATGCGCCACCCTCCACCTATCTACCAATCACGAAGTCAGTAGTGTTGCGGCATCCGGTTGCCAGCTCTGCTCTAGTTACCACAGCTGCAGCTACAAACGTGTCGGAATCTGATATAAAAAATGTCTAACATTGCGTAACCAAAAAAAAAAACTCGTTATGAATCCGAAATACTTCGTGACAAAGTCCGAAATAAAACAAGGATCTGTATAGGAGATGCCTTTGAAAGATGGAGACGACTGAAAACGGAGACGAATTTGAAGACAGACGCCAACGTTGCTAATTTTCTCCTGGACAGGCAAGATTCATCTATGTTTTGCTAACTTATACTTATATATTCATATACAAATATTCATGACAGTCGAACAAAGTTGTGCACGTTCGTACAAAGTAACAATAATGCATCACAATACACATAGACTCAGGTTTAGTTATGTCTTTGAACTATTATAGTACTCAACTCCACCCATGTCCCGCCTTTTTGCCCATTTTCATTTATCCGGGAGTGACGCGCTTCCAAGATGGCGATGGCCGACTCCACCCACTTTAGGCTTAAAAAACACTGTTCAGAAACCTACGGGTGACGTCACGGACACTACGTCCATATTTTTGTTTTTTACAGTCAATGGTTATACCATAAACTGACTAATCTACTAAAAGAGATGCTACCAGAAGTTATAAATCCTATTCTTAATATTATTTATTCATCATTGTCATTAGGATACGTACCAAAAACTTCTAAGCTGCCTGATATTAAACCTCTTATTTAAAAAACACAACTTGATCCAACAAAATTAATTAAATTACAGACCAATCTCGAATCTACCTTTTCTGTCAAAAAATACTAGAAAAGGCAGTATCCTCACAACTATGTTCCTTTTTTAGAAAGAAATGGTATCTGCAAGGATTTAGAATCAGGATTTAGACAGTATTATTGTACTGAGAATCAGGGGGTGTAGTACGAAATTTTGGGCCCTGGGTACAAACCATCTAGCTGGGGGGGGGGGGGGGGGGGGGGGGGCGGAGACGGACTTTTGACTTGAGCTCGGCGTCTTTCTAAGGGCCCCCCCCTGCCTCGGCCCCTGGGTACCACGCCCCTGCTGAGACTGCTCTCATTACAGTTACAAATGATTTGCTCTTATCATCCTATCGTGGTTGTATCTCTCTATTCATGTTACTGGATCTTAGTGCTGCATTTGATAATACAGACCACAATATTCTCTTGAACAGACTCAAAATTTAAATTGGCATTAGTGGAATTGCATTGGCATGGTTCAAATCATACTCATCTGAGGTTACCAATTTTTAGCAGTTAGCTAAGAGGCGTCATAACGATCACAAATTCAATATGGAGTACCGCAACACTCATTAATAGGACCATTGCTGTTCACCCTGTTTGTGTCCAACTAGTAAATAGTAAAAAAAAAAAAAAAAGTCAATACAGCCCAAATTGAAAAAGGGGTAGCCCAAATTACCCAAATTGCATTTTCTCCCAGCATTTTGTTGGTGATAGCATAAAGAATAAAATAACCGTATAATTATATATTTATTCCAAACATTTAAACCCTCAAACCATTGTAGCAAATTAGCTCTATGAAATATTAATAATCATTCGTAACTTGTTATAATCGATTATGAATATTTGTATCAGTTAATCGGGTTAACTTGATGTAGCTACATTAACATTACAACCAATTACTCAGTTCATTCTGTGAACCCTCAATATTGGTTATTAATTAATTAATAGAAATGTACATTTCCGGGACATGAGAAATGTTTTCTTACTAAGTACTACTAAGAGCAAGTAGTTAAGATCGATATGCTCAAAATTATGCCATAGCAACCGTCTAGATTACTTTTGTAGCTGGCTCATAAAATTGAAGCAACTTTTGAAAATAAACTAATCCGGAAGGAAAGTATGTCTAGTTACTTTTGCGGTTCTATGGGGAAATAAAACCACACTAGAACAAATGAAAAAAAAATTAATAGCTGAATTCTATTATGATTAAAAATCATAAAAAGACTTAAAGAAGTGAGTAAAACAGCAGAATGACCTGGTATTGGGAATAATCAATAGCACTTATGATCAACCATTAGATTTGCTTTGGACATCATTCTATAGTTGGTCACAGCTGCTGCATGTTCAAGACCACACAATCTGTCTGTCCTTCCATAAAGTTTAGTCAACGTGCCATTGAAAGTTCCCAATAACTATGATAATTCTTCTCTAGCTAAACAATTTACATGTAATTAATTCTAGATTTAATGTACAAAGTAACTGCAAATTTAGCTGAACAGCATTCAGTAAGGAATGCACCTGAAAAGTGCAGGTGAAATTAGATGAGAAGAATTAAAGTTAAGGGAAGAGAAAGTGAGAATTCAGAAACCAGAAATGGGGTTAAAGGAAAATGGTTTAGATCACTTCACTCTGCATACACACAAGCTGTATTTCATTTCATTTCATTTTTAAAGAAAAGGCATGATCATAAATTATTTTGCATTTTATATATAACTGCCCTGAACAAATCAGCAGATGGGCTGAATAAAAATGCACTCTCTGATAGTAGGTGACACTAGAACAGCAGAAAGAGCGCTGTTACCCCTGGCAGAACTGCACTTATGAACATACTGTATTACAAATTTTATTCAGCATTATACAGAGGTATGAAGAAAAGAAAACACCACTGAAACTTTTCTGAAGACAGTCAATTACCACATTTATATAAAACACCGCCTTCCAAACAATAATAATAAATTGCTTTATAATTGTACTGACATTCCATTTAATTTTGGACAATGCTTCTTTTGGTGAATCCGTGCAACTTTGGAATGGCCGAATCTCTTGCCACATTGATGGCATTGATACGGCTTCTCTCCAGTGTGAATTCTCTCATGTCCTTGCAGGGCTCCTAACTGTTTGAAACTCTTTTCACAGTATGAACACTTGTAAGGTTTTTCTCCAGTGTGGATCCTTTGGTGCACTTTTAACTGAGTGGCTGTAGTAAAAGCTTTACCACAATCAGAGCATAAATACTCTTTCACACCAGAGTGTATTTTCTGATGGTCTTTAAATTGACCCAGCCATGAAAACGCCTTTCCACAAACAGAACACAAGTAAGGCTTATCTTTTGTGTGAACTTTCATGTGGTCCTTTAGGTCTGATTCCTTAACAAATTTCTTATCGCACTTATCACAATCAAATGGCTTTTCTCCAGAGTGAATGAGCTTATGAACTCTGAGACTGTTTGACCATTTGAAACTCTTTCCACACTGATCACATGTGAACGGCTTCTCTTCAGAGTGAATTTGCATGTGAATTTTAAGGTTTTTATAGCTCTTTCCACATTGAGGGCAGGTAAAAGATGTTTTGGCTTTTGCTCTTTGAGGTAGTTCTTGTCCTTTTTTTTCTCCAGTTCGGGCATCATGAAGATCCTGAATCTGATGTTTATTCTCCATTTCATTCAATTCTTCACTTTCCTCTTGCACTTTCATTGAGTCTAAAATGAAAATATAATATAATTTAGATGTGATTTTCAAATATCACACCTATTTGTTCTTGGCTTATTAACTATGCTTTTTAATGCTTTAACAATGTCTTTAATACCTTTATCTTTCACAACACCCTTGATCCTACAATTCTGTTAATCTGACAGAAAATTAGTTACATTCATGTTTTTCAACAGACATTAATGAAGAATCAAGAATGGACATCCACCTCCTTGTTCCTCAGTATCTTCATCTGCATGCTTCTCCATCTTTACAACAGCTTTCAGTTGTTACACCTTCTGCCAGACTGAATCCAAGTTTGATAAATTGCAGTGGGAATGGCTTGAGCAGTAATAGCTATGAGGTACGGAGGACATGATCTGAAAAAAAAAAAAAAAAAAAAAACGATTACAATATACATTACTTCATACAAATAATTCCACTTCATTTTTATTCAGTGATTCAGCATAAATTAAACACATTTTAAAGATTCTTAAAGGGGAACTGAAACGAAATAGGAAGTAAAGGTGATAAAACAGATGTGTTATCATTGTTATTTGTGGTAGGACATTTAAAACTACTGAAGTAGTTACAAGGGGGGAAAACAGTGATGTTAGTTTGTTGTTTTGTTACTAGGGCGCAGCCATCTTGAGCCGTGACGTCACTGGCATGGTAGGCTACCTTGACAGCTCCAGCAAAATAGCATCTCAAGAGCATAACAGATCGAGAGGGGGTCTTATTGCATTGTGATCTGTCCAACAAGCGAATATAACACATCCGATGCCATCAAGGACCGAATAACCTGTTTGCAGAATGACACTGGCATAAATGTGACCCCGGCGGGTCCTGTTAACAAGTTCCAGTCACCTCTTAGTTGTTATCGATGTTCACCTTCACCGTAGATCACCTTGCTAAATGAATCCGACATCGAGGATGCTATACGACACCCGCAAGATACTTATGTAGGGTATGGACCAATCAGACACATACTATTTATTCATTATATACAAAGGTTTATGAAACTCCTCACACAGCCCAAATGAACAAACACAAGTGAAAGAAACAGTGTCATGTTACAGGGCATGATAAGGAGATTTTACGACCTCCGAGGAATGTGGCCACATACTCAAGAGAGAGACTATGAAACAGAAACCCTCTTTAAAACAGACTTTGCTGCGTTAATCATAGACTAACTGATCTATAAATGAACATGCATAAAACTGTGAAAGAAACAGTGTAAATGGTTTACTGTCTCGTGTACTATTAGGTATATATTATGGTATGTATCCTGGTATACAACCAACTAACGATCAATGTAACCTCACCTGTATAATGCCTCCTACCTAAATAATCCTCATTTAATGACTCACACTTTGATGTACATCACCTTCTTCTAGAATGCAGTGTGGATGTGTTATAGCTATTTTAGCATTAATGAAGGTATAATCATATTATGGGAAAAAGATCCGTAAATCAACTAAGAGCCACTTTCCCTCTCAGACATGTCCCCTTTCTGATTGGTCGAGTTCAACCCTTAGGGGAGGATCTTCTCCAGGCCTTATTAGAGACAGTCCACATGTGACCTCCCTCTCTTAGTTCTTTCATCCAGCCGGAACACTGTTCTGGTGTTACTGGGGAACCCCCTTCCCCCTCCACGGGGGCCCCAGGGCCCAGCAGGCCTCAATCCAACCAGATATGGGCTCAGGCAGGAGAGAGATGACTCTCTCACAAAGAACCAAGGACAATCTCAAGAGTTTAGGAACAAAGACTCCAACCAACAACGACTCCAATCACCCATCCTTCCGACTTCCTCACTTCTCCTGGGTGCTCGGCGTGGCCTCAACAGAGTCCCAGGCCTTCACCAAACCAGTCATGCGTTCCTGGAGAAAGAGAACGCTCAACCAACTTCCACTTGACACTGCCGGAACCATCAACGACTTCAATTTTCAACAACTTCAAGAATTGTTCCCATTACAAATGCAAGTATTCAATTCAATGAAATGTGAAAATGAAATTCTGATGGTTCTTCTCATAGACCCTCTTCCGGTTTCCAATTTCATCCTATCACTAACCTATTTATGTATTCATGTGTGTATGTTGTTTAGTTTATTTATATTCATATAAATATCTATATTTAGTTAATAAAACTTGTACATAATATGTATTTGGTTCTGTTTTGTTTGCAATACAAGTCACTTTACGGTTTTTGCTACTGGCTCAAAGTACTGTACAGGCGAAGAAATAATTATTCTTCGGTGGCCATGGAAGATACCCTTTATTAGAATAAATTAATAATCAAAAGAGTTCGTTGGAAGAACTGATTAATTGATTGTAATATTAATTCAGCCACATCAAGTTAATCCAATTAACTGACCCAAATATTTATAATTAATAATAACAAGATATTATTGATTATTAATATTTCCAAAAAGCTGAGTTCCTTACACTTATTACTGTGATTTCAGCCGCTTTCAAACTGTGTATGAGAGGCGGTGGTGCGCCTTGCCAGTTTGAATTTGACGAGCGCACAAGCCTAAACACAATGCATAATAATTATTATTTCATTTGATTCTTCAATTACTTACTTAAGTGCTGTTTTTAGTGTTAACTTGTACAGTTCTCTGTCCATAGTGTCAAAATAAGTCAGAGTAGCAGTAGAGTAGCCTGACATAACGTTAGTAGCCTACAGTGGAACCATGCCAGTCATAGGCGCCGATTTATGTTTTCCTCCGTGGGTGCTCATGGGCGCACGCCCTTTAAAAAAATAAAAAAAATAACGTTAGTCCTAGTCAAAAAATATGTTTGCATTTCAGAACCGAACGAGAAGCGCAGCGCTGCGTCTATGACAACTCGAGGTAGCCTATCGCACACCAGACGCGCACTTTGTCAGTTTATTGCCAGCAATATTGTAATGTTATGTTAAAGGACATTATGGACTTAAGAATTTTCATTCAAGCAGCTGATTTCTGGGACAGCCGCCGACACGAATGCACACACCCATTTACTTGATAATAAAGCCATAAAGTAGAGTATCTTTCAACTCAGGACCATAGCTCAGGACATCGCCACTTCTCACAAATACAGACAGGATTGGAGATCAAAAGTTTAACTGACACGTAACCGCGATCAGAGGCGATTTCATCCGAGATACGCTGTGATTGGTGGATAGGATATGGAGCAGGCGACTGACAGCAACATAACCAATCACAGTGTGACAGACGCTTCACATAGCCCCAACTGCAATGTTTAATTTTAAATGAATATAGCCTACTGGCAGTCTGGCACACACGTGGGTGCTCGGTATTTTCCGTGGGTGCTCGAGCCCCGGAGCACCGACGGTATCGGCGCCTATGATGCCAGTGACGTCATCGAACAGGGCTGCGCTCTAATAACAAATGTTCATTGGTTTTTAACATTATTTTTGAATTAGTTTGTTTACAATTTTAATAACCAACATTATATTTTGTTCGTTACAGTTCCCCTTTAAATGAGACCCCTGTGTCTGACACTGGATACAAAATGAAGAGCTATAATAAAGTAATTGTTACATTTGGGTGTGATATGTATCTTCTACATATGGTAATTATTTTAAAGATTTGGAAGCAGTGCCTTCATGTGCCTCGTAATCTTTAACCAAAATAACTTAACATCCCTTTTGCAGACAGTGACATCTCTTCTCGTCTCTGATGACGTGTTTACTGGTGTGAGGGGAACCCTGTCACTCACATGAGATAGATCCCACATTTGTCTTTGTTCGAGAAGCCTTTTTATTTGGACATATAGACGTTACAAAAGGTAAGAAAAGCGTAAAGAATAGCAACTTCTGTTTCATCCAAGCTTAAAGCAATATCACACAACTAAGTGTGCTGTTTTTTCCTGAATATCAGGACAATTGAAAATGTGAAATTGAATAATCAAATGTTAATATTGTGTTACATTGTAGGCGTTTGTTGCTCTATTTCACAAATGAAAATAGTTCCAAAAAGATACAACAGACCTGTTGTGGATCCCTGAGAAAAAGAACCAAATAAGTTCTCTGCACAGATCTATGACCAGCTTTATCTCCATGATGGCATGATAAATCTGATCCTCAAGCAAAACAAACTGGATGAAATATTTGAATGCTCCTGATCCACAATCTGAATTCTGACTTGCGATACAACCTGACACATATTACATAACAATTGAACTCTGTTTGCATCATTGAACAATTTTCCTGTTATCACTGTACAGCTTCTTTGAAACAATCTGCATTGTTTAAAGCGCTAAATAAATAAAGGTAACCTGACACACAGTGGTTTTCATTCCTAAAGGAGATTTAATAAGCACTTTTGAACAAATAAATGATTCAAGGCTTCAATTACACGTACACCGTCAAAGGGGTAGTTTAACGTTGGCAAAATGTGCTTTGAACTTGCCTATGTGGTAGAATAGCGAAGAAGAAAAAACGGTGCTTCCTGATTAGAGAAAACAGAGAAAAGGGGCTTTTCTTTTCCCTTTTTTTTCCAAAGAAATCTTCAACACCCATAATGCACTGGGCATGTTGCCATCCAAATTTGCTATGGCTTGAAAAAAATCAAATACCACCTTGCTTTAGTAGGAAATACTGATTAGCAAACTTTTAGTCACAACGGTGTCAACTTGTATTGTTCCCAGGTGCTAAAATTCAAAGAGTAAACATTTAGCGAGAGTGAGTTCACGAGCAAGGACCACGCCACAACCATGAATGTTGGAGAATTATTTATTAAAGAAAGTTAGGGATGAATAGGGAGAGGATGAAGTGGAAGGGGGAATGGGATGGTAGTCAGGTTTAACCTGGGTGTCTGGTGTTGGTGGCCCGGAGACTCAGAATGGGGGCATCATCTCAGTTAAATGTAGGCCGAGTGATTAGGACTCCCTAAGATTGGGAAGAGCTGAGGCTTGGGCTTGACGGAGGTCATTGATATTGTTACTGATGTAAGAGCGATATGCTTGTGAAGACCAACGGCCGAGGATTCGGATTGTGTCGTCTGAGATACCTCTTTTGGCCGCTGAGGTCACTGCTCCAATCGCGGAATGTACTGAGTAGTGTTCTGGAGATATGCCGGTGATCTGGAGGATTTGATAGAAGTGCTTGCTGAACCAGAACCTTGTTGCTAGTTATCCGGTTTCAGTAAGAAAGAGCGGATCTCTGGAAGATGCTCAGACAACATGACTGGAGTGAACGTATTCAGAATTAGGTTAAAATGGGCTGAGGAAGGAGTTTAAATGGAAGATGCACCTAATTCTGCCGCACTAAGGCAAAAGGTTGTAACTTCAATTTTTGGCGAAAATGAGTTATTGTCATTTTTAGGACAATAAACATAAGTTTTATCATTTAGACAAACATCAAGTTTCAATTCGATTGTTTTTTGGGGGAAATAAGATGATGTTTTTGGCGTAACTTCAAAAAGCCAAGGGGAAACTGTGGTAGAAACCCGTAACGTCAGTTATGACTTTATGCCTTTGTTTCTTGCTGACCCTGAACACTCGAATGAAGTTACGGATGCACTGCCCTGAAGTTACGGCACTCTGCCTTGTTCTGACCAACCATCAAAGTATTGCCGCCCTGGAGTTACGGGGTTATGATGTAGCAATTAAATCACCTCAGACACACACGTACATGTTTCACAGTGATTGCTTTTGTTTTTTTATTGAACAATGGCATATTCTCGGGGGAAAATGATGGTGGAGATGGCTTTGAAGCGTAAACACCAAGATCAAGGTAAGAATGACACACGACACGGGTGCATAAAAAAAAGATAATCTCTAAAATCCCGAAATAGCTTGCGGTAGCCTTAAGCTAGCGATGCTACTTCAAAAACTAGACACAAACACGTTTCGAGCCACATTTAACAAATCCAGGAACAAACGCTGCATTAGAGCAGGCTTGTAGAATATCTTAATTCACAACCCGTAATATAAGGCTACATGTACAACTGAAATAAAATTTGCTTCTCATAGGCTAGCCAATGACAGTCCACTGAAAACTACGCGAGTTGGTTCGTTGGAGCCGCAACGACACACCCATTATACACCAGCAGCAGGAATGTAGTAATTTAAAGCCTACCTTTTGTTGAACCCTGGTTAAAATCCATGTCAAACAACTGACGAGAAAGCAAATCCATTACAATGCGGAACTACTGGAAACAGTTCTTTAGGGACACCTAATCTTTAGCCCCGCCTTAGCTCTGAAGCTCTGTGACTATTATGAACAGGCGATGTCAAGATTACAATGCTGGAATACGGTGTGTGAGAGAGAGAGAGAGAGAGAGAGAGAGAGAGAGAGAGAGAGAGAGAGAGAGAGAGAGAGAGAGAGAGAGAGAGAGAGAGAGAGAGAGAGGCGCGGCGCGATCGAACATAAAAACATACTCCGTAATTTTGTTCATACAGGACATCATTCAAACTGCAAAGAGCTTACTTATATTTGTGTACCCTCGCAATAAAACACAACATTTTGCATTGGTTTTCATTTCTGTTTATTTTTAAGTTACAAATTCTAATGGTAGGCCTAGTATTATTTTATACAGAAATAAATTATTTATAATTCAGATGAGAATAAAGTTAGTGTTAATTAAACTTTTAAGGAAAACAAATTTTAAATTCATTCAGGTACAATTACCAAACATCTCAACGTCTTTTTGTCTTTTTTATTAATTTAATTAATAAACTAATTAAATAAAACTATTGTCAATGCACTCGGAATAAACAGGTTCTATGCCTTTACTTTATTGATAAAACTTATTTTAAAAATACAAGGCTTAAGAAATTTATTTTCCTTTGGTGGTGCATGCACAAATGCAAAAAGACATGCACAGTAATAAAAAAATGCCTTCTGCATTTGTGTTTTGCTTTTCCCTCCATTGTATCAAACTCGTACCAAACCATGATGTCTGAACCGAGGTATGAACCGAACCTTGACTTCTTAATTAAACAGTTTAATTATCTATATACTAGGGGTGGGACGGTACACAGAAGTCACGGTTCAGTTCATACAGGTTTTTTTGTCCAACTGGCCATAGTGGGTGCTTCTTAAAGGGGGATAGACATCCTCCTGTATGTAATATTAATTAGCTGCTTGTTTCTAATTAATGCTCTTTTATTAATTTCAGTTTATGTTACACCTACTTCAGCAGCATGTCCCCTGCAAAACTGGAGTGGACAGTTCATGCTTGCCTCCTGCAAAACTTAAGTGAACCATTTTGGATAGCTGTCTAGATCTTAGTGATGATCTCTTATATGGAGCAGATGACATTTTCATAACCAGCACACCAGATGTCACAGCGGTTTTTGAAGACTCCCTTCCACTCTCAGCTGATGTTTGCTGACTACTTGGAGAAAGACCACCAGTGAAGCTATGACACATATTGAAAAGCTGTAAGCTCTAAGAACATCAGTTTTGCCAAACTCGGAGAGGAGAAGTGCGAAATCTGTTTGCTGCAAGACCAGCACACAAAGGAAAAGCACCAGAAGGAGGCCTCAGAAAACTGTCCGCAGTGTGACAAGTGGAAAAACCATAAGGCCAAAGCTGTTGAAACCAGGCTACCGTGCCTACCGTGCCGATGCAGATCGAGACTGGCCCGAGAGTATGTCAGTCAGAAGTGTAGACCTGCAGAAAGTGATGATGCTTCCTAGAATGCCTGGTGTGAAATCTGCGCTCTTCACCAGGAGCATCTGTGTTTATCACGAGACATTTGCATCCGTGGGAGGGAAAACCAACAAAAAGAAAAACATCTCTGTTGTCTGGCATGAAGGAATTGCGGGGCGGAGTGCAAAGGAGATCACATCTGCATATGTGGTGCACTAGAACAAGAGAGGGATTGCAAACATATAATCTACTGGGTTGACAACTGCAGTGCCCAAAACAAGAACTGGTGCCTTCTTTCATCTCTTGTGTCCTTGGTCAACTCCAATCTTGTAGCCAGACCTGCAAACTCCTCAGAGTAAAAAAGGTGACAGGGTCCGCTTTAGGGGGGGTTTGTGTCTGATCCAAAAATCGTAATGTTTGAGATTTTAATATGCAAACAACACATTTCTGAGCGCTTTATTAAACAGAAATTTGCTGTTGGTGTATTAGCCGAAAACACCATGCTCTCCAGAATGTTTATCTAAATAGCCCTATGTTGTTAGAAATTACTGTTTACCAGGTTTTAGGTAATTTCCTTGATTAATTTTTTTTATTATTTTTTTAAATTAAAACTAACATCATAAAGTATGATATTTTTTTTTACTTTTAGCAATTCTGGAGCTATAATTGACTCTTCTTAGGAGCATATAAAACAAAACAGCTCCTTGGACAAAATAAATGTAATATTTTAGTAGTTATAAACAAAGGTTTATTTTAGTTCAGATTAGTTTGAGGGCAGCAATTGTATTTATAATGTCAAAATAAAACCGACCTAATGTTACTTGAAGGCATTATAGCCTACTATTCCTGCCAAACTTCCATGGTTGCAGTTAGTGTTACTACAGTAAATCCATGGTGAATGTTGCTGATCTGTGGACACTGGTTAGTTAATTCATGGTACAATGTTTCTTCCTTGTTTCCACGTCAGTGCTGTTTTATCCGTTAATAACGGAGAAATGTGAATGTTTCTCACTAGATCTCGCAGGAGTCGCAGCGATGTTATTACTTCTGTGGCAAATTCAAATGCTTCCTGTACTGGATCTCTTATTAGCGCTGTGTAGTAACAGTGTCGCTTGATCAAGATCGGCTCGCGCTGCTTTGGTCCAAACTGATAAACGGTCCGTCAACCACACAATAACGAGCAGTTTCGTTCCGCTTGCATTTACGTTTGCCATTTGATGTTGGGCGATGTTGTGGTGGCTCAGGCGGATTATGAGTGCGCTTACCACGCGCACCGTGGAAATTTTGGTTGGCAGGAAAAATGGCCTAAACCCCCCCCCCCCCCCCCTCAAAAAAACTCCCCGGTTCTACACGATTCACGTAAATGACCCAATTGACCAAGAAAACGGCGATTGTGGCCGAAAAGCGATAAGTTTGCAGGTATGTGTAGCAACTGAAGATGTCACCCTAAAATTCTTTGAGCCTGGTCACACTTTCATGAGCGCTGACAGTGTGCATCATGGAGTGGAGGAGTGGTGGTGTATGATTTTGAGTATTTTGTGTCAGTTGTCAAAAACTCAAATTCTAAGAAGATGGAGGTCATGGAACTCAAAAACGAGGCCATCAGGGACTGGGTGAATGGCCAGCTGAAGAAAATCCCCAGACTGGCGGACCTGAAAGTGATCCAACTGTGACGTGGGTCAAGGTCCATGAGGATCAAAACATCACATACAGCAGAAGAGTTCATGGAGTTGGACTTTCTACAAAAGAAGTTCAGCACCTGCATACCCTTTACCTTGAAATCTCAGGACCTGGGTGTTGAGGAGGTCAAGAAGAAGGGGATTTTGCATAATCTTGTTCCCCTGATGCCAGCTACCAGGAGTTTTTTTCTGGAGGTCACTAACTGTGCGAAATGACTGTGAGGATGAAGAATAGGGAGGGAAACAATCAGGCCTCATGCCCTTCTGCAGACTCACACAGCTCTGATCTTTAAAAACACACACACACACACACACACAGACACTTCAGTTTTAGAATCAGCTTTTCAAAAAACCTTTAAATATTCCACATCTTTTATACTTTAGTGGTGTTAATCAACTTTGTTTGAATAAATTCATGTTAATTAAAAGCATTCATACTTTTACAACTATTCTCACTGCTTCAACTTCTTGTTTATACATGTGAAGCCATTTTTATCATAGTGAGTCCAATAGGGTTAATATTGCTTACATTTAAAGTGTTATCATAACATTGTGCTATAACATAGAAGTTAAGGTCTTTTGCCTTAGTATGACCGATTGTCATTTTGTGGGCAATGCTAAGGCAGAATACAGTAACTTTCCGAAAAAGGGTCAAAGGTCAAATTTGAGTAAAATTTTTTTTTTGTAGATAGGTTAATAAAGGTATACACAACAAAATGTGAAAATTACTATATTATACCTATTACTCAATTGTCAGGAAATGAAGATAACTTTAAAGTAATTTTTCTCAGTTTCACACCCTAGTGAGTTAAGGTCTTTTGCCTTAGTAGGGCAGAATTGGTCTGATTTGCTTCTCATGCGCACTTCCAGAGGACTCCAAAGAAGTGCCAGAAATCTGGGTGGATCGGACTTTTTAAAGGTGCTGGTGATATCTGCTTTGGTGAGCCAAGCTCCGTGGCCTGCCAGGTGAATGAGTTTGATGGCATGGTCAATATTAGCATATTGCATGGAGAAGTCTGGAACTGGGATAATACTCTTAATGCTTATAATGTGAATGAATGTGAATTTTCTGTCCATTGACTTTCATGCGTAAGCGTGCAAATGCGTCAGACCTCAAATGCAAGCTCATGCGAAAAGTTTTGTATTTCACTGCGTTGAAAAGTTTAAGTTTGGTGAAATCTGACCTGCGAATTCGCATCACGTGAAGACGTTTGAGCAGTAGATATCTTGGCTGAATTATAAGAACGATATCTGCAGTAAGGTCGAGTAGATTGTAGGTATATTTTAAATTTTTGACTATCACTATTTGTTATATATTAAATTCATGTTTATAAAAATCATATCACGACTGTTGCAATGTCCAAATTTTCGCATACTCAAAGTTTAATTTAACCGCGGCTGTTTGAGAAATGTCAGAGTAAACGGGAGCTGTATTGCTGTGAACGGTTGAAGCAAGGGTAGAGGAATGAATGTTGGGATGAAAGGATGTATGTGAGTGGGGTTTCTGAGCAAATTGCACAGAGAGTACAGAGAGAAAAAGAATCATGAAATTATTAGAGAAAGATCAGATGGAGTGAGTGCTGGAGGAAATACAACTTGTCTGACGCTGTTGTGGAGGAGAATGTCTCGTGAGGTCACGGGTGACGGAGAGTGGCATGCTTGCAGTTGCCGGAAGCACTGAAGGCTCAGAGTTTGTTTTGACAGAAGTTTTGGTGGATGCTGCATACAGTTGGAATAATCCCGCTTTGTTATCTGAACAATTGAGAGGATAGGTTTGCTTTTAAGACTGTGTTAAAGGCGAGCCACGGTCCCATTCCTGAGGCTGTCCACGGATCTGGTAGAAGCACGCCGGGAGCACTGAGGAGGGTTATCTGGAATTGAGTGCCCAGGGAGGCGGCTGGCAAGGAGAACGAGGAAGCCATTTTCCACGTCTATGTGATCGGAATGATGAGAGATGATCCTCGATGGCGTGTAATTTAGATCGAACAGATCGTTGTCTGAATTGGGTGAGGTAATCTTTATCTTTGAATCCATAGTGAGTGAACTTCGAGAAAATTAGGCAAACAGTACTGTAAAGGGAAGCCCGATATAAGAAGTTTTGAGAAGTCAGGTGATGACCCCAGCGTGACCCCAGTCCCGAACCTCCGTTAACTTGCTTACTCCATTTATTTTCGGTTTTTCTAGTGAAGGATCCAGCGTGTTGTAGGCAGTGGCTAAATGCTGCAAAGAATTCAAATATGGAGAAAATGGAAAATCTGAACAAGGAAAAAAAAACTGCCATTCTTTCAAGAAATTTGAAAGAAGAGGAACAGTGAGCACCTTATGCCCATGTGTCCAAAGCAAAATGCCATTGATTCCAGGTAAAAAGGCTGTTGCCATAGTGTTCCATTTTACCACAATGCACTGAAAAAAATGATTCTGTGGTGAAGGAAATGCTACAGAAAAAAAAAAAATTCTTTATGAAAAAGGATTTAAAAAATAAATAAAGTAAATCCTATATTAGTAATAAATTTAAGCTTGTAGAAATTAAAGCGTAAATATCAACGATATAAATTAAGTAAAAAACTTTTCTAATAATGGTGTTTCCATTATGCACTGGGGCATGAATAATTCATAAGGTTCATTTTTAAATGTTATGTTTTCGAACGGTATTTACACCGTTCTATACTTGCTTTTGTTGTTAGGTTTGGTAACTTGCTATTTTGTGACATTTGGATTCATTTTCTAATCAAAATGGCACATTCATATCAAAAAAGATATATTTGATGCTACCGTCCATTGTGTATTTTGTACCAAGTATTGAGGTCTTTGTGTTCGAGTGCCGTCTTATTTCTATTATGTAGATACAGTATGGAATCTCTACAATATCTATTCTATTATTTACTTCCTTTATTTTATTTATAAAGCACTTTACTGTGCTGTACAATCAGCAGCATAAAAACAAACAACACATAAAAACAACATGCAACTTACTAATACAGATACTAGCCCAACCTCTCAAAAGCTAAAGACAAGAAATAATTTTTAACACAAGCTTTAAATACATTTAAAGAAGTGATCTCTCTTAGTTCAAGATGCAGACTATTCTAAAGCCTCGGACCCGCAACTGCAAAGGCCTGATTACCTTTTAACTTTAAATGAGATCGAGGGACAGAAAGCAATGACTTATTATTTGATCTTAAAGAGCAACATGCAGGATTTCGGAGTAAGGACCACGTGAGGCTGATTACTGATGCTGTTCCCTCGGTGCACTCGATGGAATCAAGTCCACCGTCAAAGTTTACACTGCCGACGCCATAGACTCACAATGTCCGCACAAGCACCTAGCCAACAAAAAGCCATCAGGGAGACCCTTGCCTCTCATCCTAATCTGCCCCTCTCCTGCAGGCAAAACCGCGTACTAGAGTTTTATACAGATATGTACGGTGGCCGAGAGAGCTCAACGTGCTGCAACCTAAAGACGACGCATGCAAATAGAAAAAAACGCATGCAAAAAGAAAAAAACGCATGCAAAAAGAAAAAAACGCATGCTAATAGAAAAAAACGCATGCAAAAAGAAAAAAACGCATGCAAATAGAAAAAAACACCAGCAAATTAAGAAAACATCATCAGTTTCACAGCACACCTGTACTCCAAATACTCACAGCACGACCAAATACAGAAACGCGCTGCAAAAGTTCACAACACAACCAAATACAGAAACGCGCTGCAAGTAACACAGACCACAAATGGAAATGTTTCCGGGGGAACCAAATAAGTGATGAACCCGGCTGGGACGTGCTTACAGCAAAGAACTGATATTGACAAGAAGTGAAAGCCTATATTATTATTTTTTTATAAATAAACTATAATATTAAAATAATATTGCAATATATTGTATATAGAAATAATATTATATTGTTCTTTCACTTTTTTATAGTTCTTCTACTCTTTGCTTACAGCTCAAAATTCTACTTTATTTTATTTATTTTAACTTTTTTTCCGCAAAACATGAGATTAATTTATGACATACAACTTGTTATATAATATACAAAATGTATTAACAATATGTTCAATGTCATCAGAAATGAGAAAAGAACAATGAGCTGAAAACTAAAATAAATAAAAAAGATAAAGAAGAACATGAAGGAAAGATATTAATCTTTACATCAGTTACACCAGAGCCATTTTCTCTATGGCTCTGAGTTACACTATACAAATTGTTTCATGTTGTTTAAATTTTCATAAAGAAAAGTTTCATAAGAAGGTGTAGGTAATGTAACGTTAGGGTCCAATGTTTTAAAGTTGAGACACTGACACAGATATATAACGGATATATAAAACACATATTTTAACATTTTTTTTGTAAAGTAAAAATAAATGTATTTGCAACTGTTATGTTAACAGCATTATATTTCTGTTGTCAGAACAGCTATTCAGCTGATGGACAACGTGCTGCGTTGTCATGGGAACATCCCAGGTGAAAATAATTACGTTGGAAGTTGTCTTTCATTGCTCCCTTCATCAAGTACGTTCCAAACAGCTACATAAATGGCACACTAGTGCCATACTCACTCCAAAGTCGCACTTGAAGAGCTCTGCCGTCTGCCCTTCGAAGGAAGTAGGGCATTGGGATGCTCACGTGCAATAAGCACGTCCCAGCTGGGTTCGTCACTTATTTCGTTCCCCCGGAAACATTTCCGTTGTGGTCTGTATTACTTGCAGCGCGTTTATATATTTGGTTGTGTTGTGAAGTTTTGCAGCGCGTTTCTGTATTTGGTTGTGTTGTGAGCTTTTGCAGCGCGTTTCTGTATTTGGTTGTGTTGTGAGTATTTGGAGCACACGTGTGCTGTGAAACTGATGAAGATGTTTTCTTAATTTGCGGGTGTTTTTTTATTTGCATGCGTTTTTTTTCTATTTGCATGCGTCCTCTTTAGATTGCAGCACGTTGAGCTCTGTCGGCCACCGTAGATATGACTGTTATGCCGCTTTTCCACTGCATGGTACGGTACGGCTCGCTTTAAATGGTATCACTAACTGCAGTTGAAAAGCAAACCGAGCTAAAGCTGAGTCGTACCACGCAGTGGAAAAGCGAAGCGAGCAGAACCGTACTGAGCCGCACCATGCAGTGGAAAAGCGCCATTAGACTGTTGCTATTGTAGCTTAGGTATTGTCATTATTAATTTGTTGTTATGGCATGGTATTTAGTCAGTGTAGATAGTGCTAACCAGCTTGGATGGACTGCATAATCACTGTCAGCGTAGAATATGAGAAGACAAAACGTTGCTGGCTTAAATTAAGACAATCTAAATGGATGTTTAATTAAGAACAAGGTCGAACGTATGTTTGCTAAAGCAGATTTATTGCAAAACACCAAGGTACTAGCCATACAGTAGATGAACCAGCGTTAGCCACGGTGCTAACTTAAATAAACTCACCAAGTCACTTGCCCTATTCGCCACTGGTTTCCTTGCCACCACAACTCTACTTCTCTCCTCTGCCCATTGTTCCTCCCCCTGATCTCCCCCTGACTACTATCTCGCCTAGGAGGCTCATAATTATAGGCCTGCGGGCCATCATAAGCATGTTCGTCCACATCGGAGAACTCGGTTTCTTCATTCGCACCCATTGTAATCTGAGCTTGAACTTGACCAGACTCCCTCGCCGATCGTTACTTCCGGTTAGTGCTTTACAGACGCAGAAAGTTATTTTATCACAATTTATCTCAAAATATTGTTAATGGCTAAATATATATTACTCCAGTTAAGAAAATCTAGTTGTTCTATCATCAACATACACTATGCGATATAGGGTTGTCCAACCTGCATGTTGCTCTTTAAAGACCTAGGTGGCTTGATGAAGAGCAATAAGCTCAGATACATAAGCAGGACCTATCCCATGCACTGCTTTAAAAACATACAGCAGAGTTTTACATTTTATCCTGAAATCCACTGGTAGCCCCCTTAAAGAAGCTAAAATAGGAGAAATGTGACGACTTTTCTTAGCACCCACCAGCAGCCGTGCCGCCACATTCTGAACTAATTGCAAGCGTGATATAGTGGTCTGACAGGACCCCACATACAAAACACTGCAATAGTCAATGCAGGACAGAACAAAGGCATTAATAACCTTTTCTAAATCTTTTCTCAACCGAACAGGCTTTAAACTTGCAATAGTCACAATTCTATCCTGATTTTAAAGGGAAATAAATTTGTGTATCGTCGGCGTACAAATGGTAAGACATGCCATATTTTTTAAAAATACGAAACCACGGGCAATATGTACAAAGAAAATAAAATTGGGCCAATAACAGAACCCTGAGGAGCCCCACAAGTGACAGGCACTGTTGTTGAAACAAAGTTAGCATACACTTTAAAAGTGTGGTTTAATTCAGTGTTTGAGAAAAAAGTTATTTTTGGTAAATTTACTTAACTTATTTAAGTAGATGCTACTTCATTTTATATGTGAAATTAAATATAATAAGGTAATATTTACTTATGTGTTGTATGTCTCAATAACCAGTGTTTGTTATTGTTTTATCAACTTTATTAACAACTCTTAACTACATGTTCGCTCACATAACTATCACGACTTCTTCTTGTTCTTACCCCCGTTCTCGTGATATCAATACAGTACACCCGGTTCACACTGCCAGTGACACGCAGTAACAAAGCGACACGATTTCCGGCGGCATGACCGTTGGCGACAATAAAAATGAATACGAATGAATATGCTAAATCTAATCAATAAAATTGAGACAACAGATTACAAGCAATATTATTAATTAAATTTAACAAATTAGAATTGAGTAATAATTAACCAAATTAATTCCTTAAAAGTTAACCATTTAAAATCAGTAAAATTTACACATTTTCTTAAACAAAAATATCGGAATAACAGACTGACGTCAAAGATGAATTAAGAACACTTTTTTTTATTGCCAACAATGAAGACACCTGATGTTAACAAGCCAAATCACTGAAGGAGAAACCCGTAATTGGTATGTTACCATTATGGAGATTAATGTTTGCTTTAGTTGGGCTCTTGACTCTTAAATCATTGACTTTAGATTTGTTTGGCTGTTGTACTTCAGTTTAGTGATGGCAAAATGAGGCTTCCTGAACCACTAAGACCTTGCAGCCCATTGCTTCACCCAAAGGTTCATTCCTCGAAGCTTCATTCAGCATTGCTCACTAGTGACACCTAGATACTGTGCAAAGAATAGCAGACAAATTAATTAATTCTGGACCAATGACCTGAACAGACTTATGATGTCCATATAAAGCCACTAAGTTACCCACCCCGTTCTGTTTCATTTATTTATTTATTTTCTTCTCACTGTTAATGTCTGTAACCTTTCATTTGCAATAATTAAATAATTAATTATTAATTAAGGAATTAATTTGGTTAATTATTACTCAATTCTAATTTGTTAAATTTAATTAATAATATTGCTTGTAATCTGTTGTCTCAATTTTATTGATTAGATTTAGCATATTCATTCCTATTCATTTTTACAGTGTAGGCGTGTCCAATAATGTGACAAAGTTGAGATAGGTTTAACTTTATACAACTGAAGGGTGACTTTCGAGAGTGACAACCAACAGGAGTGAAGCCAGTGTCTTCATATTTCAAGCAATTCAAAAACATTGTGGTGAACAGTGCGCATCTGAAGTGTGTCAGCTTAAGCAAATAATTCATTATTTATCGGCTTTAATATATTGAGATATATATATATATATATATTTAAAATGAACATATATCTGCTGATAACGATTTATTGGCTGGTATGTTGTCCATCCCTATTCAAGATCTAATGAATGTTTGAATAAATCTGTAATGTTTTTATGACAGCCACCATTTAAATGTTTATATTTTAAAAACGAGTAGAAATATAATTATGTCAAGTCAAGTCACCTTTATTTATGTAGTGTTTTTTACAAAATAACGTAATAGTCCAGCTTAAGTAAGTTCAGGGTTGATTCATTTCTGTTGTAAAAAAATAGTTATTAATTTAGTTAATTTATCTATACAGCAGCTCTGGAGAAAACAGTGATGTCATCTTCCAGCTCAGTTCAGTTCTCATAGTCTCAGAGCAGTCAGATCAATATTGTTGAATATTAAGTTTCCCCCAACTAAGCAAGCCAGAGGCGACAGTGGCAAGGAACCCAAACTCCACCAGGTGACAGAATGGAGAAAACAAAAACTTGGGAGAAACCAGGCTCTCCTCTGGCCAACCTATCATTAAAAAATACAAATTATTACAACACTATTATTATAAAAACGTTTAATATTCTAGTATAGTACCAACTGGGGTTCCCTGTATAGTTTAAAGCATTAGTTAAGAGATATTTTTTCCATGAGAATATTTTCCATGTACTGTACCCGACACATACCCCAATCAATATCAAACCGGAATTTAATCGAATCGCAAGCTTGTGAAATCAAAATCAAATCGAATCGTACAATTTGTGTCAACACCCAGACCTAAACACGACTCACTCCAGACAATGTGGTAACCATAGCAGCTTCCTGGCATTTGGCATCTGCTATTTTGACCAAAGTAATATTACGGCAAGTTTGCCAATATTATCCAAACCACCATAGAGCATAGACCACAGAGTGTTTTTCTGCTTGGAAAGCTGATTCTCAGAGCTCTCTTCAGGTGTTGCAATGCACACTTATACGTGTTTTTGGGTGTGTTGTTTGGGGTTGGCTCATTAAGCAATCTAGTTTATAGAATTAATAAAGGGCGCAATTGCGAATATTCATTTATCACTTTTTTTCATAATTAAGCATTGCAAACTATTTATGTTTATTATGGACTTGTTCTTGTTTGCTGTTTTTAATAACAAAATCGGTCATGAGTCACTCATGAGTCGAAGCTCGTACCTCTTTCCCTGTGGTTTTCTTGTATTGCACTCATTTAGAAGAACGAAACAGATGTCAATACACTGCATAGAATTTTATAAATACGTTTTTTAATTCGTAGAATGAGGTCATCACTCCCATAAATTACTGACCTGTGAACAGAACAGGATTAAGACTGAGAGGTGAATTGCGCTGCCGTAGGTATCTGGCCTTAAAGGTGTGTTATCAGTTCAATAAGCAGCTCGCTCATTAAGACCGACTTGCCGCCACCTGGTGGTTTTAGCCCTTATATTTAATGTATCATTTGAATTTTAACAAAAATAACCTCATATTTCAATCATCAATGTACAGTAGTCAACATTTGAAGTGGATCAAAACCTTTAATCAAAGTTATACATGAATTTTGAACAATACCCGTTCTTATCTTAGGTCAACTTTGATTAACTTTTTTTGATCCACTTCAAATGTTGACTATAAATAATAAATTCAATTACATAAATAAAGTAAATGTAAAAGTAAAGAATTTGACATAAAAGATGATGCATGCATATAAGGATTTAAAAAAAATGCCATTAAAGTAAAAATACAAAAATGCACACAAAAAAATCACCTGAAACCGGCAAATAATGAAAAGGTAATTTTCGGTCTTTGCTGTGTAATGACCAACTCATAGAAAATTAAAATCTTCAGAAGTCAGCACTCCTTGACACCCAAGATGCCAGAAAAAAATGTCCAATGTATTGTTATCAACAAAATCCCAGAAAATATTGAGATATAATTTTTGTCAATATTAAACCATTGTAGAGTCTGCAGAGTTTGAAATTCAGAATTCTTTAGACTACAAAATGCAATATTGCATGTCACTCTTAATGATTTTTTTTTTTTTTAATATGTATAGCTCCAAAAGTTGGTAACTTAGAAGACTGTTACTTTGTCCACGCCTTGATAACTGCTAGTCAGGATAAATAGGTGTTCTTCATGTTTTAAGCTAATAATACAAAATGCCTTGTTTTAGATTGAGACTGATTTGTGAACACTTTCACAATCACAAACTGTCGCATTTCAGTGTTTCTCACGGCAATACAGTTCTTCTTGTGCAATACTGACATACAATAAACTGCTCATCTAGTTGGGTCATACATGGCTCAGACAGACTATTGTGATTTGTGAAAAGTTTCAGTGCAGATTTGGACAGTTAACCCTTCCCTGAGTGCGTAACTTCACAACTTTTTATGGATTATTATTATTATTTATTTTTTTGCTTCAGTTACTATGAAAAAAAATTCAGACCGGAGTTATGAGATTTTCAGTTTCCGTGGATGGGATGCACTAACTGAAATACATTTAATGAAATAATTCACAGAGGTAATATAATAGTTTTCTCACCACGAGAACTTGAAATGAAAGTGTTTACCTTCTTGTTGCAGTTTATTAGTATGTTTTATTAGTATGCTAATTTTGTGCATGATTGATTGACAGAGATCACATCATGTAACTGTTTTTGGTGTAATAGTCTACATATTTTCTGCTATTGTAAATCAATATAATCTAGCTAAAATCATACAGTTCATGATACTGAACTTATGATACAGTACTATGTGATACTGTCCTGTAGCTCCCAGGGCAAGCCACAACTGATAAAAATGCATTTCAAGGTACACAGTTTACAATGTAAGAGCGTCTGCCAAATGCATAAATGTTAATAATGTAGTCCATTTTTGAACTGGTAAAATCAGACATCTGGCATTATCAGAACCCACAAATAAACATTATTAAACAACACTACATATAGTAGTTTAATGTAGTACTATCACTGAAACTCTTTAATTTTTTCTCACGCAGTACATTCGCACTTTCAATGCATTATAGATCTAGAATAAATAAAACTATGGGAAACAATGAAACTTCAACATGTTTCAGAGGCGTTATCAGAACAACACATGGATCATAAGACCAGTATAGGTTACAAAAATATTATGTCTACGGATACATTCATACAGGTTTATAGGCAGTGATGTATTCAATAAAGGATAAAAACAAGTAAAGTCCCAACTCCCAGTTTTAAAACATCACAATGTACAACATTAACACTTTACTGATGTAGACAATAAGTTAGTTGAAAGTTACACGAAGTCATGCCTGTCATTCAATTATGCAGGACTGCACAAAATGACCAATAAAACATAAACTGCAACGAGAAGGTAAACATTTTCATTGTAAAGCATAATTTCGCGAGGCGCTGAAACTACAAGTTGCCTTTATGAAATAATTAATTACGTTCTGATACACAAGGAGCGCATATCTGAAAAACTCATGAATATGCGATTTCCAGGCAGCACTGAATACATTTCAGTTACAAAGAGACAACTATAAGACATTAAAATTGCTCACAAGAAACAATGAGAACAATAACTTAATTGAACTACAACCAGCACTTACAAAAACGACCACAGGACTGAGGAGCTCGAGTTGTTGTTGTCGTTCACTCTTCTTCTTCATCTTCTGTTGTTGTCGGCGGTTGGCAAAAGACACTTAAGTTGAATTACTGCCCCCCTACTGAACTGTAGTGTGGAGTTTGGACTACTCTGCAAAAATATGATGAATTGACGGATTCTGATCGATCTGTTTCTTTTAATATTCTTGTTCTGAGTTTCCAAATGGCTTTTCATGACTAATCGTAAGGGACTGTGAGCTGAGGAAAAGATAATAATTAAACGGAATATAAACGTATATTAAATGTGGCTGCGGAATTAAGACATAATCTAAATGGAGACAGATTATTTTTTTATAAAGACATTAAAACACTTGGTGGATGCTGCTTGTCTTGCAGCCCGGGACTTGTGTGTGAATGCGGGCCGAGACTCGTGGGCCTTCTTTAAATATCGCTCTATCGGCTGAGACTCTCGCTTACGGCCATACCACCCTGAACACGCCCGATCTCGTCCGATCTCGGAAGCTAAGCAGGGTCGGGCCTGGTTAGTACTTGGATGGGAGACCGCCTGGGAATACCAGGTGCTGTAAGCTTTTGCTTGATCAATTCACTAATACATTCATGGCTCGGCTCCCAGGGTTCTTCCTTTATCCTTTTCAATTCAATTGCTTCATTTATTTGTCTTTCATGCTGCTTCCTCTCTGGCTTCTGTCTGCTTTCTGTGTGGTAAAGGACAGCTCAGCCTCGTCATTCTGTGTTTCTCCTCCAGGGGGCGATCGACAGGCTTTTCTCTCTCAGTCTACAAGCAACACACAACTCTGAGCGCTTGTTCTGTAACCCGCTCCTTTCCTCGGCTTCAATTAGACCAAAGGTTTCCCAAACTGTTTTGTCAGCAGAACGCTCAGATTATAGCTTAATATTTCATTAATTCCACACACATTTGCATGTTCATGGATTTTTAATTAGGCTACTAACCTATAACTGGCCCTGCACTGGGTCTGAATAGGTTTTAGTTGGTACTTATTCTCTCAGTGTTGGTACCAGATCTCTCAAGATCTCAGCATTTTCACTTATTACAATCCAGACTTTATTTCTCTCGTACTAAGGTTCTTATTGAGAATTAACAGAGGTTTAGATGTTGATGTTTTATTGAAAATAATAAAGTTTGAGCTCACCATTATGCTGATCATGTGCCAGGGAACCAGTATGGTTTAGTTGGTCTTTTGACCGTTGACATTTTAATTAAAGTTTTTCTTTTGCTGATTTAACTGTATGTTTCCGTTACATATGTTTGTTATAGCAAAATTGGAAGAGAAACTTAGACCAGATGATGTTGGTCACTTTTTAGTGATGATGTAGTTAACATAGTAATCTGATTGACTGATACCGGAGTATAATCTCTGATTAAGTTGTTTAATACTAAATGGTTTACTTTTCATGCCAATCCTACTGCAGAAATTTCTGTTCTGCTGTGATACTCTGAAAGATTTTATGAAGTAATTATGCAGAAAATATTTTGACAGGGTCATGTATACTCACACAGACATCAAGAATCATGAATGTCAACAATATTGACAATTAAAAAAAATTAAGATCAACTCTGAATGTCACAAAACAAGCTAATGAAGTCACAAAAAAGCTTTCTTGATTGTCACCATTGCTGAGATTCATATGTTGATTCTTGATGTCTCTGTATGCCCAAAATTAAAATAGAAACTATGGATGATTCGAGCGCTGCAGTTTCATATTTCACCACAGATTTACATATGAGAATTTGTGGGGCGCTGTCGAGCTGGGTAGGCTTCTGGTTATTATCATAAATACATGCTTAAATACATAAATCAATGCGCTACATTTTAATATCCTGCTCACTTTACGTCTCAATATAGTCTAGAAAATCCCCAAAAATGTAATTTATTATTAATTTATTTCTTATAGAGATCTAATGACTTAATATTTTGAGCAGCTGTATAAAGACATGAAAACGCTTTGTGGATGCTGTTTGTCTTGCAGCTGCAGTGTGTGTGAATGCGGGCCGAGACTCGTGTGCCTTCTTTAAATATCGCTCTATCGGCTGAGACTCTCGCTTACGGCCATACCACCCTGAACACGCCCGATCTCGTCCGATCTCGGAAGCTAAGCAGGGTCGGGCCTGGTTAGTACTTGGATGGGAGACCGCCTGGGAATACCAGGTGCTGTAAGCTTTTGCTTTATCAATTCACTAATACACTTCATGGCTCGGCTCCCACGGTTTTTCCTTTATCCTTTTCAATTCAATTGCTTCATTTATTTGTCTTTCATGCTGCTTTCTCTCTGGCTTCTGTCTGCTTTCGGTGTGGTAAAGGACAGCTCAGCCTCGTCATTCTGTCTTTCTCCTCCAGGGGGCTATCGACAGGCTTTTCTCTCTCAGTCTACAAGCAACACACAACTCTGAGCGCTTGTTCTTTTATAACCCGATACACATGGTCAACAATCACACAGTTAAAACAAACGAACGTCATGTTATCACCAAAGTGGTTGAATGCATCTGTGACATAATCAGTTAAGTGATTGACAGTTGTGGTGTCCTATCAGGGAAGAGTATGATCTATTTAATGCGGGTTGGCTGTATCCGGAGATACGCCAGGTCTTTGCTCCGCCCCGCGTGCGTCATTCACTCGAGTCTCACTGTAAAAATGAATACGAGTGAATGCTAAATCTAATCAATAAAATTGAGGCAACAGATTACAAGCAATATTATTAATTAAATTTAACAAATTAGAATTGAGTAATTATTAACCAAATTAATTCCTTAAAAGTTAACCATTTAAAATGAGTAAAATTTACACATTTTTTTAAACAAAAATATCGGAATAACAGACTGACGTCAAAGATGAATTAAGAACACTTTTTTTTATTGCCAACATTGAAGACACCTGATGTTAACAAGCCGAATCACTGAAGGAGAAAACCGTAATTGGTATGTTACCATTATGGAGATTAATGTTTGCTTCAGTTGGGCTCTTGACTCTTAAAGCATTGACTTTAGATTTTGTTTGGTTGTTGTACTTCAGTTATAACAGTCAGATGAACAAATAGAAAAGGTGAAAAGGTGAAAAGTGCTCACCTTCGCGCTCGAGCGGACGCGTCGAGTGTTAACAAGGCTTCAGTCCAGCCGCTGAAAACACCCGCTCTGAGGGGACTGACGTTGCTGGGATGCACAGGTACCTCCGCACTAACTTGACCAGCCCGGGGAACACGTTCACTTTCCACTCACACTACGCAACGCAGCAGCATTAGTTTAATGATAATCGATAACAAATTAACGTGATCGACGAAATTCTTAATGATCAATAATCGATCGTCGATTAATCATGCCCATCCCTAGTACTCTTGTCTCTGACCTTCCTGGCACACACGAACCTGTGTGACAGATTTCAATTGCTGGGTTAGTTAGATTTTCCCTGATCGATTCAGAATCAGAATCAGAATCAGAATCAGAAAGAGCTTTATTGCCAAGTGTGCTTGCACACACAAGGAATTTGTTTTGGTACTGAGGCTTCCAGTGGACATATACAAATACAACATGAAACATAATACTACAAATTATAAGAATAAAAAATAAAAAAATATAAATATATGAGAATAAAACTATCACAGTTGGGTTTAGTCAGAATAGACATTTTCAGATTTACAGATTATGAACCTATTTACAGTGTTTTGAATATTATAAATAAATAAATCTACATATAAGTATCACCTGAGTTGTGGGATATTGCACTAAACAGTGTTGCACTTACAGGCATATGCCTTGGGAGGAGTGTTAACTGTTCAGGAGGGAAATGGCCTGTGGGAAGAAACTGTTCCTGTGCCGAGATGTTCTTGTGGCCAGTGATCTGAGTCTCCGTCTTGACGGTAACAGTTCAAACAGGCGGTGTCCAGGGTGAGTGGAGTCTGTGATGATTTTACCTGCTCTCTTCCTCACTCTGGAAGAGTACAGGTCCTGGAGGTTTGGCAGGGGGGCACCAATAATCCTCTCCGCAGTCCGGACTGTCCGTTGTAGTCTCCTGATGTCTGATTTGGTAGCTGAACCAAACCAGACAGTGATGGAAGCGCACAAGACAGACTCAATGACGGCTGAGTAGAACTGAATCAGCAGATCCTGTGGCAGGTTGAACTTCCTCAGCTGGCGAAGGAAGTACAGTCTCTGCTGGGCCTTTTTCACAGTGGAGTCAATGTGATTGTCCCACTTCAGGTCCTGAGAGATGATAGTGCCCAGGAACCTGAATGACTCCACTGCTTCCACAGTGCTGTTCATGATGGTGAGTGGGAGGAGTGCTGAGCTGTTCCTCCTGAAGTCCACGATCATCTCCACTGTTTTGAGCGTGTTCAGCTCAAGGTTGTTATAACTGCACCAGGCAGCCAGCTGTTCAACCTCCAGTCTGTAAGCAGACTCGTCACCGTTTCGGATGAGACCGATGACAGTGGTGTCGTCTGCAAATTTCAGGAGCTTGACAGTGGGGTCTTTAGAAGTGCAGTCATTAGTGTACAGGGAGAAGAGCAGTGGGGAGAGAACGCACCCTTGGGGAGCACCAGTGCTGATTGTGAGTGTCTTGGATGTGTGTTTCCCCAGTCTCACTCGCTGCTGCCGGTCCGTCAGGAAGCTAGTGATCCACTGACAGATCGAGGATGGTATGGAGAGCTGGGTCAGTTTGGCTGTGAGAAGACCAGGCATGATGGTATTGAAGGCCGAACTGAAGTCCACAAAGAGGATCCTTGCATAAGTCCCTGGTCTGTCGAGATGTTGCAGGATATAATGCAGTCCCACGTTGACTGCATCATCCACAGACCTGTTTGCTCTGTAAGCAAACTGAAAGGGATCCAGCAGGGGTCCAGTGATGTCCTTCAGGTGGGCCAGCACCAGTCTTTCAAACGACTTCATGACCACAGACGTGAGAGCGACAGGTCTGTAGTCATTAAGTCCAGTGGTTTTGGGTTTTTTGGGGACAGGAATGATAGTGGAGCGTTTGAAGCAGCAGGGAACTTCACACTGCTCCAATGATCTGTTGAAGATCTGCGTGAAGACCGGGGCCAGTTGGTCAGCGCAGGCTTTTAAACAAGCAGATGAGATGCCGTCTGGGCCTGAGGCTTTCCTAGTCTTCTGTTTTTTGAAGACTCGGCTCACGTCCTCCACACAGACCTTAAGCTCAGGTTGGATGGCAGGAGGGGGGAGTGATAATTGGAGAACAGGAGGTGATGCTGAATGTGTGAAGTGCAGATCAGACCGGGTGTGTGGTGTGAATGAGGGCTTTTCAAACCGGCAGTAAAATGAATTTAAATCGTCAGCCAGGTGTTGATTGTCCACAGATCGAGGGGATGGTGACTTGTAGTTGGTAATGTTCCTCAGGCCATTCCAGACTGATGATGGGTCGTTGGATGAAAACTGTTTTTTCAGTTTATCAGAGTAGTTCCTTTTAGCAACTCTGATCTCCTTTGTCAATCTGTTTCTGGCCTGGTTATACAAGATTTTATCCCCACTTCTGTAAGCATCCTCTTTGGCATGACGAAGGTGTTTGAGTTTCCCAGTAAACCATGGTTTATCATTAGTGAATGATAAGAATGTCCTGGTAGGAATGCATGTTTCCTCACAGAAACTTATATATGATGTTACAGTATCTGTGAGCTCATCCAGATCATTTGTAGCAGCTTCAAAAACAGTCCAATCAGTGCAATCAAAGCAGGCCTGTAGATTCTGCTCTGCTTCATTAGTCCATCTTTTCACAGTCCTTATTCCAGGTTTAGCTGATTTCAGTTTCTGCCTGTAGGTCGGTATGAGATGAACCAAACAGTGATCAGAGAGCCCCAAAGCTGCCCGTGGGACGGAGTGATATGCATTTCTTATTGTGGTGTAACAGTGGTCCAGTATATTACTGTCTCTGGTGGGACATGTAACGTGCTGTCTGTATTTTGGTAGTTCACGGGAAAGATTTGCTTTGTTAAAATCCCCAAGAATGATTAAAAGAGAGTCTGGGTACCTTTGTTCCGTTTCAGATATTTGTTCAGCCAGCTGTTGTAGCGCCGCGCTCGCGCACGCGTCTGGAGGGATGTAAACATTCACGAGAATGAAAGAGGAAAATTCCCGAGGCGAGTAGAAGGGTTTACAGTTTATGAAATGTGCCTCTAAATTAGGAGAGCACATCTTCTTCAGTGTTGTTACATCTGAACACCAACTTTCGTTAATGTAGAAACACAATCCACCACCTCTCGTTTTCCCCGTTAGCTCCGCGATGCGATCCGCTCGGAACAGCTGGAAGCCCGGCAGATGTATTGCGTTGTCCGGTATGGCTTCACTCAGCCAGGTTTCAGTGAAGCACAAAGCAGCAGAGTTTAAAAAATCCTTGTTAGTGTGGGTGAGGAGAAGAAGTTCATCCGTTTTGTTAGGAAGGGATCGGAGATTCGCGAGATGAATGCTGGGGAGTGCAGTGCGCAGGCCGCGCTCGCGGAGTTTAACCAGCGCGCCGGCTCGCTTCCCGCGTTTGCGTCTGAACGCACGTTTGAACAACAACGCTGCACCTCCGACGAGAATGTCCAGCAAAACGTCCGAATAATCAAAAACTGTAGAAAAGGTTTCTGGTGTGTGTTTCCTAATGTCCAGTAGTTCGTCTTTGGTGAAACTGATAGGAAACGAATGACTAAACGCAGAACAAACGAACAAAAACAACACAATAGCTGGAGAGCTCCACACCGAGGCAGCCATCCGCGGCGCCATCTGGGTGGCGTAGTCAACAATTATCACCATAAGATAGAGTAACATCCTAGACCGCATATTGCCACACATCAATGAAACAGATGCTTGACAAATGCATTCACAACCTTGCAACTATTGAACTTTGATACATAAAGTAATACATCATTTCCATTACACATAAACACATAAAAAAATGAATTTGCACACGGCGCCACTCCACCTCCCACTTGTCCCGACCGGGAGTTTTTTTTTTTTTTCCAGTTCAACTGTGAAGCTGCATTTTGTGTGCAATGCTGCTGCACTGTCTGCTCTACTCCCTGTGTATGTGCCCCAGAGGTTAAACCATAAGTACACAAGACCAAATGAGAGATCTCCAAGTGGAAAAATAGGAGTGACACCACTTCAAAGATCCAGTGTACTCCACACAATATACACCAAAAGTCAATAAATATAAATATACTAGTTACACATAATGACTCTTAATTCATAGTCAAGATGGTTCTAAAACAAAATGAATGGTGTACATAAAATGGCAATTGGGTCTATTGCATTCAAAAACTCGTCATAATTTACTTACAGAAATACCCTATCAATATTGAGAGACAACAGTGACAAAAAGGGTGAGAGGCCAAAATCTTCATTGAGACCTGGAAGACTAATGACCCTCAAGGAATAGTGGTGTCACTCCTATTTTTCCACTTGGAGATCCCTCATTTGGTCTTGTGTTTGTAGGGTGCCAGATTGGCACACCTGAAATCAATGCAACTATAAGTATGACTTGATTCTGTCTGTTTGTTACCAACACCCAGATTAAGGCCAGTGGGCCTATACGCGTTGGTGTTTTAATGTTTTAGCCCTTAAAATAATAAAGGCTTTTTAACTTTTGGATCCTACTGATTGCCTGGAATTGGATTTTTTCCAATTCTTTTTTTTTATAAACTATGTATATTGAATATATTGTATTCTATGTATATTGTTTAAATGTAGTCGTATGTTTTCATAGTTTCATTTATTAAAACCCATTATACGCTTGATTGTCTCTGGCTAATGCTCACCAAACAAAGTCTCTTAAATGTGTGATCTTAAATTGGTGGTAAAACACGATTTCACTTTTTTAACTTTTTAACTTCAGTTAGTGTGTAATGTTGCTGTTTGAGCATAAACAATATCTGCAAAGTTACAGCGCTGAAAGTTCAAAGCAAACGGTGATATTTGCTTTTAAAGAAATCAATTTCTTAGGACTTACGCAAACAGCCGGTTTTGGACTACACGACATTCCTCCAGGGTTGCTGACGTCAGTAACCCCAATAAACCCCTCCTCAGAGAATACGAAATAAGGGGGGCGAGGCCATTTTTTGGAGAAGAGTTATTGTGGTATAGGAGTGTTGTTGCCGCCGCGATGTCGTCGAAACGCTGTTATTTTCATCAGTGCCCGGATTGCAGGTCCACTTTGTTCAGCATTCCTAGGATTGCGGGAGTTAGGGAGTTGGCACAGACAAATCAACAATGGAGAAAGAGCTGATCAGCATCAAGGTTATTGAGAATGGCACACCAAGAATAAGGCTGCTAGGGTAAGTAGCACCCATGTACTTGATTTGTGTCAATTTATGCACCTTGCTTTTGCATAATTGGTTTTAGTATATTTTGGATTTATAGATAATATAAATTGTTTATCAAATAACACAGTCGTTTCTCATTTCACCCAAAGCCAACAGATATGACTCAATTTAAATGACTTAAGGTAAATAAATGTTTTCTTTTATTTATGTTTTTCTTTCAGAATTGTAGAGCCAGACACCTGTGATGCTCGGGGGATATTTAATGCTATATTGCAGAAATGTCAGGAAAACCAGCTCAAACTTAGCAGCTGTCTGACTGCAACAGCAGCAGATGGAGCCAGTGTCAACTTTGGCAAAAAAAACTGGCGTCCTTACACAACTCCAGGAGCAGTTAGCCCCATGGATGATAAGGGTTCATTGCATCGCTCACAGGCTTGAGCTCTGTTTGAAGGATGCTTTCAAAGAAATCTACACCCAGGTGTGTTAAAATACAATGCGACCCTTTCTTACAGTATACACACTGTCACAATATGAATAATTACATGTCATATGTTTGTCCATTTATAATTGTGTTGGTTAAAAACAGTTAATATGAAGAAATTTGTAGCCTATTTTTGCTTGTTTGTGCGTGTGTGTTTTGTTTGTAATCTCCCCTTCAGATTGACGAGTTGCTAATGCGCATCTACTCCCTTTACCAACGTTCATCCAAGAAGTGGAAGGAGCTGAAGGCGCTTGGAGAGACCCTTGAAGAACATGTGGTGAAGCCAACACGCTCTCAAGGCACAAGGTGGATTAATCACAGGAGGAAAGCCTTAGCCGACCTTGCCTCCAACTACCGGTGTGTCATAGCCCATCTTCCAAAAGAGCAGGAGGAGTCTGGACCAGACAAGGCAAAGCTGAAATCTAACTGCCGTCAACTGACTTCATCAAAGTTTGTCCTCCATGTAGCTGTCTATCAAGATATACTGGCGGAATTGGCAGAACTGTCACTGAAATTTCAGGCAGACGAGGTGTCCATTTCCTCTGTCAGGAGAAGGGTTATGGCGTCCCAGACTGCTCTGCTCCGACTGAGGGAAAATCCTGGTCCCTATCTCCGTCCTGTCCTCTCTGCTTTCACAGACACAGCCAGTGTTGGTGTTTTCCAATACAAGGGAGTCGACATCAACCACCAGTCAACAACCTCTGAGGCATTCCGTCACCAAATGGTTGACATCATTGACAAAATCATATAGTGCATCATTTACCGCTTTTCAACCTTTTCCACAGACCCAGTGCTCCTGGCTGCAGAGATCTTTGATCCAGTTAGCATGCCAGAGAACATCAGTGCCATCAACACATATGGGGACATTGAACTACAAAGGCTCTGTAAGCATTTTGAGCCATTGCTCGTAACTAATGGCTGCAATGTGGCAGAGGTGGAGCGAGAGTGGCTTAGGTAAAATTTGACATCGTTCAGCATCACAGGCGGGAGGCTTTCCTTGTGCTGTGGAACAGGATGCTCAATGAGAAGGAAAACATCTACTCCAACCTGCTTCACCTTGTCAGGATTGTTCTCGTGTTCCCTGTATCCACAGCCCAGATGGAACGGCAGTTTTCAACGATTAAGAGAATGCAAGGAGACTGGCGCTTGAGACTGAATTTGTCCACAATTGAGGATCTTCTTTTCATAAAGTCTCATGGCTGTGATCCCTTGGAGTATAATGGTGAAAAATCTGTGGAAAGGTGGTGGAGAGCTTGCCTGAGGAGACCAGGCGTTCGTCCATATGGGTCAAGACTGAACTCCGACCCTGAGTCAGAATCTCTTTCAAGTGATGAGTCTGATTGAAATAATCCACTGCATTCCCTCACTCTCTCTCTCCCTCACACACTGTCTCTCTCTCTCTCTTTCTCTCTCTCTCTCTCTCTCTCTCTCTCTCTCTCTCTCTATCTCTCTCTCTATCTCTCTCTATCAATCTCTCTCTCACTCACACACATTCTCACATGATGTAATGGACTGAATGAACTTTTTGAATGCTTTTATTGGCATTTATGTTGTTTCTATTGTTGTGAGGGTGTATAACTTCTGGATGAAATGGTTCTCTCTCACACTCACATTCTCACATGATATAGAGGACTGAATGAATATTTTGAATGTTTTTATTGGCATTTGTGTTGTTTCTAAATGCTTTTATTGGTATTTGTGGTGTTTCTGAATGCTTTTATTGACATTTTTGTTTCTATTGTTGTGTGAGGGTGTATACCTTTTGGATGTAATGGCGCTCTCTCTCTCATTAATTTTTTTTTATTTTTATTAAAAAAGTCATAATCCATGTCTTATTCCAAATTAGGATGTTATGGTATCAATCTGAATGGGAAAACTATCGAATTGTACTCAGTGGTCTTTGTGCCCTGTCATATGGCCTTGGTGCCCTCCCCAAAAAAGAAAAGGTGGAGGCCAAATGGCCTTGCCCCTAAAATTACATAATTCCCACCCTGCCCCCACCTATATCACTCAGGTCGATCCCTATCGAAGTCATTCACGCTTTCTTCCCGTTAGGGACTAAAAGCTCTCACAGCACATGCAACTTAGTTGCTGATTTCGCTAAACTGCTTTCGCTTAACAGGCAGACCGTCAACACTGGAATGGAATGTATTGAGTGACATTGCGTAATTGTAAATAGTGTCCGCGTCAAGGAGGGCTATTCTGTTCAGACTATCGCATATTAAATTATGACGGTAGGATTTTCAGTGGTGTAAAGTCAACTTCAGGCTTTACGCGTTAAGGCTAACCATCAGACTAACGTGTTGTGATGAGTCATGGGATTACTCTTTTTCCCTTGATGGTCATTACCCCTCCAAAGAGAATGATTCGAAGACCAGGGAGGCTGCATCCCGCCCATGTGAAAGTGAAAGTGACACGTGATGGCCAAGTATGGTGACCCATACTTGGAATTTGACCTCTGCATTTAACCCATCCAAGTAAGTGCACACACATTAGGAGCAGAGTAGTGAGTGAAAATCTTGGAGAGAAGGTTGAGAGTGGGGATGGCTAACCAACAAGACCCATGTCTGTCCGCAGCTGCCAGGAAACGTATGGCAACTGACCATCATACATGAGCTACCACAAGCTGGGCCGACATGATGGAAGCCGAATCATAAACATGAAAAATGGCCGCTTAGAGCCAGTACAATGCACAGAATATCTGGGGCTCAGTATATACTCCCTCTCTGAACGAGTCACTCTAACAGAAGCGAGAATCACGTCTGTCACTCAATGTCTCTCCCACTTTCAGACGGGGAAAATTGTACCGTTCAGACTGTGCTTAAGAATGCTGGGTTTAATGGGTTCAGTGCTATCAGTAGTACATCTGGGGCTTCTTTATAATGAGAGACTTCCAGCGCTGGATCACGCATCTATGTTTGCATTCTCTGCAACATCTCATTCGACCGGTGAGAACAACTCATGCATGCATCAGAGCGCTCAGACATTCGAAAAGCCCCACAACATTTAGAACGGGGATTCCCTTGGGGGCAGTGTCGTCGAGAGTGACTATAATGACGGATGCAACATTAAAGGGCCAGCGAGCAACTCTGATGTGCAGAGCTGTGAATGGTGTGTGGCCTCCATAGCTGATTCACAAGTATATAAATTACTGGCATATAACACTGAGTTTTTGGTAGTGTTTCAAGCGGTGAAATGTTTTCTGAGGTTTATCAAGGGCCAGCATGTTTAATTGAAAACAGACAACAGGTTGCTTATATTAACCCATTTGTGCCGGTTGCTGCGCGCCGCAACATTACATCTACCGCAGGTTACTGCGTTGCGCAACTCTGAACCTCCTGCCGGCTGCTGCGTGGCGCAGCATTTTGTATTAGTCATGCTTTTCATGACACGTGCAGCATAGAACGCACTGTCATTGGTTCTAATACACATGAGGTGGGTCTTGTTGATTGTTTAAAGACCACGTGACCACCCAAATGTACTGTGGTTTGCTGAAAATCACGCCAATCAATCAGACATACACGTGCATTTGTTTTGGATTTTTTTCAGAGACGCAAGCGGGAAAATGGCAACGACAGAGGAGGATTTTGACAGCGAGGGCAGTGACATTGAGTTAGAAGATAGTGAGGAGTTTGAGAGGGAGGAGGTGTTAGAAGATGATTACATGCCGGATGATCCTTTGGATAGAGCACAGGAGTGGGATTTGTGGGACACCGAAGGAGAGGAGGAGGATGGCTTTTACGGATTCCAGATAGATTGGAGAACCGAAGGTTACCAGCCACGCAAGGCGTAGCAGTTCACCCGCAAACCGGGGGTGAAACAGCCGATCCCCGCGGATGCTAGCCCCCTTGATGTCTTTTCACGTATTTTTACCGATGAGCTTTGGGACATGTTGGTGACGGATACTAATAGATATGCCGAACAGACGCGCGGTCAGACCCCCACCAACTCGAAGTGGAACCCTGTCTCCAAAACGGAGATGAAGACATTTGTCGGGCTGTGTCTAGCCTTCGGTATTTTGAAGCTGCCAGCACGCAGGGATTTCTGGAGGCAGACAAAATGGTTGTACCAGACCAACGTCCCCAAGGCCATGGCAAGGGACCGCTTCGACATGATCTGGAGGTAATGATTTGTGTTTTGTTTTCTTTTTTATAATGAATAACTACCATAATAAATAATAATAAAATAATTGCATAGTGAATAAATAGCATAATAAATAATAATACAATAATGGCATAATGAATAAATAGCATAATAAATAATAATACAATAATTACATAATGAATAAATAGCATAATAAATAATAATACAATAATTGCATAATAAATAAATAGCATAATAAATAATAATACAATAATGGCATAATGAATAAATAGCATAATAAATAATAATACAATAATTGCATAATGAATAAATAGCATAATAAATAATAATGCCATAATGGCATAATGAATAAATAGCATAATAAATAATAATACAATAATGGCATAATGAATAAATAGCATAATGAATAATACAATAATGGTATAATGAATAAATAGCATAATAAATAATAAAACAATGGCATAATGAATAAATAGCATAATAAATAATAATACAATAATGGCATAATGAATAAATAGCATAATAAATAATACAATAATGGCATAATGAATAAATAGCATAATAAATGGTCATATAATTATGGCATAAGGAATAAGTAACAATGAATATATAAACACTATAAATATATACAAATAACATAATACATATAAATAAATAAAAACAATGATGGCAAAAAATGTTCAGATATCTCCATCTCCAAGATAACATGGACTCTGCCGTGGACAAAACGGACAAGCTCTGGAAGATACGACAGTGGATGGACCTCCTCCTGGTTAGATTCCAGGCGCTCTATGAAGTCAATGGCTTCGTGACCGTGGATGAGTCCATGGTGAAGTTCAAGGGACGCCTGGGCTTCCGGCAGTACCTCCCCATGAAGCCGGTGAAGTGGGGAATAAAGGTGTGGGTCATGGCGGAGAGCAAAACAGGCTACGTCACCCATTTTCAGGTGTACACGGGTGCCATTCAGGGTAAGACGGAGAAAGACCTGGCTCACCGGATAGTGTCAGACCTGGTGACCCCTTATTACGGGTCCAACCTATCCGTTTACATGGACAACTTTTACACCAGTGTGAAGTTGATTGTGGACCTCAAGGTCAGGGGGGTGCAAGCCTGTGGAACGGTGCGTGCCAACAGGAAGGACCTCCCCAAGAATAAGCAGCTCACAAAGAAGGCTGAGTTGAACAAGCATGAGTTCAATGTGGCGCAGCGGGATGAATTGACCTTCTGCGTCTGGCAAGACACCAAGACTGTGATGGTCCTCTCCAACTACCATGACCCGACAGCTCATGGGTTAGTGAGGAGGAAGGCCAATGGTCAACGTCAGACGGAGGTTCGGGTGCCAGCATGCCTTGCTGACTATCAGCAACATATGAAAGGAGTTGATCTTCTGGACCAGATGGTGGGGTACTACCAGATCCATCATCGGTCTACGAAGTGGTGGAGGAGGCTGTTCTTTTACTTTGTTACGGTGGCGTGCTACAATGACTTTGTGGCTGCTAAGTCTGTTGGAGGAGCCAAGTGGAAGTACAGGAGGGGTGGCTACAAGGACTGGCTGGAGGATCTGACCCAGGAGCTGATCGTCCCTGTCACTGCGAGAAGTGCTCCTAATGTACTCCCCACCAGCCCAACTGGAGCTTCCGCTGAGCATGACCTGGTCCAGATCAACAACAAGAGGAAGACCTGCAGGGAGTGTTCTCTGAAGCACTGCAGCACCAACGTGCGTCCTGGGTCAACTCTGATGGGGTGCAGGCAGGGTAACCTTCCTCTGCATCGCGAATGCTTCATGTACCACGTCGTTCGCCACAAATGATTTGATCTGACCGTGTGCGTACGTGTGTCAGTCACTGAGACTGTTCCCAGTTCTACCTCAGGACTTCCCCTCCTCTCTCTCATAACAAGATGCCTTGTTCAGTGTGTTGGGATGTTTAAAATATTATTTGTTATATTTTATATAATTTATTTATTTATTTTTTCTTCCCCATATGAATTTGAGATGTTTTAGAAAAATGTGTTGTTATGTTAGTGCTAAGGGAGCATGTTTAAATAAAAGCTGTGATTGTTACCTTTAAAATGTATTTTATTTCATGTTTCTAAGTGCTACAGAGGCTTAGATATCAAGGTTTTGGTAGACGTTGACCATTCTTATTATTTTTTCAGAAAACCGTCAGGAGATAAGGATATTTATCCTAGAAGAACATAGGTTTTTAAAGGCGTTTTTAGCAGGCGTTTTAGGAGCAAATGGGTTAACCTGCAGGGGGGCACATATTCTCTTCAACTGCACCAGTTAGCAAAAAAGCTGAATGTGTGGTGCGACGCAAGGCTGTTATCCATCAGGGCAAGCCATCTTCCAGGGATATTGAACAGGGGAGCAGATTTATTGTCCAGGGGAAATCCTCTGTACGGGGAGTGGAAGCTTCATCCCCAGGTGGTGAAGCAGATATGGCAGAAGTACAGTCACGCTACCGTAGATCTCTTCATCTTGCAAGAAAACGGTCAATGTCATCTATTTTTCTTTAGGAGACGAAAATGCACCATTGGGTGTGGATGCTCTAGCCCACCCATGGCCAAACGTCCAGCTGTATGCATTCCCTCCTCTGAGCCTGATTTCACCCACTTTAGCCAAAGTAAAAGAACAAATTGAAGGATTTTTTTCCATTTATATAAGGTACCACTGTCAGCATAGTCAGTCCGATGTCCACGGAGGTCAAATGGACGACACGAGTCACTTATTCTAATGGTGATATGGACGTTTTCCAAAATGCAGGTAAGTCGGCCAAATTTGCTATAGGCAACTTAATGACACCTTTGGGGCTGCCATTGCACTGCGTGGCATGGCACCAAGTGCCTATGAAGAGTTTCAAGGTTCTATATTATTAAGTATGTGTTTCAGCAGTTCGGCCTGATCTACACATGGTTCAGCTTTCTCCATCCACAAGGGTCTTTCTGGACCCCAGTGACTGCCGTAGACTTTGCCCTCTCTATATGTTTTCGGGGGGCGTGTGATGCAGCTTTCTGTGAAGTTTCGGGCGCCTAGGACCTCCAGGGGCCGAACGAGGTCCAGTAACACGTGCAACTTATCCATCCGATTTCATAGGTACTTTGTGGACAGTGGTCCGATTGCCCCGAAATTGACATATATGTCTCGTCACAGGCCCATGGGACGGTGTCCAGAGTTCCATGTCCAATTGACCCTTTTTGGCCCCAAAAGAGCCCCTTGACCTGGAAGCGCCTGTGAAGTTTCAATTGAATAAGTTGCACGTGGGCAGTCAGAAATACACGGGTCAAAAGGTCAAAGATCTCGGATTGCAGGGTTCTAGATCGGTCCCAAGTATGTCTTTTTGCAGTGCACAATTGACCGTTCAAAAAGACCCGCCCCCTTTAGTTACTGTTGCTATGTCCGACAAGCCACGCCGCTCTCACGCCACACATCATGTTCTCACGCAGTGAAAAATATATCGCGGAGCAGAGAGGACACTGATAACGCGCTGACAGACAGGACAGACCAGGTTACTTTTGATATAAAACTAAGTCGCAACTTTCAAATTTGGTCATTTTTTAATACAACATAAGAAAGAATGTTGTTTTAGCCGCAGAAAGAGGTCAGTACACTCTGCCATATCGTCCCTTTTAATCCTCAGTGACATATTATGCTTCCTCCAGGATCTGCGGGACAAAGGGAAGGCTTTTTCTACTTTGAAGGTATATTTAGCAGCTATTTCTGCTCGTTATGTTGGTTTTGGTGACAAGACAGCAGGTCAGCACCTTTTAATAAGTCGTTTTGCGGGCACACTATAAAAGGCCAGTGGCCAAGCAGATGATCCCGTTGTGGGATTTGACGATGGTTTTAGAGGCCCTTTTTTCAACACCCTTATGAGCCGTTGGGCATAGGGTTACTCTCTCTTAAGACGGCGCTGCTGGTAGCACCGGTGACAGCTAAGTGTGTGAGTGACTTACGGGCCCTGTCTATCAGCCTATCTTGTTTGCAGTTTTCTCCAGGGCTTCCAAAGCTTTCTTTCCGCCCTAAGCCTGCTTTCATACCTAAAGTGGTGGACTCGGCCTATAGATGTCCAACTACAGAACTTACAGCTTTCCACCCTCCTCTGTTCTTTTCTCCGGAAGATAAGGGATTTAATTCATTATGTCCAGTACAGGAGCTTCGTATGTACGTGGAGAGGACAGCAGGTTTCAGAAAAAATTACCAGCAGTTTGTGTCTTGGGCTACTCCTCACAAAGGGAAGCCTTTGTTGTCCCACTGGATTGTAGAGGCTATATCTCTATCCTATAAATGCAGAGGATCTCAACCTCCTGGGGGCTTAAGAGCCCACTCCACTAGGGACATGGCTATATAATGGGGCCTCACTTAGGGGAGTTTCGGTTCAGGATATCTGTGTGGCAGTAAGTTGGGCTACGCCGCATACTTTTGTGCAGATTTATGGACTAAATGTGTCTGAGCCAACCTTAGCATATGCAGTGCTAGAAGCCAGCAGGTCGGGAACTATAGAATTATGTATAGGATAGGTTGTGCAATCCAGGAGTGGTCTATAGGGGCTTTTGCAGAACTAATGGTTCTCCTAGGAATGTTTCCCGGTGGCATTCAAACCGCCAGTAAGAACTCTGAAGTGACGTAAGCAGCGCTTGTTGTTGTGACTTTTATTTTGACGGCGTGGCAGACCTTTATTTTGAAGGTGTTGAGAACGCCAGAGCCTGACCTCACAGCGCTCACATTCTCCGTGTTCATTAGTTTACGATCTGTCTACCAGTCCTGTCTAATATGTTATTAGATGGATATGCTCTTCTCTACTGCAGTTCGCAATTTAGCGACCCCTCGGGGTAATGTGCCTCTATTTAAGTAGAAAATGTGCTGTTCAGCCATTTTGTTGTCAGGCATTTGAGAGAGCACACAGATGATTTCCATCTCCATTCATACTTCACTCTTGAAAGGGCATTGTCTGTAAGTGTTTTCTAAAATCAAAAATGTTATGAAAGTTCATTGGTGTTTGTCATATATTGTGGTGTTGTATTTGAAGATTTGTGTACAAATTGGACTATTGGACTAATGTTGTCTATGCTATTACGTATGCTACGCCATCTATATTTGAAAATGTATGTTTTAGAAGATGTTTATGCTTATCGAAGTGTCTTGTAAGTTTATGTATTTCTATTGTTGTTTTTTGCAGTTTTACACCGCCTCCATTAAATGCACTTCAAGTCAACTTTGTCTTGGGAACTTTTTGTAGGAGTGTTAAGCTTGCTGCATAGCTGTGTATCGGTACACATAGTAAGGACAGTAAATTATACTATTATACATAGAAAGTAGACAGTAATGAAAAGTTATAAGCATATGCCGTGTGGTTGATGTCCAGTGTCGCTAGCTGAGCAGAAATACATAATCATGTTTCTCTTGGTCCCCTCAAAGTTGGGTTGGGTTTTCTCCTCACCATAAAGGTTAAGAGCTCCATCTATCACTGTTTTCCATGTTCATAGAGTTAGTTTTTGGATTAAATATTAGGCTATAATCTGTGTTTACACAGCTTTTTTAGAAATGTTGGGTGCTGGTGTTTCGCGTGCGTTCGGACAATCAGCGTACACTAACGTCACGGATAGTTCCTATAATACTAATTTGACTCTGAAGTAGGAGCTAAATTAGTTCCTCCAAAAGGAAAACTAAAATTGTTCCTAGTTCCTGCTGAAAATTGTGAACTTCCGCCAATAGTTCTAGGAACTATGAAACTGTTCCTCCGGTGCGAAAGCCCCTTATATCTACCATAGTAAAACACATACTTGATGTAATCCCGGGTTCTTTGATAACAGAGTGAGATGTTTTACAAACACTTCCCTCCTTAAACAGGAACGGTAAGAAATCTCTCTATAATGAGTTTGATAGGGGTCGACCTGACTAATATAGGTGTGCCTATCACAGGAGCCTATCACAGGTCTGTCTGTCAAAGACAGATGTGGTGTCATAAGAGATTTCATAGTTGGTCACGCCCCAAGCGTTATCAAAGAACCCAGGTTTACGTTAAGTAACCCATCGATTTGCGATTGGTCTGTAGTTGCTCAATATGGTCTTTTCCAGATTGCTCTTTTTCAGGAGAGGCTTAACTACTGCAGTTTTCAGAGAGTTTGGAAAAATAACAGGAAGAAGTGAGGTATTTAGCACTTCTAAGAGATCTGCTTCTAAACAAGCAAGTTGCTGTTTATAATATTTGAAAAGAAGGTCTGTCTAGCATTGCCTAGTTCCACATTGAAAGCATTATGGGGTCTTTATAGATGTTATAGTGGATTTCAAGTTTTGTCTTCCAAAACATGCGCTCAGCTTTTCTGCAGTGTCTTGTAACCTCAACTAAAAAGCCTACAGTGGTTATCCAATTTTATTATAAAGTGCACAGACAATGAAAATAATAACCCAGTACACATTTACAATGCACAGCAAGTAATAAATAGTGCATGATATTACTTACACAGCACACTTCATAAAGACATCTCCTAATATAAAGCACAACAGACAATAACAAACTCACATGCAATTGAATAGATAAAAGAATTGTGTACTTCCCAGAACTGCACTTATAAATGTACTTTATAATAAACTTTATTCAGCATTATACATAGGTATTAATAAAAGAAAACACCATCGACACTTTTCTGAAGACAGCCAATTACCACATTTATACAAAAACAGCTTTATATTTGTACTGACATTCCATTTAATTTTGGGCAATTCTTCTTTCTGTGAATCTGTTCAGTACTGGAATGACTGAATCTCTTGCCACATTGATGGCATTGATACGGCTTCTCTCCAGTGTGAATTCTCTCATGTCCTTGCAGGGCTCCTAACTGTTTGAAACTCTTTTCACAGTATGAACACTTGTAAGGTCTTTCTCCAGTGTGGATTCTTTGGTGCACTTTCAACAGAGGGGCTGTAGTAAAAGCTTTACCACAATCAGAGCATAAATACTCTTTCACACCAGCGTGTATTTTCTGATGCTCTTTAAAACGTCCCCTCCATGAAAACGTCTTTCCACAAATAGAACACAAGTAAGGCTTCTCTTTTGTGTGAACTCTTATGTGGCCCTTTAAATCTGATTCCTGAAAAAACTTCTTATCGCACTGATCACAATCAAATTGCTTTTCTCCGGAGTGAATGAGCTTATGAATTTGAAGACTTTTTGCCCATTTAAAACACTTTCCACACTGATCACATGTGAACGGCTTCTCTTCAGAGTGAATTCGCATGTGAGTATTAAAGGCTCCTTTCTGTGAGAAACTCTTGCCACACTGAGGGCATGTGAAAGGCTTCTCACCAGTGTGAAGTCTTTTGTGAATCCGAACGGCTGATTTATGTTTGAAACTCTTTCCACAATGATCACATGTAAATGGCTTCTCTTCATTGTGAATATGCATGTGACCACAAAGGTTTCCTTTATTTACGAAACACTTGCCACACTGAGGGCATATGAACGGCCTCTCACCTGTGTGACGTCTTGTGTGAACAATAAAGACTGAATTATGTGAGAAGTTCTTTCCACATTGAGGGCAGGTAAAAGATGTTTTGGCTATTGCTCTTTGAGATTTCTTTTGTCCTTTTCTTTCTTCGGTTATTGCATCATGAAGGTCCTGAATCAGACGTTTCTTCTCAATTTCATTCGATTCTTCACTTTCCTCTAGCACATTCATCAAGTCTAAAGTGAAAATATAATTTTTTTTAGACGCGATTTTTAATCACACTTCTATTCAGTGCTCGAATTGAGTCAAGTCTTATGGGGGGTCCCCAAGTTTTTTTTAACGGGGGGGGGGGGGGGGTATGTAGGTTTAGTCTTGCAATATACACTTTATACAAAATATACAATATATTTGATCATAATATGCATAAATATATCTTATTTATTAAAAACGCTTGATAAAGAATTATATAGGCTACATATATATATATATATATATATATATATATATATATATATATATATATATATATATATATATATATAATTATTCTTTTAAATTACTTACTAAAGTAATACTGGATTTAGAGGGCAGCAGACCCAAAACAGCAACTATGGCAAATATACCAACCAAGGCACTACATATAAGGCTCTTGAAGACCCGTAAAAGCAAGTAACTTCAAAATACATTGAAATGTTTCAAAAACAGTAGAAAATAATCAGATGGCTTCCAGACTCACTGGATGGTATCACTGTCAGATTCAACAGTGGCACAGGAATAATTATTTCATAATGTCTCCGAAAGCAGTGATAAAAGAGCAGTGAGTAACTTCAAAAGGATATCTATCTTCACAACTTTTTTATTACTTAAACATTAGCAAAAGAATGGAAAAATACTATCAGGCTGTAATGATGTAGATAGGTATGAACCCAGGTGCGGGAACTTTACTCAAAGAGTACAGGACAACTGGGCAAACAGGATACAGTCTTTGGAATAGTTTATAAGTTTAACATAGGCATGTCCAGGAGATTCTCAAAAGTCAACTCAGGATTCATCCATAACAAACATCAAAGTAATTTCAGGAACCAGTGGATGAAGACATAAACCAAAACTCAGGACCGGTAAGTATTTACTGGTAAGCATCCAATTTCTTCAGAAGCAGGGATAACAAAAATCTCAAATGAGAAATGACCTCTTCAACAGAAAGTATATATAAACTCAGTTTCTTTTCCCACAACTGAAATGGAGAACTGAACATAAGTTAACTATATATAATGTGTTACAGAAAACACGTATCAAGTCATATCTGAGACACAAATAACATCCAGGAAAACACAAGACGAAGAGTCCTTCCATGAGTGCACAGATAGTAAGTATTTATAACATTCAAGCCAGACAAAGACTGATTGTCACTGCAGTATTTTTTAAAGTACACCAAATGCTTTACAAACAAGCATCAGGAGTGGTTTTTTAATGCTCTGGGAAGCCCAAGCAAGCAAACAAGGTAGATGGCAGAGCAAAGAGTTCACATGTGACAGGCAATGTTGGTGAAAGAAAAAATGTTAATCTAGAACAGACCACAGTGGTCTGTCTGGTTTTGTCTGTGCTTGCCTTCCTGTTTTGGTTGCAGTTGACAGCCGATGGCCGTCTTTCAACCAAGAGAGCACAAACGATTTTGGGTCAAACTGCTCCACTGGAGGGCCATTGACGTCTAGAAACAGGACAGAAGAAAGGCTTTTGGCCCTCAGGCAATTTCTCCTCTTGTTAGCGGTATCACTCATGGCTGAAAATCCGCGTTCACATTCAGCTGAGGTGGCCAGGTAGGTTTTGCTAGCTGTAATCAGCCTCTTGATCGTCTTCCCAGGACTGTTACCTTCAAGTTTCCACAACCTATACTCTTCAACAGCAGCTCTGCTGGTTACTCCTAGATGCTTAGCAAGGTCATGAATTTCCTTTTCACCATACAGGACAAGGGAATTACGGTCTTTGGGCCAACAGGATGGTTCGAGTGGAGTCAGAAGCTCAGTAAGGTCTGAGTCAGGGAGACGTACAGAGAGATTATCAATGACGGCCTGTAGGAACTGCCTCTTGTTGATATTCTCCTTGGTGGCTTCTAGTGTGATGCCTTTGAACATGCATGCTGTTATCCTCCCTTCTGCCTTTGCGAATGACTTTCCTGGTGTTGTTTTCATGGCCTCCAGGACCTCCATAGTCAAAAGAGTCCACCGACTGGCATCAGTGAGAGATGTGTTTCGATTCTGCAGTTTCAGAGAGAGGCTTTGTAACTCACGCAGCACATCTTTCATCAGTGCAAGGTCTTTAACAAAACCTGTGCCGCTGAGTTTCCTTAATAGTCCACTGCATTTTCGTCGATCCAAATCAGTGCGGGAAACATCCACAGAAGCTTTCAGCATTTGTGTGGCAAGTGCTGGAAAGTCCCGCAAACAGCTCTGACAGTGCTGAAACTGCTGGCAACCCAGCGAATGGAGAAAATCTGCCCAATCTTCAGCAGTGAGATGTTAACATGAGTGGCAGCATCATAGAGCAGTCTGGCATTTTTTGGAGATTGGTGGTAAAACGTATACAACTTTGAAATAAAGATTTCAAAGTGGTTACATCCAGTTACAGACTTGCATGCATCATGCACTGCCAACTCTAGCTTGTGTGCAAGACAATGAATGCTCTTCAATGAAGGGAAGTCTTTTCTCAACTTTGCAATCAGTCCACTCTCTCTTCCTGTCATGACTGATGCTCCATCTGTGGCGATGCTGATCAGGTGTGATTTTAAATATTCATCTTCCAAACCTGCTGTCAAAAGGGTTTTCTTAAGAGCTTGATACAATGCTTCTGCTGTTGTTCCCTTATCTAGCTCTACAAGATCAAGGAAAATGTTTTCAATGTCATCTTTGCCTGTCACATCTGCTCTCAAGTAAATTATTAAATAGCTTTTGCCAAAGTTACTGCTTTCATCAACTGTCAAACTCACAAAAGAATCATTGGACTTCAATGCGGTTATCATTGACTTTTTCATTTTAGTGGCAATGTGTTCAATCATAGCGATACACGTATGATCCGATCGGTGTGAAGGGCCCATTTTTCCTCCACTGATCTCTTGCAGCATTATCAGTCTGCTCATTTTACTGAATGCTAATCTCTCTTTTGCCACAAAGTAGGCTGTTCTTATACTGTTGGCTGTTTCTCTGACAAGCTCATCGTTAACCTTCTCTGTTAGTGTGGGGAGGATCTCTTTTTCTTTCTGGGCTTCAATTTCTAGAGCCCTCTGATGAGCCTGACTGTCCCGGTGTTTGTATATTTTTTTTCTCATGGCACGTACATTCATTGCTTGGACCCTCCCTAAAGCCCACTCTTCTGCCACTTGAACACCTTTTTTGTTTGTACACATTCGTTTAACATTTCTACATGCAATACATCCAATTTTGTTTTCATTGATGTACAGCCATGGGGAGTATTGTTTCCTCCATATCTCTAACTGATTTCTCCAGTTATCAACTTCCTTGCTCTGAGTTTTTGTGGTGCTGAGCCGTTCAGAGCTGTTGGTGGGAGTTAGCTGTTCTGAGCTGTTGCTGACCTGCTCTTTGCTTTTGTTGACCTGTGCTGAGCTGCTGTTGGTGGTACAGACCCATATAAAGCTGTTATCACTGCATTTGTCCTCTTCTGAGATCTTGTCGCTGCTAACCTGTGCTGAGCTCCTGCCACTGCCCTCTGCTAAACTGGAATGGACTGTGCTTGCCTTGGAGGTCCTCTTTACCTGCACACTAGACAATGCCATGTTTTGGTTTCAATATTTTTATTTTTAAAATGTTTTTAAAAGTCTCTTCTGCTCAAAGCTGCATTGATTTGATAAAAAAAAACAGTAATATTGTGAAATATTGTTTTCTATGTGAATATATAGTAAAATGCATGATCAACGCTGAATTTTCAGCATCATTACTCCAGTCTTCAGGGTCACATGATCCATCAGAAATCACTCTAATATGATGATCTGATGATCAACAAACATTTATGTAATAAACATTTATTTTATTTTTCAGGATTTTTTGATCAATAGAAAGTTCAAAAGAACAGTTTCTATTTGAAATAGAATCTTTTGTTACATTATAAATGTCTTTACTGTCACTTTTGATCAATTTAATGCAACCATACTGAATAAAAGTATTAATTTCTTTCCCAACATTTTTTAAAAATACATTCTTACTGACCACAAGCTTTTAAATGGTAGTGTATAATGCTACAAAAGTTTATATTTCAGATCTGAAGGATCATGTGATGAAGACTTGAGAAACGATGGTGAAAATTCAGCTTTGATCACAGAAATAAATGATATTTTATTGTATTATTATTTTAAATTGTAGTAATATTTCATAAAATTACTGTTTTTACTGTATTTTGCATCAAATCAATGCAGGCTTGGTGAGCAGAAGAGACTCGTGAACTTTTGAACAGTAGTGTACATCCAACAGAATGATTCTAGCTTTTTTTTACCAATGTAGTTTTTACCCTAAAAACAACTGGATGATTAATGTGGATTATGTGACACTCTGATAATAATGTTTGTTCCAAAAGACTTGATTAAATGGATGAAACTTGTTTATTAGATATTAAACATATAGATTGTGCCAAAACAGGCTGTCAGTCTGTGTGTTGGTGGGGATTTTTCAACTATTTCAGCACATGCGATTTTTACATAGTTACTTCCAGTAGGTGGCGGAAAAGCACTGTTATGAGTGAGTAAGTCAGCAACTATTCAACTACCATTTCAGTGAAAAAGGCTGCTTTATTCAGAAACAAACAATGCCATGGCAATCAATGTCAATTATTGCTATTTCAAGAGTGAATCCCGCATAAATGCGTATGTAACTCCCAAAACTTTGTGTTTACGTGGCCATTGGTCCTGGCTGGCAGCATGAAAAACAAGTTTTATACAAATTCTGAATGGAAATTAGAAAGCACACAACGATCGCTCCCTTTACTAAAAAGCTGTTATCCATCTCCGTCGAGATCTCTAGCACTCCCTTAGAACCAGGACTATTAATAATGAAAAAATAGTAACTTAAGCCTAAATGTTTCCAATTTACGCAAGGAATACAAAAGCCCCGATATGGTGTGGGTAGATATAAAGTAGAAAGATATATAGAGAGAGACAATTACCCCTCAAAAAAGTCGGTAAGAAGCTTTCTCTTCCCGACCTCGAGTGGAGGTTTATTTTTCTCCATTTTTTAAAAGTTAAAATTAGCTTCAACGGAGCGGCGCCAATCAAACAGTCCTGTCAGTCAACGATGTCATGCGCACAGCACTCTTTGATGTGGGGCGGGGCGTTTTCATTTTAAAGAGACATGGCAACTAGCCAACTTTAAAAAAATTATTGTAAATAATCAGTTCACGAAATTTACCGTATCCATTGCATGCATTTAATCAGATTTGTTATTATTATTTTTTACTAAAATAAAAATATCTGAGGGACCCCCCCTAATTATATTTTTTACTTCTTATGGGGGGTCCCTAATACCTATTGGGGGGTCCCGGATCCCCCCAGCCCCCCCTCAATTCGAGCACTGCTTCTATTTGTAAAACATTTTTTTTTTGCTTTTTGCAATTCTGTTAATCTACGTTTAAGAAAATATTTTATTCAGGTTTTTTAGCCGTCATTAATGAAGAATCAAAAATGGACACCAACCTCTTTGTTCCTCTGTATCTTTATCTTCCACTCTACATGCTTCTGAATTTCTAATATCACCACTGTCCCCTTTAATTACCTCCATCTTTACAACAGCTTTCATTTGGGAATGGCTTGGATGAAGAAGGTGTGAGCAGTGATTGCTATGAGGTACAGAGGACCAGATCTGGGGGGAAAAAAGTGCAGTAAAGACATTACAATTAATTCCACTTCCACTTTATTCAATGATTCACCAAAAAAATGTTTATTTCAACAAAAAAATTTCAACAAAACAGAAATTTTAAATCTTAAATGAGACCACTGTGTCTGACACTGTACACAAAGAAGAGCTACATAAATTAACTGTAACCATGGGGGTTGCAATATGAATCTATGATAATTTTCTATGGTAATCAGGTCACAGGCCAAGTTATCAGTCATTCAGAACTTCTATTAGCCAAAATATAGATATTATATGCAATTTGGATTTCATACAATCATTTCTTATTCAAACAAAATCCTGTCATCCATCCAGCCAACCAATGTTTTTAAGGTGGACAGATAAATACAGTACAAAGAACAATGTAGGGATGTTGGAAAATAACAATGCCTTTTCTGATAACCAAATGCTTTTTAATCTACGCTGTTGCTTCAATGCAAATGAACAAGCGTGCTGTTATTTGTTGCGTAGTGATGTGCATGTTCAAGTAAGCCAGATATGCACAGTACGATGTACTTGATAGGTTTGGGCCGGTAAACTTTACAACGCACCACAGCGTTTGTAAAGCGCCACTGCGGTAGCTAAGTAGCACCAGCGGTGGTCCGTCAAAACATATTTTTTGTATGTGAATGCTGTTTTACATAAATATTATGACACGAGTGAAGCAAAAAGCTTGGTTTACAAAATAAATAATAGGATGGTAATTAAATGTAACATTGCAGCCATGGAAAGATTTAGATTTTTGCCAAATGAGAGAGTTGTGCATGAGCCCATAAATTAAAGCTTTGTCGGCTTTGTATTTTGTTTTGCGAATTTAACAATATTCCATTAGTTATTCCACTGGACATGGAATATCTTTTAATAGAAAATGGTTTGTTTTAACTATGTGAAAGCTGACATTGAGTGAGTCACTCACTTTGCAAAAATCAAACAAAACACGCATTGAGAGTCCATTATAATAAATAAAACACCCTCAAAAATAAAAAATGCCCCTGAATGCGGTTAAAATGCATGTGTAATTTTATATATATATATATATATATATATACACACACACACACACACACGTGTGTGTGCAAATCATATCTTTTAATTCATGAGCCTCGAAATCTTCCCCTCCCTCTTGCAGCTCATCTCTTCTCTTCTCTGATGACGAGGGCGGGAAACCTGTCACTCACATGATAGACCAATAGCAAACCACAACCATCCAATCAATTCCCCATGGACAAAATCAAGCACGCCCTACATTGTTTTTGAGAAGCCGTTTTATTTGGACATACAGACATCACAATAAGAAATAAAAGCATATCACAACTTCCGTTTCATTCGAGCTTTAAAGTGCCCCCATTATGTTTTTTCGAATATTCCCTTTCATGCAGTGTGTAATATAGCTGTCTGTGAATGTAAACATTCTTTAGAGTCGAAAGTGTAGGATAAATAAAGTTACTGTCTTCCAAAAGAAAGAATCGACTCTGAACTGCCTAAATGAGTCATTTGTAATTCGAATCCCAATGCGTTACAGTTCTACGTCAATAGAAGATACATTTGCATAACGCCCACCTATGTTGTTCGTTGTCCGCCTGCAAAAAAAACTTGACCAGCCCTCAAATGTAATTTTACTGATGACTGCTTCTCAAATCTTAAGAGTTTAATGCAGGATACACAAAATGCTTGCTCTTGAAAGATGGGTCAGTACCAGTTTATTCGAACCAGCTTGCTCCTAAGAATAACAACCTGTAAGAATTAATATTTATTGATGTATATATTTTCTACAGGGGTGGTAGGGGTGGTTTTCTACCTTGAGATTCTTTGTAGATAAAATTGTAGCAATTAGACAGTCTATCTCCCCTTCGATTGTTGATCCTCTGATTGCCACCAATCTTTTAAATTAATTAAGCCAGTCACTATGCCCTGTTTTACGGATATAGTTGCCAAGCTGAAGCCCACCACCTCTTCTCTTGGCATGGTTCCAACTTCTTTTTTCGATAGTGTGGGGACATGGATTCTATCAATTGTAAACATAAGCTGATTCAGTTCCAGCTCAGTTTACATGCTAGGGTGGAACCTGTATTGAAAAGGGCAATTCCAGCGTTATGGACGTGACATTTGTAGTCAAAACTTGTTTTAATTTAATACCAATATATTGAAACGTCTGTTTATATATCCATACCCCCTTAATAAATGAGTCCAGACATTAGAAAAATATCAGTCTACACATGCGTTTTATATTTAATATGAGGGAAATACACATGCGTTACGGATGTGATAAAAAATCTTTAACTTTTAGGTGGCAAAATATTTTTTCTCTGCACAAACAAAAAGTAATACCACCCACCAGATGAAGGACTGGCTTGCCACAGAACATAAAATATTCATTTTATTTTATTTTTCGTGTTCGCATTTATGAGGAAAAAACAATGTTAAAGACTAGGGCTGCACGATTAATCGCATCGCAATCGCGATGTCAGCCCTCTGCGATTATATGACGGCAAAATGTTGCGATTATATTATATAAATAAGTGTGTGTTTGTGTGTGAGGGCAAACTTTCTGAGAACAGTTTGCCGATTTTCCTTGCCGAAATCTGATCTGACAGTCTCAGTAAAGGCGTGTTGCGTCTCGTGCCGTGTAACGTGCGTGGTCACTTGTGTGTGTGTGTGCGCACTGCGCAGCGCGAAAATACCAGAGCGAAGATGGATGCCGAGGAGATCGGCACTGATCTGGTACCTAAAAATTACTCTACCTCTGTTATATGGCGGTATTTTGGATTTCGGATTACTGACACTGAGCAGAGAGAGGTACTGTGCAAGATTTGCAAAATTAAAGTTGCTACATCACGTGGCAATACGACAAATTTATTTCAGCACCTGAAACATCACAGAGAAAAACATGAGGAATGCATGACGGTGAAAGAGACAACTGAAGGAAACACGGCACAAGCTGTTCCCCGAAAAAAAAAAAAAAAAATTACAGATGTGTTTGCAAGCATCACACGCCATATGATAAGTCTTCGGCTAGACATAAAGAAATCATTGACTCCATAACGCACTGTTTGGCAAAAGACATGATGCCCATACACGCTGTTAGTAAAGTGGGATTTCAGAAAATGATCCACACACTGGACAAGAGGTACCAACTGCCCTCTCGAAACTATTTCTCTCAAATAGCGATCCCTAAACTTTATAACTCACGCCGTGACGAAGTTCAAAAGGAAATGGCTATGGTGACGTTCTTTTCAACCACTACGGACCTGTGGTCAAGCAGGACAAGTTAACCGTATATTAGCTTGACTGTGCAATTTGTCGACGAGGAGTTTGAATTGAAGAGCCGCTGCCTGCAAACATCGTACTTCCCCGCCGACCACACAGGAGAAAACATAGCCTTGGGCTTCAGAGAGGCACTGGCTGCGTGGGACCTCTGCGAGGAGCGTCAGGTCGCCATAACAACAGACAACGGCACTAACATGGTCAAAGCAGTGGAGCTTAATCAGTGGACTAGAATCCAGTGTTTTGGTCATAGACTTAATTTGGCCATTGGTAAGTTAAATTGCTTTCATATTTCGTTATATTACACTAAAGCAAATATTTTAAACTACTGTACTTTTATAAGCAAATAACTTTGGGTTAGGGGCAGTTGTACCATTTATTTAATGAAATAAAATTACTTGAAATACAATGTAAAATTCTGTGCGTCACAAAAGATACTAGCAGTGGCCCATTTCATGTAGGGCTATTAATTAGCATTAAACATAACTCTGTAAAAGATGGATGATTGTAAAGAACAAATCTGCCATTGCCATTTTTGCCTACTACTCCAATATAATTAATTAGGCCTGGAGTTGTGACATGATTTAGTACAAATATTAACGTGTGTGTGTGTGTGTGTGTGTGTGTGTGTTATGCTATTCAGTGTTTCCCCTACAATGTATTCAGCAGCGGCGCAGCGCCGCCGCTGGATTTTCAGCGCCGCTCTAAAATCTTTCCATGATCAGTAATATCACGACATTCACTTCATTCACTTACACACCTAAAAACACTGTCATGGCGACCGGCGGCGCTGCATGCGGTGGCTCTGAATCCCCTTGTTAACAAGGAGGAAAGAGCTACACATGGAAATATTTTCGATTAGACTAATGTCACGTTGCCATAAGGGGCCGTTCACATAGCGCGTTTTTTGCGCGTGCAAATTCATTATTTCAAATGCGGCCGGCGCGCTCGTTTTTTCAAGCGCGCCTCTGTTCATGGTTGCATAGCAACGACAGACGCCAAGGGAGACCAAGCGCTTGTGGAAAGGCGAAACCGGTACGAACTGCGCTCTCCATGAAGACGAGGAAGTATCACCTACTGCTCATAGTCCTGATAGTTAACGTTAAATCATATTTAATTTTTCAGATGAGTCTACTAAACTTGTTAGTGTCCTTCAGAAATCATTCTAATATGATATGTGATGCTCTTTTCTTTTTTTTCAAAGATTCTTTGATTAATAAAAAGTTAAAAAGAACATCATGTAATAATATTTCACTATATTAGGCTACTGTTTTTTCTGTATTTTTGATTAAATAAATGCAGGCTAGATGAGCATAAGACTTCTTGCAAAAACTAAAAATACCCCCACAATCATTCAATTACCAAAGAGCCTTAGAGATCTTCTATAAAAAGCCCAGAAAAATTAAGTGCTCACAGATTGGGTGTGGCCTTTCCCATTAACATAAAATTTTCAATAAATTGTAAATAATCTTTTTCTGGGTTGTGCTGTTTCATTTTCCCCCTACACAATTTCTACCAAGCTGAAAATGAACACAAAAGAAAACATGAATAATCCTGTCTAAAATTATAAAATGAAGGTTTCTGTTTGTGACTGCAGTTCAAGGTACGTGCTGCAATAATCATGCCTTGAATCAGTTGATGGTATGTCATATTTGTTTTTCTTAAAATGTCCATTTCTATCCACAAAACTTGCCAGAAGTCATGGTTTAAGGGTTTTAAAAAAAAAAAAAAATCTTCCAGGGTACATGCCCCCGTACCCCACCACGCGCGGCTTGGTAACAACCTCAGGCACGTAACAGCACAGCTGCTGGAAAAATTTCTAGGGGAAACACTGCTATTCATATGAACTGGGCATGGAATCAGAATGTGAATATTAAACGTTTTTGCAATGTGTAGTGAGTAAATGTTTTTCATCTATCATTCACAGAAAATGCTCTGAAAAAGAATGCACAATGCATTAACAGAGCTACTGGGATCAGCAGGAAGATTGTGGGCCACGTCTCCCATAGTTGGGAGAAAAGAGTGGCCTTGAGGGAAGCACAACTAGAGCTCAACCTCCCAGAGCATGCCATGGTGACAGACTGTGCAATACGATGGGGTTCCACTCAGAAAATGATAGAAAGAGTCCTGGAGCAGCAAAGTGCATTGTCCAAGGTTCTCTCTACAGACCGCAAAGTGCGACACCTACTCCCTTCTTGGCAGGACCTGGAGGTCTTGGAATCTGTAAACAAGGCACTCAGCCCTCTACAGGACTTCACGGATGCCTTATCGGGTGAAAGTTATGTGAGCATATCTTGTGTGAAACCTGCTCTGCATCTTCTGAACACATCAGTGCTGGCTGAAGACGAAGCAGACACCGAGCTGACCAAGTCACTGAAATCCAACATTCTTAGCTACCTCAACAGCAAATATGAAGGCATTCAGGACTTTCTAAACTTCACCACTTTCCTAGACCCAAGGTTCAGAACACAACACATCTCTGAAGAAGAGACCCAGACCTTAAAGGAACGAGCCATATCTGAGTTGATCGTGAGTGAAACCACAGAGTTTACTGGTAAAAAATTATTTAAATGTAATAACAAATTTCTAAAACATGTGCATTGTTTATTGTTTCAGGAAATTCACGGCCAGCAGTATGTCGCCCAAAGCCCTGCAGGGATGGAGAATAATAGCATAGATGTGGAAAGTCCACCTGCTGCTAAAGCCAAGAAGAAAACTCTGGCCAGTTTCTTTAAGGAAACCACATGCACAGCACCAAGAACACCATTGTCATCCACATTTGATTCCATGGCACAGTTAAGAGAAGCAGTGGCCTCTGAACTCAATGTTTACATTTACATGTCATGTGTAGACCATGGAGAAGATCCACTGAAATGGTGGAGGACACACCAAGTCAGCTTCCCTAGGCTATGCAAACTAGCACAGAAATATCTGGGCATACAAGCAACAAGCTCTGCATCAGAGAGAGCTTTTAGTGCTAGTTGTAATGTTGTGACAAATCATCGCTCCTGTCTGAAACCAGAGAAAGTCGATATGCTTGTGTTTTTGTCAAAGAACCTCTAATGCGATAAGATTAACTGTTTAGAAAGAGGATTTGGAAGTACCAGTTGGTCATTTAAGATTTAGTGGTTTGGGTTTTCAACAGTTTATACAGAGAGTATATATTACATCCTGAGTAAATGTCCATGTTTGTTTGGACAAAAATGTTAAAAAATCTTATTTTTGTGAAAATGTGTATGTTATTATTTGTCTTATTTATTTAGCTTTACTTTTGAGAAAATAAGTTTACATAAATGCAAATGTTCATTTTTGTATTTATTTTGAAAACTTGTCTAGTTTTACAAATATACATTTTAGCATTATCACTAATCGGTGTGTGCATTTTCCTTTAAAACCCATCAAGTTGACTCATGATACAATTTATTATAATCGCAATCGCATATCGCAATATTGACCTCAATAATCGCAATATGACATTTTCCCCAAATCGTGCAGCCCTATCACAGACGTGACAGTTCTCCGTTACAGACGTGACCGCTCTGAAAGCGCCACTAAAAGACTGTTTTAAAACTTTCACAGAGACCTCTGAAGGGTTGGGGTCAGAATCCCTTGCCTCTTCAATTCAACTATATGTATATCCTTTTTATGATTACATTATTACTATAATAAGCACTAATCAAATAATATAATCCTTCCTATACGCAATAAGTGATTCACATATAGTTTTTTATTCATACTTTTGTTGAATGCACATCTTTCCTGAATGTTGGTTGAATGCCTATCTTTCATGAATGTCTTCTGATGTCTGTGACTAATCTTCTGTGGCCCTGAGCGAGAACATTAAATACAGGCTTTTTGTCCGTATGTATACTAATGAGTGTGTTAAACTTAAAGAAAACCCTCATCATATGATTATGTTTCTCTGCTGACCCTATTAACGGACAGGGGTCAAGTTCTGTACGATTCTATGATTTGTTTTACTTCTTTCATACATATATCTCTCAAGAAGTAAAGTAATTGTTATTTCTCTCTCTCTGAGGATGGAAGGTTTTATCAGTATGTTGCAGGTCTCCTGACACGGGGTGGCTGGTCTCATGACGCTTTTCGATGGGCCCTCCGAGGTCATTACTGGATCTTCGTGACTTGGATGACAGCTATCTTGATTGATGTCGACGTACCCTTCTATCTATGTGTAATTGTTTAGACTTTATGTCCTCTGAGCCAATCAGAAGTGAATGTTTATGTAATGTATGCCCTTGGAAACAGTATAACTGGTGTACGATTTTCATGTAAGGTAGAGTTAGCTTGCGACCTCCTCGTGAGACTTTGACGCGGGCTCTACCAATTTAACTGCAAACTATTCTTCAGTAAATTTTACTCTTTGATTGAACATCACGACTCCTGGTCTTCTTTCATCATCTCTGGTCCTGGGTCAAAGAACTGTAAACCCCCTCTTTACAGTCCTTTCACCTCAAACAGGCATTTAAAACACCAAATATATAGAAAATCGTACCCCTTCCCCCTACATGCTCACCGGCAAGACAGTGTTTGCTCAAATTCCGCTCCGATATTAAATTTCTCTGTACGGTAGGCTAATATATAGGCCTATGTGTTGTAGCCTAGTCATTAAAGAAAACTCATTTAGTTTCATATTTAAATAAAATAATTGTATTTTTTAATTTCATCTATGTTGATTATATGTAAAGTGAACTGCATGAGTAAGATCATAAGATGCGCAATATATCGGGAGACACGTAGGCAGACATGATTTTGGCCACTTTATTAAAGGACAAGTTCGGTATTTTACACTTAAAGCCCTGTTTTAAGATCGTTTCTGATGAAATAGAACGGTTAAGATTGAAATTTGGACAAATGCTGCTGTCCCGAGAATTTTCGGTTTCTGTATTAGCACCCCCTCACGTTAACAATGGTTTCATAGGGGCACTGGAACAATCATTCATAAAACGCATTCAACTTTAGTCTACAAAGACGTGAAACTCACCGAGTGGTCTGGGGTGTTCACTGATATGCTCACACAAAAACATGCTCACACAAAAATCGCTGCAAAAGATGCTTTCCAACAGGTTTTATCGTAGTTTTTGTTCAACTGCATTAACTTAAGTCAGGACAAAAACTACGATAAAACCTGTTGGAAAGCATCTTTTGCAGCGACCCTTTAAGTTTGTTTTTCTAGAAAGCCTTTATTTAAAGTGAATTTCATTGTGTATTAATTGTATCTTAATTTTAATCAAAGTTTCATCAACCAACTGCCTGGATTTAATAAATAAGAAGCAAATGTTGCGGACAATATAATCAGGACATGGAGGTGGCGGCGCGTGAAGTGGAGCTGGTCTCATAAATAAACCGAAACTCAGCGTATATGGTACTTGCCTCACAGAAATATATCCAGTGTTGGGCAAGCTACTTAGAAAATGTAGTGAGCTAAGCTAGCAGTTACTCTATATTAAATTTAGCTTCACTACACTTAAGCTACCACCCTTGGAAATGTAGCAAGCTAAGCTACAGCAATATGGCAAAAGTATTTTACTATATCTAAGCTACTTTTTCAAATTTAATTTTTATATTGAACCAACTTAATTCCAAGTCAATGCTATCTTAGTGATCAATAAAATTGTCAATCAAACATATAGGCATGCATAATTTGTCAGTTCAATTGTTTATTCAACAACTGTTCCAAACCATTTTTGCCACAAAAAAAAAAAAACATAACTATATAAAACCATATAACTATATAAAACTATAACAAAACCAGGTGTCAAGAGTGTGTGCATCTTTTTCAATTTCTCACGTGTCAGCCCAAGGATTGATATTGGTACGTGATGTCACACCACACGGAGCAGAAGGTGGTGGTAACGCACCAAAAAGCTGGTTTTTAGGGCCCTATGAAATTCCAAATTTAGTTTTATTTTGTTTAAATTTTTCTGGACTCCAATTTTAATGGTTAAATAAAATTGAACTAATCAAAAATTTGTAATTAATCGAAATCATGAAACGTATATAATTTAACAATAATTTAACAACATTTTTAAATGAATTACATTAAGGGCACTATGAAATAGTTTTTTTTTTTAATGGTTTAAATTGTAATGACCAATTATTTAAAATGTAGGCCTAATGATTGAAGCAAAACTTTCTTCAAAGGTTAAACCAACCTTTTATTTTGACAGGTTGCCATGTAGCTAGACCTTTGAGTCTCTGTTTTTTATTTATTTTTATATATTACGATAGTTTTTCTCAAATCAAGCTAAAATGCTGCTAAAGTGACTCTCAGAGCAGCTGTGTGTAGATGAAGTTCATCGATCCATTATTGAAAACATCGCAAGCGTCATGGGTGCTTCAGTGTGGTAAATGAATCTGCGTGTCTGAGCCATTCATTCACAGAGACACGCAGAACATGCATGATTCCTTTTTAAATAGTCTTTAAGCGGTTTAATATTCACAGACACTAGTCTATATCGCGGTTTTATTTAAGTTTACTTACCTTCTTTTCATCCAAGATCTGACAAATTCCATGAAATTCTGCGTTATACAGTAAATTTTGTTTTTATACATGGATATCGCGATTCAGTCAATGTTTTCATATGGCCAATGGTTGCCAACCACTGTAAAACAAGAAGAAGTAGTCACCGTCACTAACTGATCCAGCATCAGTGATACTTAGCAGTTGTATTTCCAATTTGAGCTTGAGAAATGCTTGGGAAAATGTAACGTTAGCTTGTGTGGACGCTACCGCACTACTTGATCAAAAAAAGAGCTTCGCTACTGAAAAGCTATTTGATTCAGAAAACAGCGACGCTACCACCACGCTACTGAGAAATGTAGTTACTAGTAGCTACTGCCCAACACTGAATAGTTTTGTTTTTAAATGCATTTATACTATAAAATAAAAAGAAAGAAATGTCTTTTCATTTAATAGTATATAATACACTTAAAATCCACATCTTTTTAATGAGGCAACAACATATGGTAGATAGGACAGAACAAGAAAGGCTATTAATGATCTTTCATTGTGCAAAAGTATTAGCCTATTTGCTGCCTAATATTAAAGGCTCCAATACAGAACGGCAAAGCACTCATATGCGCTTCAAGCACTCAAGCACTTCAAGCACTCAGAAAAATGTGCTTGAAGCAACAGAGTTATAGTGCGCAGCGCTTCGCATTGAAAAGTTCAAAGCACAAGGGAAAGAGATATTGATGAGTAGTGCATCATATCTATTAGGGATGAGCGAGTACAGCATTATCTGTATCTGTATCTGTATCTGTTAACCATATGAATTATCTGTATCTGTATCTGTACCCGGACTGGGCGGGGCCTAAACCGGAAGTGGGTCGGGTTGTCTTGAAATGGGCGGGGCTTTAACGGGTATGTTATTTTAAGCATGCAATTGATATGGGTTGATCAGAAATTGTTATATTTATTGCTGACTAGAAAACTATATTTACATGACCGTATCAGCATTGAGCTTTAGATCAATGGTTTTTTTGATCACGATAACAAACGAACTATATACAGAACAAGTTTTGCAATAATGAATACAACACATGTGGTTGTAATTATTAAGTAAAATGTAATGAACAAGAGTTTTCATACTCAACATAACTTTCTTTTTTTACCTTTTAATTTTTTTATAAGTGTGATTTTTTTTGTTCTTTTTTTTATTTTTTATTTCCACACCAGGTGTGTGTGTGAGTAAGAGAGAGACAGAGAGAGAGAGAGAGAGAGAGAGAGAGAGAGAGAGAGAGAGAGAGAGAGAGAGAGAGAGAGAAAGAGAGAAAGAGAGAAAGAGAGAGGGGGGGTCGGGGGACTGTGTTCTACGAATCAAATAGTCCAACGCTGTTTTTCAGATCTGCATTGACTTTAATGAAGACCAGTTGTTCCACATGGCTAGGGTCTAAGTTTGCACGTTGTGGACTGACCACATTTCCAGCTGTGCTAAAAACACGCTCAGACTGGACACTTGTAGGTGGACAACTGAGATGCTGCAGTGCAAAGCGTGTAAGATTGGGCCAGCACTGAAGCTTGTCTGACCAGTATTTCATTGGGTCATCGGTAAGGCTGATGTCCCCATCTGCCAGGTAGGCCTCCACATCACCTGATGGTAAATGTGTCCTCATTGGAATAGCCGATTTCTTTTTCTGCAGGAAAGACAAGACTGAAGTGCTGCTGGTGGCAGGTGTCTCTTCTGTGTTTCTTGCAGGTGTAGCCACAGGGTCACAGAGCTCCATCCTGAGGAGTAATGTCCTCTTCAGTGTCTCCACATCAACATTGTTTGGAAAACAGCTGTCCTTATATCTGGGGTCAAGGAGAGTGGCAAGCAGAAATGTGGAGTTTGCAAAAATTGGTTCAAAACGCCATTTTAGTTCTTTGCTCAGATTGGCTGCCAGTTTCCTTGCTGCTGTGCCTAACCTTTCCCTGGACTCAGCCGCAACATCTTGGCTCAGCCCCACTGTGGCATCCTGATCATCATCACCAGCCATGAACTGATCAGATTCATCCTCAGATTCCTCACCAGCATGCAGTGACCTGATGATGGAGCACAGGCCATGCAGGAGGGGGATGACCTCAGAGATGGAGGCGCTGTGTTTTGAGAGCGCCCGTGTGACCTCCTCAAAAGGAATAAGAACAGTGAGCATGTCTGATGCTAACCCCCACTCATTTGGATAGATGATTGTTGGAGCTTTACCCATGTTAGACTCCTGTGTCATAATCTGCACAGCCCTGCGCTGCTCCACCAGCCGCTGGAGCATGTAGAACGTATAGTTCCACCTTGTTTTTACATCTGTTATGAGCGTGTGCTGGGGGAGGTTCAACTGTGTTTGCAGCTCATGTAGTCTGTTGCTGGCTTTGCTTGAGCGATGAACATGGCCAGATATGCTCCTGGCTTTGGAGAGAAGGGATGTCACAACCCTGTCCTTCTCCAGTGCTTTGATCACCACCAAGTGAAGCGTATGGGACACGCAACGGATGTGCCCATATTCAGTCAAAGCTTTCACCATGTTCGCTGCATTATCTGAAACAACAAACCGTATTGTGACAGACTGACCAACAGACTCTTCCCACTCTCTCATCTTTTCCTTAAGGCAGCACAGAATGTTGTTTGATGTGTGCTCAATGTCCAGCACACCAACATTTAGCAGCCCTGCTTTCCTCTGTACTGAAGCTTCCCCTACACGTTCACACCAGTGCCCAGTAAGACAGAGATATGCATGCGCGTTGTGATTGCTGGTCCAGAGATCTGTAGTGAGGTTGATGACACCTCCTTCAGCTGCCTTCAGTGACTGGACCAACTCCCCTCTCATTGCCTCATACAGCTCAGGCACTACAGTTCGACTGAAATAGTGCCTCGATGGGATCTTATACTTGGGCTCTAAAAAGCCAACAAGTGTCTTGAAGCCTCTCCTCTCCACCACAGAGAAAGGTTCAAGATCAGTGCAGATCATTTTACCAATCATCTCTGTAATTTGTTTTGACCGGGGATGGTTTGCTGAGAATGGCTGCTTTGCTGCAAATGCAGTGAGTATTGTTGAAGAGGAAGATGAATGTGAGCCCTTAGCAGCACCCAGCTGAACACCAGTGACCCGAGAAGGAAGAGGAGAGGAGGAGGAGGTGCCTGATACAGTGGGTTTTCTCATGTGATGAACATATAGCAGATGGTTATGTAGAGATGTTGTGTTGTAATGTTTTGCATCTCTACCTCTGCTTAGCTTGGACTTGCATAGCTTGCAAATGGCTTTGGAGGGATCATTTTCAGATACAGTGAAAGAGTTCCATACTGCAGAAGTCCTCTTGATCTTTGGTGGAGGAGGACCTCCATCCCCAGATGCAATATTGGTCTCAGTGGGGGAAAGGGGGGTGCTACAGTCACTGTTTTCATTGTCACTGATTTGACCCTCACTGTCCTGCAAGGTTAAGCAAACTCTGACTGGTGGTGCAGTGTTAGCTGAAGTACTCTCTGTATCACTCATTATTCTGTATCACTGATCATGAGAGAGGGAGAAAGAGGGAGAGAGATAGAGAGAGGGAGAGGGGGGGGGGGGGGTGTTTGTGTGTGTGTGTGTGTGTTTGTGTGTGTATCTTAATTTGAAAATATTATTTATTTATACCACAACTACCTTTATTTTTTTATATAAAATACAGCAAGATGTCAGACACTCAGTGCGTAAAGTCCAAAAAAAACCAGACAGTTTAAAAAAGCCAGCAGACGGTTTAAAAAAAAAAAAACTCAGATGGCCGGCAGAGAGAGGGAGAGAGTGTGTGTGTGTAGCTAATTATTAATTTGTAATATAGTTTACTTTATTAGTTTTATACCACTACTTCCTTTATTTTTTTATGAAATACAGCAAGACAGTGTCACACACTCAATGCGTGAAGTAATAAAACTGGTTAGAGCAAGCTGAGCTGACGGTTTAAAAAAGAAAAAAAAATCTCCAACAGGCAGAGACGCAACGCGAGTCGCATTCTACCAAGCACCACGTCTGAACAAACCCCACGTTTAACAGAACTCTACTGGTTAATAAGTAAGTACAAATCTGAAGCTGAAGAAACCCTAAACGTTAACGGAAAAGACACGCCCACGAACCTGAGTGACTGAGGGAGAGACAGAGAGAGAGCTGTTCTCTTCTCTGTGTTCTGTGTGTGAGTGAGCAGAGCGGGACAGAGTAACACGATAAATCTGTATGTGTGGAGGAGCGCTGTGACTAGCCTATCACAGAACGCAGACAGTCAGCTACCCAATGAGGATTTTGTTCAATCCGAGCACAGATATTGACTCGTATTACTCGTATAACACTCGTACTCGGCAAACGTGCTTTATCCGTACCGGATACTCGTTTCAGCCGAGTATCCGGCTCAACTCTAATATCTATACAACAGTTTACTGAGTCTTTTATTTGAAACGTTTCAAATTTCAGTTACTGTGCGTGTGAAGAACAATTTATAGTGCTCTACTCCAGTGTTGGGATCTAAAAGTCCCAGTAGAAAGATAATGATTCAGAAACAGAAATAAACTCCTGCAAGATAACGTACTTTTATGTAAAAGATAAGACCCATAGACCCGTTTTATAAATAAAGCATAATAATGGGAACCTTGGTCTTGGAGTGAGTTTCCTTGTGTTACTGTCTTAACCGAACGTGACGTGCAATTTGAATGCCAAATGGAGAATGATTGAGGAGAGTAGTGATGGGGAGTAGACTCCAAAAGAGTCGATTCCTCAAATCTTAATAGCCCTAGTGTCGGAATTGACTCCAGGACCGGTTTAGACTTCCAGTATCAACTCTGTATTTTTTTCAAAGCACCACAAAGGTGTGGACCGCGGCTGGATGTAACCGATCGGCGAGAGTCGGGCGGGGAGGAGCTGAAAACGGAGACTTGTCGGTCAGACACTATTTTTGCTTCTCGTAGTGAAGCTCTTGCTGTGTTTGCATACTTTACCACAGCTAAAGTGAAATAAATGCAATATGTGTCAAATAGAGAGACATTTCAGATACTTTTCGATTTAATACTTTATGGACTGCTTAATACAGCGTCTGTTTGTACGAGAATAAAGTTAAACACAAGCCTATACAATCAATGAAGTGGGGTCTACGTTTTTTTATCACTTTTACTTTGATAAACATGACAATATAACATTGCGACTACATGAAAAAGAGCTTTTACTGTTATAAAAATAAAATAAAATTTTTTTGTCGATTGTCGACTCAAAAAAACCCGGAATCGACCACCCCTAGAGGAGAGATGAGTTTGCATTAACTTTAACAACTTAAATATTAATTTGTATCTCACATTAAGCTATCGAATAGCTTCCAATGTCTTGGAATAAGGAGAATATATCATGGAGAAGCTGCTGCCGTGGCGGGGAGGATTTTTGGGAGATGAACCTCCCGAGCGCTGCCACTGCCTTCTGCCATGTCTTCACGTACAAGAAAACATGCATGCTGCGGCTGTCAGACTGATATTGCCTGGACAGGATTTACCACGAGTTTTCAAAAATCGTGATAATCAAACTCGGTTTTAATGATAACTATATTTGAAAAAAATAATACTAACCGTCAGGACATTTTATTGTGGTTTATCGTAAAACCGGTAATCGTGTCATCCCTAGTGTCGAGTTTGATACTTTTTAGGCAGCGACCGAATTGCCTCGATACCATCAAGTATCAAAAAATGTCTTGTCGTTCGGTACAAATTTTGATGCCTTAGGGGTTAATGTCGTCAACAGCAGTGAGCCAATAAACATGCAGTATAATTGGCTGTGGCGAGGCATCAAGGTTAGACACTAGTTTAATCTGGATACGCACGGCTCACACGTGAGGTTGTAGTGGGTAAGCTTCCCAACCCCATAGATGTAGGAGATGTGGGAAAAGATCAAAAGTGTGGCTACATTTAACCAGGCTCGATGCCAACAGCGCGAAGCAATATTTGCAACCATAATTGCTTCCAAGACAACATGACAAATTTGATGAAGCACTTAACAGTGCAATAAACTTACGAGCAGAAAGTTGCTCCGTCTTTGATTGCAAGAAGAACTGGAGCGCGTCACAAATGAATCGAATCTTAGCGTATAGCTAGACTACTTGCCTCACAGACACGAGAAATAGGCCTATAGAAACCTTGAAATGTCTACTTTAAACAAACCAATTAAAATAAAATAAAAAAAAAGCTCTCTGATTAGGCTATGTAATCCAAACGAAAGGTGTATTTCTCTCTATAGGCGCACACATTCACTATACTGCGAAGATGAAGAGTAAGCAATGTCATCATTATCTTTGCAGCCAACACTGAATTGTTAATAAACAATTAAAATGTCCCCTTTGTTTTTTCCCACCAGACACATTCATAATCATTGGGCTACTTTTGCCAGTGCTTTGTGTGCTTGAGTGTGAGGCATATATTCCGCCTTTGAGTCTGTAAAAAAAAAAGCTAACAAATTGAAAAAATAAAAACAAAGATTTTTTTTTTGGTAATATGTAATGGAATCTTGCTAGAATGGATTTCATAAAATTGGTATCGGAAAAAGTATCATTCAGAAACCGGTATCGAAGTCAAGGTATCAATATTTTTGAACGATACCCAGTCCTAATTAATGCAGATTGTCTGTCATTCTTACTGCTTTGAGTAAAAAAAGGATGGGGGAAGATTTGTTTTACAAACGTTTATGTTACATCAGTAATTCACGTTAATGCGGGGATATCATATGCGCTGTTATTGATAGTTCCTCTGTGCACTGAAATTAAAAATTTAGAATATACTTAAGCTGTCAACTTTAACGCATTAACATGCGGTTAGGCTAATTGTTGTCCAGTTTAAAATATTTAACGCAATTAACGAAGCATCCATTTTTTGCTGTCATCCTTACACTAGTGTTACATTATAGAATCAAGCTCTTATTCATACAAACGCTTTTCAACCATTCAACCGTGACAAGTTTTAAAGGGACAGCAGCCACTAATGCTGCGTGTCATTAAAGTAAATCAAAGAACAAACATAACAGAAAATACTTGCTACATATTTCTTGACTAAAGAACAGTTGTAGCTTTAATAACGATTCATTTAAATTTAATTTATGATATACGTAGTGCAGACTGTTTGATAGCTTTATTCAATTTCTGTATATTTCCTACCAGTTACCATTATAGGTTTATGTGAGGATTGTTTAAATTCACTTAAATTAAAAGTTTTATATTTTTGAAGCCTAATAAATGTAAATAAATAAATAAATAAAAATAGCTTTCAATACACTGTAATGTTGAATGGCTATAATTAATTTTTAAAATTGGGGGAGACATCAGTAGCAGTATTAATATTAGTGATACTGGCCTTCATTCATAAAAAGACGTCATTAAACAAGTATTTAAAAATGCAGTGTCTTTATGTTGCTTCTACATTAATTTGGAAACTGAAATCATTACATTATAAAATAGGCTTGTCACAATACTGGAATTTTTTAACTTAATACCTTGAAAAATATTGATATTTGATACCACTGGAAAATCTGCAATGTCATTTAGATATATATTTTTTAATTATATACTTTTTTGGTCTATACATTGAAATCCTATACAATCAATATTTTCAAGCTTTAAAAAGATATGACACATTGTGACAGTAATCATATGAATCAATCGGTATAATTTTTTAATCCATTCTCCATGGTTTGGCACACACTTGCACCACGGTTCATTTCAAATCTGATGATGCATGCATCTATAATATGGTTTGTTGAAAATAAAAATAATGCTTGTACTTTAACAGTGAATCGGATATGTTCATAAACTCTTAAAATGACAGAAATTCAATAATCCTGCTGCTGTCTGTCAAGTTAATAAAAGAACAAAAGCAAGACACTCTCTGCTCTTGACTGAATAAGGTTTATAACTTAAATTGTAAGCATTTTTCTGCATTTAATTTTTACAATGAAGAATATCCAGTGTTACTTTAAATTTGATTAATTCCTGCGGTGTGATTTAACGTGTTTGCGCCTCCACTGAGTAGAGTAAGTTAGAGAATGAGATTATGGGGCATGGAGATCGAACAGACTATAGTTTTGTTTTATTACGGTTAATTTACAAACGTGTCTGTCGGTGTTTGTCTGCGGAGTATGAAATGGCCTTAAATGTTATATACAGTGCATAATAACTGTGCGTTGGTGAGCGTTTTCTGGGTGAAATAGCTCTAGTCTCTGTGAATGAAGTCAGAGAACTCCAGCCAAAATATGAAGTATAGTTAACTTACTTGTGCTGGGTCTGAAGTTAGAGCACGAAGCGTTGGTAATGACCCTCTTTTCAGAGACAACTTTTTAGCAAATCCAGCGTTGAACTGACCCTCGTTTGTGAAGCAGTCTGGCGTAAAATGATTTGCGCAAATAAATAATATTTTGACGATTTTCTCTGGCACATTTCCTTCATAAATGAAATGTATCCACTGCACCCTCAGTTGCTCAGATTCCGGGAGTTTATGGAGACTTTTATATTCGTTTGTACACCCAATAACAGAGCATTTGTGAGGTTTTCTTTGCACAGACATTGTTTATCTCCTGCTGGTAGAGCGTGGAAACAGAAAGGCTGTGGGAAGAGGGTCGCCAGGTCCCAGAAAAATGCATTTCTTCTTCTTGTTTGGTGTTTTACGGCAGTTGGCATCCATAGTGTTGCATTACTGCCACCTGCTGTCTCACTTTAACCAATTTACCAATGGTCATTTCCACATTCTACTCTACTTTTAATATTATACTCTACCATACCTATCCGTAGCTGATTCTTCAACTCTTGCCTTACTTATATATTTCTAGCATGATATAAAGATGTGCTGGTAAAACTTATGTCGGAAACCTGACAGATTAGCTAATGGTTTGAACACAAATACAGTATGTCAAATTAACTACACTGCAAAACATTCACCAACATACTTTCAATTCAATTCAATTCAATTCAAATTTATTTGTATAGCGCTTTTCACAATACACATTGTCTCAAAGCAGCTTTACAGAAAGTGCATTTCGGAAATGTACATAGAAAAATACAGTTAGTTAATCATGTATTAATTTATGGCATAACATATCGCCGGCTTTGAGTCGTCTCTTCACAGGCGTCGAGTCGTCTCTTCACAGGCGTTGGGGCATCTGAAGTCTCCGTGAGAGGCTGGATACAAACTGGAGCTGACGAACGCTATTTACCTCGGGACTAGCGTCCCGAGATAACAGCAGAAAGGCAGATGGGAAATAATTAGCATAGCTGCTGTTCATAATGTTAATGCATTCGAACTGATTCAGCAGTAGTATTGAATTACAATAAAGATATCTTTAAATCACCTGGCAAACAAACTAGGTTAAGAAATATACAATGTAGCATTCAGAAAATTAACTCAAACCTAACATTAAATAAAATAAATGGTCACAATAAATCAGTGTGAGTATATTCCTCAAGGTTGAAAAACTAGGTAGATGTATTTTTTCTGTTTCCATGAACGTTGAACACAGTTACAGTGAAACCACAGTGGGCACACATCACAGCCAATCTAAACATGTTGACAAACTAATTTTGAAGTCAAGCATAGGTATTTCTGTAATCCATATCAAACAATACTTAAATGAACATTATACCACCTTCAATTAATATGGCAAATTCAATAAAGGTTTGATAATAGACAGCACTATTTTTGGAATGCTTACCCAGTTAGTCACTTTTTTACCACTGTTTATTTCCCCACATAGATGGCACAGGTCCTTAAGGTTAGCTAGTTGAGGATCATGCCAAGGCAGAATAAACAATGTTATCATAAAACAAATTCTTAAAACAACACAAGTTTTTACAAGCAAATAAATGATCAAATTTTTACCAACACTATTTAATGGTTAGGGTACCAAAGAATGAAGGAACATTTGAAATTTGAAACAAGCACAAGTATTTAAAACTTAGTGTTCTGCAGGAGACAAGCAGCAATATTCATTCTCAGGGTAGCCACACTTTCCAGATGTGGATAAGTGAAGTGGCTCATCCTTTAAGAAACATCTGTGGACAATGTCGAAATCGAAGCCCTGAAGGCGGAGAGACCACTGAGCAAGGCGGCCGGTGGGTTTGGGACAGGACTTTAACCACTTAAGCCCACTGTGGTCAGTGAAGATTGTGACATGGAGACACTTGATGCAAGGCCTTAAGTGCTCAAGGGTCCATATGACAGCCAGACACTCTTTCTCTGGCGATTTATGCAGGGCCTGACTAGCGTATGCCACAGCCACATCTCTGCCATGCTGATCTCTCTGCATCAACACAGCTCCAAGTCCTGTGTCACAGGCAAGGGCATGAATAAAGAAAGGGAGAGTAAAGTCAGGGAAGCTTAGCACAGCCACCGAAGTTAATTTTCCTTTTTGAGATGTTGCTTGAAAGTGTTGCACATTAATAAGTCTGTATAAAGTTCTTCAGACACATAGCAACTGTCACTTAAAGAGGAATGTCACAAAGTTTTATTAAATTTTTTTGTTAAGGTACGGTACTTTGTGCACATTTCCTTGGCATTCTTCATCACATGGCTAATGCTGCGTTCACACCGGACGCGGATAGCGCGTTAGGCGCGAGTGATTTCAATGTTAAGTCAATGCAAAGACGCGTTACCCGCGTAAAAAATTCCTGGGGCGCTAATGAGGCGTAGAGCGCGGCAGACGCGAATAAGCCTCATTCACGCGCCAAGTTCGCGCGAATGGCGCGAATTGAGCGTATGGCACGTTAAGCACGAATGATTTAGTTAGTGCTATTTGTGCATTCACACGTTTGAATTCGCGCCTGCCGCCCGAGTTGAAAAATCTGAACTTCTGCGTCAATTCGCGCCGCGTTAACCAATCAGGAGCCTAAGTATCTGGATGCTTCAATAAATTATTTTGTAATATGACTGTGGTTCTAATGCACAACAAAGCAAATATTTTATCACATAAAACTTGATTTTAATATTTGAGACATATTCATTTTGTATTGAATGCTATTTATTCCATATCTAGATTATATGAAATATTATTATAATGTAAAGACAACCAACATACTGCATAAGTTCGTGTCTGGACAGTGTTGTGTGTGAGAGAGAGAAAAATCACAGGACAGATTAATCACTTTTGGAGGCTGGCTCCATTTATCATCAAAACAAAAATAAATGACAGATTAGGTGGATGAGGGCAAGGGTGATCCTCGCTCCGATGCGGGACAACAGGTCATCAAGCTGGGCGCGGGACAGGCGGAAGTACCGCTGAAAGCCGCCGTCATCCAGGCGCAGCTCCTGGAGCGAGCCAATGGTGAAACTCGCCACACTGGGTTCGCCTTCGAAGGGTCTGGTGGACACAAATACGGCGACGATTACCCCTACTCCGCTGTTCTGCTCTCCAGAGCAAATACAGAGGGGATGACTCTCTCAATGAATGCTCGATCAACATAAAAAAGATGGCCGCCAACGGGTTTCGATTCTGAAGCGCGTGACGCGCGTAAATTTCGCTTCAAACTTTTGTTTTTACGCGCGTCAGTTTCACTCTTGACACGCAAATTAACACAAAGTGGTCAAGCGTCAAACTAGACGCGGTAGATGCGAATTTGACGCGCTATTCGCATCCGGTGTGAACGCAGCATAAGGCAACGATGAAGAATGGGCACCTCAAAATCTTCTTTTCTCCCTTTTCCACTTCCAATGTTGCAGTAGTGGTTAATGGTGCCTTTTAGATTTTTCTTCGCGAATGACAGGCATATTGTCTGCATTAACACCATAGACCCAGAGGATCATGATGGGTAACCGCATACCTTTCCTTCCAAAGCATCTTGCCACTAGAAAATAAGTAACTGAGGCTGTGGTGTGGTCACAGGTAAGATACGTGGCAACAGGTAAAAAAGATATAGAAGTTTTTGTGGGGATTCCTGACCACCAAACTCATAGAGAACCCTTCTCTTTCCACATGATCCTGCCAGTCACATCGAGATAAACATTGTCCTCCCAGCATCGGTCCTGATATATTTCAATTCCCCTGTGTGACCAAAGTAGAACCCCTTTTGGTTGTAACATGAATTTTTGGAGGACATCAATAGGACTGTCTTTTTTAATTTCAAGCATTATCTGAAGACTTATTTCATTGCTGTGCTGCAGGTTTCTCTGACGTGCTTCCCACGATATCATTTTGATAAAAATAGTGATTTGGAGCCACATCCCCACAGCCAGACTCCATTACATCACTAATGAGGCTGCCTTAGGCAGGGATCAAAACCAGGTCTGCAGTGCTCAAGTGCACGATATTTACCACTGAGCTAACTGCCTAACAGTTGAACCCAAGAGGAGAAGAGCAATGAGCCAGGATGCCTGTCTTTCTTTCAAAAAATATCATCTTTACTTGAAGAAAAAGTACAAATAAACAAGGAAAGCCGAGCTTCCATAAAACAGTGAAACAAAATAGACACAAGGGTCAAAAGGTATAATAAAGAACAAACTTGAGAACTGATCACAGAGCACTGAAGCACAGAGTACATAGGCTCAAGACTGAACACAAAGGCAGGGAACAAACAGACTTATAACAGGCTAGACACAGGTGAAATCTATGAGAGTTAACAAATTCAGGGCTTTCTTGTATCAAACATAAACCCTTCAGTCTGTGCCTTTTAAAAGCGAAGGAGCATTACGTGTGTCTGGTCCTCAGTTCCTTTTGCAATTACATCGGTCCACTGGAGTCCTTCAAAGCTTCTTTTTTTTATGTTGCTTCAGTTTTTCCCACTCATTCAGGGTTACTCATGGACCCCTAATGAAAAAATACGATGTTACTGCAACATGTATGTCCTGTAAAGATTTTTTTTTAGACTAAACTAATTCCATGTTATGTGTGAAGTTAGACTCTACTTGTCAGAGAAACTAACACGTAGACGGATGATGATTTTACAAACAAACAGTTTATTAACAGATTGAGTGCACAAGGTGAGCATATCAGCAAACACCGACTGAGAAGATGATGACGAACTGTCCAAGGCCAGGTAAGATTGCACCATGCACACCAAGATCGCACGTGTTGTTGATTTTGATGATTTAACGAGTTTAGACAATTCTTCCTCTCCTACAACAATGAATGAATGGAATTTTTTCCTCATGGACACTACAAATCACTGATACGATAATTATAAACAATCTTGCAAGTAAATCACGTCATAAAGTCATTACTTGCTGTGCTGTTTAGAAACATCAGAAGTTTAAGCTTTATTTCTCGATAATTATAAAAATAAAGTAGTCAAGGTAACTATCACAGAGGTATGTAGTACATGTAAGTTAATCATACAATTCATTCGAGGGTTCTAGTCTTAGGCCAGACCAAGATGAGTGTGTGGAGTAAGCCTAAATGGAGTGGAGCTGATGAGGGTGAATGTTTGCGGATGTGTATGGTTGTGAAGTGTTTGCAGGTGGGAAGCAGGAAGGATTCTGTGAACTGTAGTGCAGAGGTGACAGGTGAATCGTGACAGTACTGCAGTGATGGAAAGAGTACTAAAAAACTTTACTTAAGTATTGCTACTTTAGAAATAATTTACTTGAGTACAAGTAGAAGAACTAGAAAACAATATGACTCAAGTAAGAGAAAATAAGTAGTTTGCTGAAAAACAACTCAAGTTTCTACATTACAAAGTACTTTAGTATATTTTTCTATTTTTATCCAGAATGAGGTAATGTTGGCAATATGGAGCGCAAAACACTCTCATGTAATTTCTGTTTCATTCATACTGGAGGCCAGAGGGCACCCTTATAGGAAATCCCTTATATGGGGATCAGATATCTACAGCTGAATAACATGCAGATAAAAATGTTTTGACTAATGAAACATGAAGACAATGAACACAATTGCAATGATCTGTGTTCAGAAGCCTGAATAAAAATGTTGTAATAATAATGTATATCTATAATGCAACGCTAATCAACATAGAGTGAGAAAGAAAATATATAATTTTATAAAAATTCTTTAATCTGATAGAGGCTGTGTTAAGGAGCAACATGGGACCACTAAGCAAGTTATTTCAAACACAACTGACGTGTGTTTGTGTGTATATATAGTGATTTTGGAGCAAAACATTATATTAATCTCTTAGATTGTCCTGTTTGACACTATGCTAAGCAAACATACTAGCTATCACTGTTGCTAAGAGCGATTGTTTCATTCCTAATTTTGAAAAAATAAGATATTTTGACCGTTTTTAAAAAGGGCAAAAGCACAGAAGGGTAAATGAGAGGTCTGATAAAAAAAATGAGGGATTAAAACGATACTCGGTTACTAACGTAACCTCGGTTCTCTCTAGAGAGGGAACGAGTATTGCGTAAGTTTAGCTTACGCTACGGGAAAGATTCAACTTCTCGAGATACTGAAGCCAAAAAATTATCCTTAATTTTGTATTCCTTGTCAACGCAGTGCAGCAGCTAGCAGACCTAGAGCAGGCCATCTCGCGTGCTCATTGGCTGCCCTGCGGGCAACTGCTGCAGCCTACCAGTGAGCCCGGCGTGACGTCACGCCCAATGAAGGGCGCCCGCGCCTTCATAGCGTCACAGCCCGCCAGAATGGGCGTGGCTTAGCGTATAACACTAGGGGCTGTAGGCTGAATTCCCTGGTTTTCGTCGACTGAAGCGAAGTCGCTCGTGGCGCGAGCACGGCCGGTTACGCAATACTCGTTCCCTCTCTAGAGAGAACCGAGGTTACGTTAGTAACCGAGTATCGTTCTCTTACGAGAGGTTCTCTCGTATTGCGTAAGTTTAGCTTACGCTACGGGAACACTTTGTCAACGCCGTGCGCGCCAAGCATCCACATGAGCCCCCGAGCTTTCAGGGGAACCCCATAAGTGGAAAAAATAAGGTGGCCAGCCACGCGGGCCATCACTTGTACATAAGCACACATAGGGAATACAGAGCAGCGCGCCGGTCTGTATAGGCACATGGCACATACCCTACTTAGTGCAGCTCAACCAGGAGAGCTGAGTCATGTGAGAGTGATCTGAGCAGGAGATCTGGGCAGAATACACCTCTCCTTCAGACTGACAACAGTTTAGCCTGCAAGGCAGGAACTTCTAGGTTATAAAACCTGACAAAGGTAGACGGGGAGCTCCAGCCCGCCGCTACACATATGTCATGGATAGAAATTCCACTGGACCATGCTCACGAAGAGGCCACGCCTCTCGTGGAATGAGCCCTGATGCCCAGAGGGCATTGCAGACCTTTTGACGCGTAAGCGGCCGCTATAGCGTCTACTATCCATCTGGACAGGCTCTGTTTCGAGGAGGCGAGACCCTTGGTGCGCCCACCAACGAAACAAAAAGCTGTTCCGAACGCCTGAAGGAGGCGGAGCGCGTTATGTAAAACCTCAGCGCTCTGACAGGGCAGAGGAGATTCACATCACCTTCGCTGTCAGATGCTGGGAGAGCTGACAACGAAATAACTTGCGCTCTGAATGGAGTGCCTATCACTTTAGGGACATAGCCATGTCTAGGTCTGAGGATGACTTTAGAGTCATTCGGTCCGAACTCAAGACACGACGCGCTGACAGACACCACATGCAGGTCCCCTACACGTTTTACTGACGACAGTGCAGTCAGAAAGACGGTTTTCAGTGATAGATATTTCAACCCCACGGTGTCTAGTGGTTCAAATGGAAAAGGTTTCAGGGCCTCGAGGACCAATGAAAGATCCCACATGGGAACCGACGGGGGGCGCGGCGGATTCATCCTTCTAGCTCCTCTAAGGAAGCGGATGGCCAACTCGTGTCTTACCAATGACTGGCCGTGCGTCGATTCTGCGAACGCTGCCACGGCCGCCACGTATACATTGAGCGTGGATGGGGAACTTCCCTTATCCAACAGCTCTTGTAGGAAGGTGAGCAGATGCGCCACCCCGCATGTTCCGCGGTTCCAGATCTCTGTCGGTGCACCATCCAGAGAACACCGACCATTTAGACGCGTAGAGCCTTCTCGTGGAAGGGGCTCTAGACTGCGTGATCGTGTTCATCACTCCTTCTGGCAGGGCAACGAGTACCCGTTGATCAACCATAAATGCAGAGACCAGCGCTCTGGATTGGGATGCCAGATCGTGCCGCGAGCCTGAGAGAGGAGATCTGCCCTCACCGGATTCGGCCACGGAGCTGTATGTGACAGCCCTGCTAGTTCCGGGAACCAAATCTGATTCTCCCAACGCGGGGCTATGAGGAGCACCGAGTGGCGCGTTTCCCTGATTCTCTTGATCACCTGTGGCAACAGATAGACCGGAGGGAAAGGCAATAGCGGGAGGCTGGGCCAAACCTGGGCCAGCGCATCCTCATCCTTCGAACAGACCGTCGGGCATTGAGCGTTGTCTTTTGACACAAATAGGTCGACTTCCGCTCTGCCGAATAGGCGCCACAGTTTCTGGACCGTTTGGGGTGCAGGGATCATTCCCCTGGGGGAACGTTGTCCCTGGACAGTTTGTCTGGGCCGTCGTTCAAATGGCCAGGCATATGCGCCGCCCTCAGCGAGCGCAGGTGCATCGGAGACCAAATAAGGAGGCGTTCCGTCAGACTGCAGAGATTTCTGGATCTGACACCGCCCTGACGGTTTACATAGGATACGCTCAAAAATTGCCTGTGACGGGGTACTATCTGAATCTGAAAATAGGCATCCTTCAGATCTAGAGAAATAAACCAGTCCCTCGGGCGAACGTGCGTGAGGATTTTCCTGGTCGTAAGCATTTTGAACGGTCTTTTCGCAAGCACTTAGTTCAAATATCTCAGATCTAGGATAGGTCTGAAGGCTCTGTCCTTCTTGGGTACGAGAAAATATCGGCTGTAAAAGCCTGACTCGCTCAGAGAAGGCGGTACCTTTTCTATAGCCCCTTTGCACAGCAGCTTTGCTATTTCTGCGTGAAGTAGGTGTGCTACTTACGCATTCACAATCGTCGCGGTCCGGGCTTGAAAGCGCGGGGGACGGCGAATGAATTGAAGTGTATAGCCCTGCTTTATTGTGCTCAACACCCATTCTGAAATCCCTGGGATAGTTTCCCACGCAGCTATGTGAGCCGCTAGGGGGGAAAACGCCATTTGCGGGCTTGTGAAACTGAACCGGAGCCGAAAGCGCGGTGCGCGCGCTCTCGGTTCTGGGCAATGGCTGCTCGCTGAAAAGCCGAAACCGGCTGATTTATGTGAGATGTCCCAATCATAAGGGATGGGGAACAGTCTTTTGTCATTTTTTGACGCGCGAGCAGCGCTCCGGGCGGGAAAGCTTCCTGTAAGCGTGAGCGCGGGCACGAGACTTACAAGTGTATTTGATGCCCCGATCATAATGGATGGGGAGCGTTTTATTAATGCCCTGCGTTTTGTGATAACACTTAAACGCGCAGGCGCAGCCCGGGGGGAGGTTAGTGTTAGCAAGCGTGAACGCACTCAGGCGGGCACGAGACTTACATTCATAACCTGCTTTCTTTTGTGAAACTGACCTGGAGCCGAAAGCGCGACGCGCACGCTCTCGGTTCTGGGCAATGGCTGCTCGCTGAAAGCCGAGACCGTCTGATTTATATGAGATGTCCCAATCATAAGGGATGGGGAACATTCTTTTTTTTTTTTTTTTTTACTTTTTGACGCGCGAGCAGCGCTCCGGGCTGAAAAGCTTCCTGTAAGCGTGAGCGCGTGTGCGCGGGCACGAGACTTACAAGTGTATGACGCCCCGATCATAATGGATGGGGAGCGTTTTATTAATGCCCTGCGTTTTGTGATAACACTTAAAACGCGCGGGCGGAGCCCGGGGGGAGGTTTGTGTTAGCAAGCGTGAACGCACTCTGGCGGGCACGAGACTTACATCCATAACCTGCTTTCTTTTGTGAAACTGACCCGGAGCCGAAAGCGCGGCGCGCGCGCTCTCGGTCCTGGGCAATGGCTGCTCGCTGAAAGCCGAGACCGGCTGATTTATGTGAGATGTCCCAATCATAAGGGATGGGGAACATTCTTTTTTCACTCTTGACGGGCGAGCAGCGCTCCGGGTGGAAAAGCTTCCTGTAAGCGTGAGCGCGGGCACTAGACTTACAAGTGTATTTGACGCCCCGATCATAATGGATGGGGAACGTTTTATTAATGCCTTGCGTTTTGTGATAACGCTTAAACGCGCGGGCGGAGCCCGGGGGGAGGTTTGTGTTAGCAAGCGTGAACGCACTCTGGCGGGCACGAGACTTACATTCATAACCTGCTTTCTTGATCGTGTAACAGAGCGGGCAGATAGTGGTTACAGACTTGTGGACACATTTCTTACATTCAACACTCGAGCGGCTTTTCTGCGCTTCATGAGAGTGTGCTCTGCGAGGTTCGGAGTGCTTATGTGTAGTGGTGAACACTGGGGCGTGGGCACTTTCATTACACTTACAACACCGACAGCATGAGCCGGACCAGACATTTTACTCATTTTGAGATTTTTCTGGGTCGCCGTGAAAACGGCGTTTGTGTGCAGGCGAGAGGGTCAACAGACCGGCTCGTTGGCTGCTAATTGAACCACTGCAGTAGCCTGTTTGAAGGGGACTGACAGGGAATAAACTTAAACACGCACGTCTTTTCGGAGGCGATGTGTCTGTTAGTAAGCATAAGCGTGAGCGCTCGTGAGCGGGCACGTAACTTACATTCTTAATCTGACATTATACTCACTTGAGATTTCTCTGGGTCGCCGCGAGAACGGCGGATGTGTGCAGGCGAGCGGGTTGCATTACCGGCTCGTTGGCTGCCAAATACACCACTGCAGTAGCCTTATCTAAGGGGACTGACATGGCGAGACATTTCGACAGCGGCGCGCAAGCCCGTCCGGGTCATGCAGAGAGCTCGAGAGGGCTCTGCATGACGCGCGAACGGGGACGCGAGGGCGGGGTAGCTCTCTTGTAACGTAAAGAGAGCTAGCCGCGTGCTCGGGAGCAGAACTGGAACAGTGTTTGTACGAGGGCGCGCGCACGAGTAGTGGGCACGGGACCTACATGTAACACAGATGATGCCCGTCCGGGTCATGCAGAGAGCTCGAGAGGGCTCTGCATGACGCGCGAACGGGGACACGAGGGCGGGGTAGCTCTCTTGTAGCGTAAAGAGAGCTAGCCGCGTGCTCGTACGTGTCCCTCGGCCTCATTCTCAGATGCGACGGCAGTGAGGCTCGTGAGCAGCAGCTGCGCGTCGGTGAGGAGAGGCGGGGGGTGTTGAAGGCTTCGAGTCGAGCCCGCAGGGTCGACAGCGGAAGCGCTTCACAGCCAGAAGTGCGAGGCGTCTTAAAAAAGACACTCGCTGCTCTTTTAGAATAGGTTTTAGAATAGGTTTTAGCAAGGTAAAGGATACGTCGCCGGATAGCGTAGCTCGCACGGATGGCTGAAGGTGGCGAAGACGGCCGGCTTCCTCAGCGCTCTCCTTTTTTTTTTTTTTTTTTTTTCTTTTTTTTTTTTTTTATTTAACAATCTGGCATACATACAAACAAACCAACATAGTGCAGTAGTGAGCAATCTTGTAAATCCATACTTCCAGCAGTGACAAGAGTGATTTAAGTGTTTAAGTGTGTATGTGTGCGGGTGTGAGTGTGGTTATGTGTATGTGTGTGTATGCGTAAACAAAGTAACCGTTTATTATGTATTACCATTGTTATTACCATCACCATCCCACTTCCCACTACCACCATATTGCCAATATTGTGTTGGTAGATTTTTTACTTCCATCCTTCCTCCTATGTAATAATTGCCATTGTCAATCCTGCATAAAATACGACATAATAAGATAATATAATATAAGATAATATAATATAACCTTCCCCCTCATCTCATCAGTCCATATCTTTTCCTATTTTTTTTTTAATTTTTAATTTTTTTTTTTTTGTGTTATGTGTGTTATGTGCAATGTCTAAGGTGCATTAAAATAGGGAGTACAGTGCGAGAGTGTCTCAAATTGGGACAGAGATGCTGTCCCGTTGAAACCACTTCTCGCCTGTCTAGCCTGCCTTGGTGTTTGTGAGGTTTTTCCATATATCCTTAATCCTTCTTTTTTTTTTTTTTTTTTTTTTTTTTCCTTCCCCTTTTTTTTTTTCCTTCTTTTTCCTTCCCTATTCTATGTTGTGGTGCATTAAAAACCCATGAAGAGATAAGGGGGAAGTTATTGCACTAGTGATGACAATGATATCTAATTCTAAAACAGCATTGACAATGGCAATATTGATGATGATAATAATAATAATAATATTAATAATAATAATAAATGACAATGATGATGGCAGTGGTGATCATAACGGTAAGAGCAAAAGACAGCAACAACAGTAGTTACAACAATGAAAAAAAAAAAAAAAAAAAAAAAAAGTGAAATTAGTAATCATAACAGTAACAGTAAAGATAGCAATAACAATGATGACAGAAACAAGTTTAAACAACTAATATGAATATTCGTGGGTTGAGTAAGAAGGTGAGAGAAGTCAGAGTTGAAAACAGAGAAAGGATTCATAGCTGTAAGAGGTCAGAAAGTGTTGGACGGCAGGGATCAGTTTCAGATGTGTTATTATGAAGGGGAGATGCGAGTTCCATTGCCATGAAGTCTGTTATAAGATTTTTCCAGATGTTAATGTGTAATTTATTTCTGGTTTTCCAGTTCATGAGGATAGTTTTCTTGGCGATGGCTAGAGCTGTGAGGAGTATTTTAGAGTTTATGGTTTTATCAGTTATTATTGTGAGGTCCCCCAGCAAGCAAAGGGAAGGCGACATTGGGATGTGGCAGCCAACTATAGTTGATAGTGCCTGTGTGACCTCTTCCCAAAAGTGTTTGATTGGAGTGCAGTGCCAGGTTGCATGAATGTATGTATCTGTAGAATTTTGATTGCAATGTGTGCAAATTTCTGATGTGAATCCCATTTTAGCTAATCTATTGCCCGTGTAATGCGTTCTGTGAAGTATTTTGTATTGTATTAACTGAAGATTCGAATTTTTGGACATGTGATAGATGTTTTTACAGATTTGGGTCCAGAAGTTGGCATCAGGGGCTATTGATAGATCGTTTTCCCATTTTATTGTTGGTAAGTATATGGTCTGAAGTTGATTTGAGATCATTTTGTATATTTTAGAGAGAAGTTTCTTTGGAGAGGAAATGTTGACCAAGTCTGATATTGCCGGTGGAAGTTCTAAATTTGTGTCTCTGATGTTTATTTTTGTCAGAACAGAAGATTTGAGTTGTAGGTATTTTAAAAATTCGTTGTTCCCGATGCCATACTCCTGGGCCAGTTCCGGAAATGGTCTAAATGTGTTAGATTTGAAAATATGCTTAATGTGGGTGATACCCTTTTCCGCCCATGTGTGAAAGTTCAATGTTTTTTTATTGCTTATAAAGTCACGGTTGTTCCACAGTGGGGTGAGGTTAGATGGAGCTAATGTAGAATTAGTGATTTGGTGAAATTTCCACCAGGCTGTCAGAGTGGTGGCTATAGTTACTGCCTTAAAACATGTGTGTTGTTTAATTGATTTGGTGAGGAATGGTATGTCAGCTATATTTAATTCTTTGCATAATGATTGTTCTATATCTAGCCATACAATATCAGATTGGGTGGGGCGAATCCATTTGTATATGTATTGCAGTTGGTTAGCCATTGAGTAATATTGGAAATTTGGTGCTTCTAGTCCTCCTTGAACCTTACTTTTTTGAAGTGTAGTGAGTTTTATCCTTGGCGTTTTATTTTTCCAGTAGAAGCGAGTTATAATGGAGTCTAGTGATTTAAACCAGGTGAGTGTGGGGTGGGTTGGAATCATTGAGAATAGGTAATTAATTTTCGGTAAAATCGTCATTTTTATTGCTGCTATCCTGCCGATTATGGAGATTGGGAGATTGAGCCATCTGAGCAAGTCGTCTTCTATTTTTTTTAGCAATGGTGTGAAGTTGAGTGTTACCAACTCTGACAGTCTGGAGGAAATCTTAATGCCTAAGTAAGTGATGTGATCTTGACAAATAGGTATTGGTGATTGCTGGGGAGCCACATCCCATTTGGTTTTATGTAAAGGGAGGGTGGAAGATTTATTCCAGTTTATTGCATAATCGGATATTTTTGAGAAGGACTGAATTGTTTTAATTATTTCTTGAGTAGATGTTAGGGGTTCTTGTATATATAGTAGGATATCATCTGCATAGAGTGAGATTTTATGTGTTTGTTGTGGTGTTTCAATACCTTTGATTGCTGGGTTTTGACGGATAGCTGCTGCTAAAGGTTCAATAAAAATGGTGAATAGGGATGGAGAGAGTGGACATCCCTGCCTCGTTCCCCTGTGCAGTGTGAAGCTTTGTGATGTTAGTCCGTTCGTTGTTACTGTGGCCGATGGTGATGTGTATAAAATCTTGATCCAGTTAATAAACGACTCTCCAAAGCCGAATTTTTGTAACGTGGTGAATAAAAATTTCCAGTTGACCCTATCGAAAGCTTTTTCGGCGTCTAATGTGGTAATGAGAGTATCTTTCTGTTGTACTGATGAGTAGTGCATTAAGTTGTATAATCTGCGGGTATTATTAGATGCATGTCTACCTTTTATGAAGCCGGTCTGATCAGGATGGATTATATACGGTATAATTTGTTCAATTCTATGGGCTAGTGCTTTGCTAATAATTTTTATGTCGACATTCATAAGTGAGATAGGACGATAGTTGGATGTGAAGGTGTGGTCTTTGTTAGGTTTAGGGATGAGTGATATAAGTGCTGTATTCATGTGGGAAGGGAATTTTGCGTTATGTTTTATGTCTGTTATTGTTCTGCTAAATAGTGGGTATAAAGTTGACCAAAAATGTTCATAGAACTCAGCAGGGAAGCCATCCGGACCTGGTGCTTTATTATTTTGCATGCTTTTCAATGCGGAATGAAGTTCTTTTTCAGTGATTGGTGATTCTAGTGTGTTTATTTGTTCCATGTTGAGTTTTGGTAGAATGGTGTTATCGAGGAATTGGGTTATGTCTTCTTGGTTTGGATCAAGATCAGATGAGTATAATTTTGTATAGTAATCTTGAAATATCTTGTTTATTTCAACTGGTGAGTTGGTTAGCTTCCCTGCCGAGTTTCTGATGGAGGTTATGGCTGTTCTTTCTTTATTTCTTTTAATTTGACTGGCTAAATATTTTCCGGATTTATTGCTATGGTGAAAAGTTTCTTGACGGAGCCTGTGAATCAGAAACTGGTTTCTTTTGTTTATTATTTCATTGAGCAATATTTTTTTTTCTCTAATTTCTTTATAGATGCTTTCTGATTGATTATTTGCATGTAAAATTTCTAATTCTTTTATTCTTTCTTCCAGTTGGGTTTCTCTTTCTCTGTCCTTTTTTTTTTTATGTACTGAATATGAAATAATTTTCCCCCGTAAAACTACTTTCCATGTTTCCCAGAGTAGCGATGCTGATGACTTTGGAGAGTCATTTATTTCAAGGAAGGATGTCCACTCTCTCTTGAAGTAGCTGTCAAATTCTGGATCTTTCAAGAGTGATGTATTAAAACGCCATCTGGTGGGGTGCTTTTGTATTGCAGATAGGTTCCATGTTAGAGTTACCGCAGAGTGGTCGCTAATAATGATCGGATGTATTTTGGTTTCTAAAATATTTGGTATGATTGAATTACTGGTTAGAAAGAAATCAATGCGGGAGTAGGTTTGGTGGACATTAGAATAAAAGGTGTATTCTCTGGCAAGTGGGTGTTGTAGCCTCCAACCATCGCAAAGACCAAAATCACTCATGAACTGTTTTATTGTTTTGGAAGATTGCCCAGATTTTCCTGTGTGTTTTGACCTGTCAAGTGATGGATTGATTACAGTGTTATAGTCTCCCCCTATAATTATTGGACCGTTAGAAATGTTTGAAAGAGAAGAGAAGAAATTTACAAAGAAGGAGGAATCATCAGAGTTTGGCCCATAAATGTTGCCAATTGTAATTGGATTATTATTGATTGAAATGTTAATAATGATAAAACGGCCTTCATGATCTGAAATGGTTGTATGGTGGTTAAACTGTATTTTTTTGTTTATTAAGATGCATACTCCTCTTTGTTTTGAATTATAGTGGGAGGAAAAACAGTGGTTAAAATGTGTAGTTTTTAAGCTGTTCTGTGTATATTGAGAGAGGTGTGTTTCCTGTATTAGACATATATCCGCTTGTGTATTTTTTAGGTAATTTAAAACTTTATTTTTTTTTGTTTGTGAACCAACACCACGAATATTCCAAGTTATGAATTTCAATTGCATGAACCTATAATGTATATTTCATAGTTACCTTGTGTGAATATAAGTCTGTGTGTGTGGATGTGAATGTGGTTGAGTGTGTGTGTGTGTGTGTGTGTGTGTGTGTGTGTGTGTGTGTGTGTGTGTGTGTGTGTGTGTGTAAATCTATAACAACAAATGACAAATAAAACAGGGATACCTATAAACAACAAATACAGAACATATAAACAGTGAGCAAGGCTATTTAGGTGCATTTAGAATACAATGTGCGTGTGTGGTGCAATTGGGTTAATGAAAGAATATGAAGATTATGAATTGACTATAAATTGAGCATAAACGGATTGGAAATGTTACATTGCTATTTTCAATTATTAGTAAAGCCAGGGAGTAGTGTCTTTGTCTCTAAATAATTGTCCATCAATATATAATTTGTCCACTGTGATGATTGCTTTTTTACCTTGATTGATCATTGTCCTACGGATGGGGAAAAGTAGCTTACGTCTGCGGATGATTTCTTGTGGATATTGATCGTTGAGTCCGTAATGAGTCCCTTTGAGCTGTCGTCCTTGTCGCTGTACCAGTACTTTTTGTTTGAAGTGTTCAAATTTGGCGATGATGGGGCGGGAACGGGTGGAGTTGATGTGTTTCTGTCCTAAACGGTGAACGCGATGGAAAGTGATGTGCTCTACAGTCTCTGGTGAAAGTTTGAGCTGGTTGATCAGGAAGTCCTTAACAGATTTTTCGGGGTCCTCGGTGGATGATTCAGGGATGCCGGAGAAGATTAGATTGTCTCTCATACTGCGTGACTGTATATCCAGGATGGTTTCTTGCATGGCTTTGTTCTCAGCGGTGACGGAGGTAAGTTGACTGTTTACTGTTGAGAGTTTTGTAGTGAGTGTGTCCACGGAGCTTTTCAGTGATTTGTTTTCTTCAGTGAGCGAATCGACTTGTTGTTGACTGTATTCCAGGCTGTGGCGGAGGTTTTGAAATTCTTTGTGCAGTACTTCGATTAGTGAGAGTCTAGATTCCAGGTTAGCTAAGCGCTCGTTGATTGATAAGAGTACGTCGGAACAGCAGTTTGTTTTGATCGGCGTGGAAGCTGGTGATGTTGGTGACGGCGGTGAATCGGTTGATAAGGGTGAATCCGAGGTGCGTGGTTTTTTGGCTTTGCTTGATCGGCCCATTGCAACGTTACAGAGTCTGTTGAAGTGATGGTCAATGTAATCCTCCAGTTGGTCCAGTTCCGAGTTGAAATCCAGGTTTTAAGTTAGGGTTAACGCGGGTGATGTTGTAGCGGAAAAGAAAGAGAAGAGAAAAAAAAATAAAAAAAAAATACAAAGTTTGTTTGTCTTATCTAGCAGCGGCGTGCTGCCATGTTGAATTTCGCACCCAACGCGCACACACACACACTACGTCAGTACGTCAGTACGTCATCACGCCATCCCTGCCATCCTCAGCGCTCTCCTAAGCTGGCTGTCCGCTGTTCGACGGCGGCGGTGGCTTCTCTCAGATCCAGCGATGCGAAGAGCTCGCTGAAGAGACGAAAATCAGGGAATTCAGCCTACAGCCCCTAGTGTTATACGCTAAGCCACGCCCATTCTGGCGGGCTGTGACGCTATGAAGGCACGGGCGCCCTTCATTGGGCGTGACGTCACGCCGGGCTCACTGGTAGGCTGCAGCAGTTGCCCGCAGGGCAGCCAATGAGCACGCGAGATGGCCTGCTCTAGGTCTGCTAGCTGCTGCACTGCGTTGACAAGGAATACAAAATTAAGGATAATTTTTTGGCTTTGGCTCGAGAAGATGAATCTTTCCCGTAGCGTAAGCTAAACTTACGCAATACGAGAGAACCTCTCGTAAGAGAACAGTATGAATAGAAAAGGGCCAGTAAAAAATGAAGTGGGGTACGGGTTAACGTGTTAAATAAAATCCCGTCTTTTTCATTCTACCGAGAAAAGAGCCCACTGTTGCTATAGCAACGAGCTACACTTTTATGACTGACAGATAATTCATGCAATCTTATTTCACTGTTGTATCTAATGTTGAGGTTATTTCAGATTCGTACAAAGTTTGCTTTGTACATTTAGTTTCAACTGCATTGTTAAAGAGGTCAAGCTTTACCACTCAACTGAATTGTGTGCATGCATTTTAGACACTTACATTGTTCTTGCTCCGTCCTGCAATAACTGCATCCTTGTATGAGCAAAGTTTTCTATTTACTTCAACTGCTCAGTGCTCTAGTAATATCAATGGAATGACCCATTTCAATTTAAAACCACGATAGCTCACTTACATTCACTAAAATATTGAAATGTTTTCACATTGTACATTCACATAGTACATCTCAAAATTGGGAAGATCGTGAATCAGATCGTGGATTGTGATTTTGTGTTATAATATCGTGATATGACTTTTTGGGAAGATCGCCCAGCCTTATGCTGCGTTCACACCAAACACGAATAGAGCGTCTGGCACGAGTGATTTCCATGCTTCCAAGTCAATGTAAAGATGCGTTTACGCGCAACTGGAGGTCCTGCGACGCAAATTTGCCTCATTCGCGCGTCCAGTTCGGCGAGAGTGATTTTTATTTGGTGCTTTTTGTGGATTCACTTGTTTGACGCGAATTCGCGTCTGATGCCTGAGTTGAAAAATCTGAACTTTGGCGTCAGTTCGCGCCGCGTTAACCAATCAGGAGCCAGATTGCTGCTGTCACGTGGTGAATTGACGTGATAAACGGGGGCAGGCCCGGTTTTCAGTTTATATTGTTATTTTATTTGTTTGGCCTCAATAAATTATTTGATATGTTTGGCCTCAATAAATTATTTTGTAATATGACTAAATGCCTGGTGTGGTTCTAATGCACAACAAAGCAAATATTTTATCACATAAAAATTTTATTTCAATATATGAGACATATTCATTTTGTATTGAATGCTATTTATTAGGGGTGGCACGGTTCACAAAACCCACGGTTTAGTTCGTATCATGGTTTTAGGGTCACGGGTTTTCGGTTCTGTACGGTTCTTGTTGTTATTTTTTCTTTTAATCTTTAACACTCCAGAAATTTCCTTCAGCATATGATATATAGCTTATTAGCTTAATTATCCACAATTTAGATACATTTAGATACACATACATAGATACAGTATACATTTTTTTTATATGTATTATGATCATTATGTAATCATGCACTATGAATTTGACTTGACTTTAGTTTAAGCACATTGTTGGGACCATCTCTGAGTAAAATCTAGGTGAGATTTTGATACAGCAAAAGCGAAGACATTGATGATTACATTCTTTTTGTTTATTTGGCACAACAAAAGGAGAATGTGTATTGTTATCTCTACAGGAACTTGTGCCTTTTTAGCACACAAAGATTAACTTGCATTTATCAATTGTCAAACTGCCAACTTCAGTGTAGCTCTTACAAAAAACAATATTTTAAAAGAACAAGAGAGGAACTCTTAAAGCTCTGTCTTTTAAACAAGTCAAAAAATACTTTAAACATAAATATATAATATAATGCAATAACATAATATAATGAGGCTATAACTAGCAAAGGCCATAATCATAAAGTCAAGCATAATTTTTACCAGCTTAACACAAAAACAGTATAAACAATGCTTCTATTCCCTGAGAGTGAGGATACATTTCTTTCACTTGAAATTAAAGTGCAGTATTTGGAAACTAGAGATTAAAGTGCCACTGTATGTATTTAAATATTAAAAACAAAAATGCTGGCTATCAAAATGGCTATAAAATGTTGCATAAAAAAAACACTCCTCTGTTCACTTAATTTTCATATTCTTCTGCAAGAATATCAGTTTGTCCACATTTTCTGCCAAGAGGCGAGACCTACTTGCAGTGACTATGTCCCCAGCCGTTGAGAAAACACGTTCACTTGGCACAGATGTACCTTGGACAGCGAGGTTGCGTTGGGCTAACTTAGCAATGTGAGGATACCTGTGCTCATTGCTCTTCCACCATGCGAGTGGGTCTTCATCCACAGAGATGCAGCCTGTGGCCTTGTATGAGGTGACCTCTTCATGAATGATGTCTGACAAAGGCTTTGTTCTTATTTCCTCTGTTTTAAACAAATCTGCAAATACCATTACCATGGCAGATTTTTTCTGTGGAGGAGAGGTCTCTGATGGCCCTGGCTCCGCTCGTGAGGATGAACTGGCCGTTCGGCCTTCACTGCTTTGACCCTGATGAGTATATGACAAAATAAACATTTTGGAAATGTTAATAACAACAAATAGCTCTCATGGCAGCAAAAAGTTATTCTCTACTGGGCAGTGGGGAATAGAAAAATATTACAAAGGCACAAATAGATTAAATGGGCTTGGTTTAGTAAAAAATTAAAATAAAACCGCACTTATCATTAGGATAAAAACAAAAAAATAATATATAAAATAAATCAAATTTAAGTTAGATAAAAAAACACACAAAAAACAATACCTGCTTTTCAATGTTCACAATGTCCGTGGTTAGATCGTTGTAGATTTTCTGAACACAGGCTTCTTCCAGGTAAGGCAGGGACTTGAATCTTGGATCAAGTGCTGTGGCTCTGTGCAGATAATCCTGAACACCAGGGTCATTGTATCTGCCTTTAAACTCTTTAGTGATGGCTGCCTTAGCTTCTTTGATGGTGGTACTGTCCTCTGCACTTGATGTCATGGATTTCAGTATCATCTTCTGCAGTGGGATAATCATTGAAACTGTGGGTGATGTTTCTGTGCTCATGAGGGTGATTACATTCTTCAGAGGTTTGAGATTATTAATGAGACCCTCTGCCAGTTTTGTCTCACTTTCAGTTAACAAGGCAATGTCCTTGACTTTCTTCTTCATATCCTTGTCCATCACGGTAGAGTAGATGGCAGCCTGTTGCTCCACATAACGTTCTAACATGTCATATGTGGAGTTCCAACGAGTTGTTACGTCGTGAATTAGTTTGTGAACGGTCAATTCCAGCATATCCTGCTTGGTTTTCAGAGCATGGGCAGCTGTTGTGCTTCGGTGGAAGAAGCTAACCACCTTCCTAACCTTCCCCAAGAGTCGGTATACTTGGTTTAGTGAGATTGCACTCTTGGCTGCAAGGTTAACTGTATGTGCGAAGCACCCGATCTGTGGCCAAAGTCCCGCTGCTAAATTGATAGCATTCACTATATTTTTTGCATTATCTGTAGTAACAGGAATTATGCTTTTACCCTCTCCAGTTTCCATTTCGCCACCGCGTCGGTCAACATTTCAGAGAGATGCTCACTGGTATGACTTTCATAAATGGGGCGTGTTTGCAAAACGCAGCTTCTCATCTCCCACTCCGAAGTAATATAGTGAGCGGTCACCGTGAGGAAACTTTCAGTGGCCTTGGAGGTCCATCTATCTGAAAAAGGCGTACGCCACTTCCGACGCACAAGTTGTGTTTTATAAAAACAAACTTGACGGGAAAATTTGCTCACCTGCAAGCAAACTCTGACTCATGCGTACTAACATTTTGGAGATTGAGCAGTTTGGCGACACCGATGGTGAGCTGGAGTTAAATGTCTTTTTGGTCACTTTTGGACAGAAAATCTAAAGAAAATTATACACGTACAGAAAGATAATACAATTATAATTTCACTCACCAAGCCTATCACAAGAAGCAAATATCCATCCCTTCTTAAATGTCCGCGCCAGCGAGCGCGTTGGGCCGTTTAGTGAAACTGATGCATAGTTTGAAACTAAAACTGTAAATCTTCATTATAAGTCCTAATCATAAATACAGTGCATGTTCACAATAACAGTTTAAATAAATAAAAGAATGATTCAAACTATGTTTGACTTCTGATGTAAACATTTAGATTAAATATGCCATTCTGATTAATGGAGTTAAACACTTAAATTACATGAAATCATTACTGAGAAGTTACAACATTTTTTATTTTCAATAAATAGAAATATTTGTTGTGGATGCAATGCTTTCGAACACTTTTCCTCTGGCATGCTGTGTTTTAATGTTTTATCTACATAGATAATTGCTTATCATGATAATAGCAGATTGTCTGAGAAAATAGTTTAGTGCAAATAATGCACAACAAGGTCTATCTGTTTCCATTACAAATATAAATCAATTAAAAATACTCCTTGGCCAGTGGGAAAGATTGAGAAAAACTTTCTCTGAAATGTATTTTACACTATTTGATTTATTTATTCAAAAACAAGACAAGGATTGGCTACTAAACAGGGGCGGTTTCTTCATTAGGGCGATTGGGCGGCGCACCACCACCAAAGTGTGAAAGGGACTTTTTCAATCACATTCACAATCTCATTCACCACAGAGTTCCGCTAGCCGTCACTGTGCCTCTGGATATAGTCCAATCAGCGTCGTGTCACGTTCTGTGGAGTACCGCCTCTTTTTGGGCGATTTCACTCTGGCTGTGAATCGCCCAGAGTGTTCCCATAGACTTACATTCAAAGATTTTTTTTTTTTCGAACTGCAGGCACTGCAATGCATTCTCTATGGGTTCCGGGAGGGCTCGCACTAACGTGCTTACGTCATCATACGTATCCTTAACTTGTGCAGCGATTGGTTGGAATAAACATACACTATTAAAAATCTTTAAGATTAAGTGACAAATAATATTTGAAAACAATTTGGAATTTGAACAACAAGAAAAAATGAAACACTACTTTAATATCTTTATCAAATGTGATTTAAAAATAAAAAATAAAAAAGAACGAGAGCGAGAGAGACTGTTGGGACGTCTCGCGAGTTGAGGCCAGTTGAACTTGAACAACGTCATGGCGAACGCAGTTAATTCTATCGTGTCATTAAAGGAAATACCATTCAGCCGTCGTAGTAATCAGGACCAGAGCTCATTTCAGGAGCAGGAGCAAGTAACAAGTTAGCAACAGGAACAACAAGATCTAGGAGGGCCTTGGGAGAAGAAAGACAAGCAGAGGAGGTATTTATTGCTGACCATTTAAATACTCGAGTGTTGGAAAATCTCACTTTGTTTTTACAATCAGTTTAGAAAAGGATGGTAGCAGTATTTTTTACTCCAAGCATTGTACTTTGTGTTGGTGTTCGAATGGAATGTACAAATTTCAATCTTTATCCTACACTTCAACGATTCAGTCAACAATATTATTTGTCGCCACCTAGTGGAATCTTTAATAAAATAAACTTTAATCTTTAATAAAATCTGATTGAAAATGCATTTACCCTTGTCAAACTCCATTTGAGCTTGAATTTTGGTAAAATGTTAATACACACACACACACACACACACACACACACACACACACACACACACACACACACACACAAATCATCGCTGTCGGATGGAAGCCTTGTATGTCCAAAACTATTACTTTTCAGGAAACGTAAGAAAACCTGTTTTAAGTTGATTCCTGTACATCTCAAACCCTAAAGTTAAAACTATTAAAACGTCTGCATGCGATAAAGTTGATTGAAACATTTGCCCCCCTGAGAGATTTTGCAGGAGCCGCCACTGCTATTAAATGATTTTTATTAATGTAACTAATGTGACAGAAAATCCGTATTTCATATTTTCTAATGTCTTGTACCGTTAAATATGTTATCACGTGGATGAATAATCATATGCAATTGATATGAAGATGAGGATATGCATAGTAAAACTAGGCATTGTAGCGTATGCGTCTGGATGAATCATGATTCGTGTAAGCTGAATCATCGTTGTTAATGAACACATTTTTGCTAAGTTTCCTTAAACTGCAAACTCTGACTGTCTAATAATTAACCGGCTCAGCGCCAAAAAGTCTGGGGAAGATGGCCCTTTCGACACTTTTATGGCCCTCCGAGTGATGCCAGAACAGTCTACACATTCCCCCCAGCTCTAGGTCCGAGCTTCAGAGAGATTTTAATCGGCTCTCCGAAGAGACTGAGAAAGCTCTCTCCAAAACGCACACAATCCTCCTTACATGTCTTCCTTCCTACCTTCAGAATCCGCTTGATCTGGCCAAGGCATATATGTATATGAACATACCGTAAAATGTATTTTACTATGCTGTACAATATTTAGAGTGATTCTTACTAAATTCTGACACTGTCATAAAACATCTAAATGACCGTCCTGACAAGACAAAAGAAATTCTGCCGCCAAAGTTTCGTTGAATGTCATTGGCCAGGGCTCCCCACAGAGGGTGTGACATCTTCATGCTTTAAAATCACTGATCACCAAGATCAGCTCTCTCTTACCTCTCTCCTCTTCCTCGCATCATGCAACGCATGCGTGATCCCCCTCCGGGGATCTTTTCCTTTGTTTGTTTGTTTCTTTAAGTTTTTATTTTCCATTTTCGAATTCTCCTTTGTTCATTTCCACCGACGAGTGAAACAGACATTCACCTCAAACAGACATTCAAAATCGCCGCGCTTGGGTCGCTCTGGAAGAATGAGTGAACACGTAACACTCCCAGGATCGAGACACACACGCCTTCTTCATATCAGCCACACAAAAGAGCTATATATGTGCAAGTATTTCGTTTACTAAGCTTTCATAGCACTAAGATTTGTTTACCCCCGTTTAGGGTGATGTTGATTTCTTGTGGTCTCTCAGAGCGTTTTGTCTAGGTGAATTTTGTCAAACTGTGATCCTTACGGATCTCTCTCTCTCCCTCTCTCTCTCTCTCTCTCTCTCTCTCTCTCTTTATTTATGCATTCTCTTTCATTGTCGTTGTATTTTGTTGTAAATACATTTTATTCCTTGTAACGTTAGTAACCGTATACATAGTTTTCCTTTATTAAATTCATTATATACATCTATTGATTCTGTATCTCGCTTATATACAAGTCCCTTTAATGTTGCGATCTAGCTACGTGCTTTACAAATTTATTGATACTTAAAGAGGACTCGTTATAGAACAGGAAAGTTATTCCTTGTGGCCAGAGGAATAACTTCTCTTGAAAGTCTATAAAGTAGGATAATTTTGTGAGGTTTAATGAGATCGAATCATCAGGTTGGCTGGACAAACATTCGGTCATAAATTAATCCCTTAAAGATTATCCTGACGATCGATCTATGATAGACATAATTTATATTTTAAATATTTAATTATAATCCGTTTTGATTAAGTATTGATATACAATCGAGCTGATAATAACCTGTCTGTAAAATATAGTCTACATATGCAATTAATTATAATCCTTTGTGGTTTATTGTCTAGGTACCAGTAATGCGCGGGTTGATCCAAAATGAGCGGGTGCCTGCGGTCACCCGCGGTTACGAGTCATCCAAATATATTTTTAATGATATTCGGGTCGTGGTCGGTCGGCTCATTTGAAATAAAGATGCCGATTAAACCTTTGTAATTTATATAGTACTATACACAATTTTCTATGAAATACATAGGCCTACACTTTATCGGCTGAATTACTGGTGCGAAGATGACGCACGAGGCACAAGCTCAGTCTGCAGGTAGAGATGGAGGCTGCAAGAGAAAAGGTGAAGACTGGGGAGTGGAAGCTCCGCAAATACACAAAAAGAAAGAGCAAAGTGTGGGAGACATTTGCCGAAATATTGAAAGATGATGACCAAAGTGCTGGCTTTGTCATGTGTACTTCTGGCGATGCTATTTACACATTTGATAGCCACAAAACTGGCACATGGCGCGTCACAAGTGCGGCCCCGGAAAGCCATCACAGCCGAATAGAGCAGCTTCAGGCCACAAAACTATAGATGCCTATATGCGCCCTGACCACACGAAAATTCCTGTTCAAGTGAAGAGTAAATTTGTGGATTACTGCGTGGAATTTTGTTGCACAGACCTGCGCCCCTTTGATATTGTTTCGGGGGAAGGTTTTAAGAAAGTGGCCCAGGGTCTCCCCAACATTGGAGCACGTTATGGCTCAGTCGACGCAAATGGAGTGCTTCCTCATAGGCAGACAGTCTGTGATCGAGCTAAAAAACAGGCCAAGGTCGAGAAAAAAGCCTTATCCGAGGTTCTGAAGTCAGTGGTGCATGACAATGGAGGGGTTGCAATAACGACTGATATGTGGACTGATGATTTTAACAGAAGGTCCTACACTGTCTTGACGTGCCATTATATCACAGAGGATTGGAAGCTGGCAAGCCGTGTTATGTGCACAGTGGAATTCGATTGCACATTGCCCAAAACAGCAATCAACATCCACAAACAGATTAATGAGCAGCTGTGTTCTTATAGGATCTCATTTGATCAAGTGGTGCTCGTGAGTGACCAGGGCTCTAACATTAAAGCTGCCCTAAAAAATTATCACTGGATACCATGTGCAGCCCATGTTCTGAACACAATTCTGAAACATACGTTCAGTGGATCTGACATTGAGGAGGTAACGGAGATTATTGACGCGTGCAAGGGCATTGTCAAATATCTTAAAAAAGCCAGTGCAAGCACAGCTCTCCCACATGGCTTAGTCCAAGAGTGTGAGACTCGTTGGAATAGCAAAATTGACATGCTCAAATCTATGAGCAAGCAATACAGGGAAATTAACGAACTACTCGAAAGCAGGGGGCAGTCAGAGCGCATGGAAGGCATATATCAAAACACGCTCACAACCATGATCAATTTTCTTGGAGCCTTTCAAGAAAGCATCTGAGGAGTTGCAGGGAGAGGAATACCCGACACTGCATTTAGTGATGCTGTGGTTTTACAAGCTGGGTGCACACTGCCAACCAGTCTTTGGAGACCCCGTGTACATAGTTTTGCTCCGTACGTGCGCACTTGCTCTACTCCATTCAAAGTTAATCCTCACAGACACGCACAAAATCGCCCTCTTCCTCTGCCCCCGCCACAAAAGTCTCAAAATGATGACCGAGACTGAAAGAAAACATCTCCACATAACCGTTGGCAACCTCATATACCCTGTGTCTTTTGAAGCCGCGGACTCTCCTGAGACTTCAAGCACTTCAGCACCATGGACATCTACAGGCGAGTGTAAGTGGCTGCGTTATTAATGATGAATGGGATATTTCAATTTAATGCTGGTAAATGATATTATTGACAAATGCTATTTTACCTTCCATAGACGTCACTAGTGAAGGTCAGAGAGAGAAAAGACCTAGAGTGGACTTCGCTGAATGGGCCAATGATGCCACTGATGTCGGCTTAACGAACGAATTGGAGCGGTACCGTGCTGCACACTTTACGCTGGATGACTGTGACGAGGACCGGTTACTTGAATTTTGGGAGAGACAGGCACCCACCTTCCCGAGGCTTCGTGCATTGGCAAGGAGGATCCTCTGCGTTCCAGCATCAAGTGCAGCCATTGAGTGCACGTTCAGCTCCGCAGGTCGAATCATAGAGTTGAGAAGAAACCGTCTCAACCCAGGGACGTTTGATTCAATATTATTTCTACACAGCGCGAGCAAAGCTAAAAATAAGTAGGCTAATCTTCTGTTTTAGGCCACCAACATTTTAAGCCCTTTTAAGCCCAAGTTAGGCTTACTGTATCTGATTTAGGTTCCTGTGTTAGTTTTATGGATATAATTGTGTAGGCTAAACAATGCAGCCTATTTTATTTTCTTATACAAATGCATATTTTGCGTTTATCTTGTATTAGGCTACTTTTTTTTTTTACCAACAAGTGGCAGCCTTTAACCTTCTTTTTAAGCCCAGGTTAAGTTTACTGTGTGTTTCAGTTTTACTTTCATGGGTATTTGTGAACATTTATTTATGGATATTATAGCCTCAGTCTTTGGCTATGAAGTTAGCCTACCTGTTTTTGTTCGTCTAAAATGCTTTAATAAAGACTTTATTAACATATTCTATGCCTGCATTTTGTGCTTGTGAGAGCTTCAATTGGGCATCCACGTGACGAAATAGCCTAAGCCTACTAATACAAGTGGGAAATCCTTATTTACCTTTTGAATGTTGAGCGTTATTAACTTTTGAATAAATGCTGACGCGGGACAAAATGCCCGATTTCCCAACATGTTGAACTGAGCAATGCCATTGTACCATTTTAATAGACTACTTTTAAACGCATATAGCTCAGTAATGTCAGTTTTATGTACCTATTTTTTGTATTTGTATGTTTTTATGTATGTGCCCCCGCACCCCTAGTTCCTACGTCTATGGCCCAATGACGCTACGATGAGCATTTACTACTTTTAAAAAATGCGGGTAAGGAAGCGGATCGGGTACAATATTTTCTTTATTTTTTTGCGGTCCGAGTTGCGGGTGGGTTAGTTGAAAACGTTGGTCGGTTGCGGGTTGTTTATACATTGACCCGCGCATCACAGCTAGGCTAGGTACATATATGAATGCAGATGCAGGGAACATATTATCCCTTTTTGGGATTTAACATGATTATCTGGGTCAAACCCGTATGAATAATTATTAATTGAAAAATTACTAATTTTTGAAAACATATCCCCAAAGCCTGACCCAGGTTCCTTACAGCGTTGTAAGCTCCATATATGGTTGTTGGGAGCAGACGCATGTGCGCACAATCTTTCGCTAACTGGGGTTTATAAAGTGAATTCTGAGCAGGTTCGGCCGTATGCACGGTTTTATAAGTCTGAATATTTTTTTTTTGGCTTTCTGGCGCATGTACACTTTTAGTAAGGATCCTACGCACAGTTTTATAAATGAGGCCCCAGATCTTCATTACACCCCAACACAGTAGAAGATCTGATCACCAATGCCAAATCCGCATTGAGGGTCCACTTTTGGAGGCGTTCGAAGCTAAGTGAAGAGATGGAGGAGGAGGGAGAGAGAGCCAGAAGACCAAATTTCAAATCCTGGCCACAGATGTGTAGAGCCCCAGTGATTGCTGGTGTTTGTTGGTGTTGTTTTAAATTAAAAAATATGTATATATAATAATAATAATAATAATAATCTGTAAATACTCCCTGACCTTGCACAGCCTGTGTGCAATGAAATGCACTAGGGGAAATGCATATTGCGCAGGCAGTGCGTCCATGCTGAGGGGGACCTCGGTCTGGGAATACCACTGGGAGGATTCTTGAACAGGTCTACCTGTGCCTGGCCAAATCAACTGTCAGTTGAATACCTATCTCAGTACATCCAATATTTCTGATACTTGATCAGCCAGCATCTTCCAGTCCCTAGCAGCTTCCAGTTGTCCTGGGCGAGAATTGGTGTTAGCACCTTTTCTTGGTGGTTGCTCACCAGGGCGGAGGAATATTGTCTTCTGCGTGTAATGTTTTGCTAGAACAGGCGGCAACTTATTGGTCATACTACGCTTGCCTTCCAATGCTAAAGCCAAACATCGCAATACTTGGTCATAGCGCCAAGTAAACTGACCCTGGCTAAGAGCCACCTTACATCCTGTCAAAATGTGCTTTAATGTGGCAGGTGATGAACACAAAGGACAAGAGGGATCCTCTCCTACCCAGAGGTTTAGGTTCTGCGGTGATGGGAGAACATCATATGTTGACCTAATAAGGAAACTGATCCTACTCTCTTCCATTGACCAAAGGTCTTGCCAGCCCCTTTTGCGTGTTTCCACACTCTCCCATCTCATCCACTCTCCCTGCTTGGCCTGGGAAATGGCCTTTATACATCTCATCCTCTCCTCCTGCTTTCGCACCTCGTTGACTACCAGCTTCCTCCTTTTGAGCTGGGCTTGCCTTGTGCCATTAAGGAGGAGCTAAACTCAGCCCAAAACCCCCTCTTCAATGCTGTACCTGTCCCATGATATCCCCAATTTGAAGGTCATCCTTTGCCTCTACTACAGATTTCTTTGCTGACCACTTTCTACCAGTTTTTACCACAGGGGCTGCCTCCCTTACACATTTGTTGCGTGACTCTGCTAAAGTAATTTCCAGTCTGACCTTGGCACACATAAACTCCTCGGTTAAAGCAGAGACTGGCAGCTGCAATACTCCTTTACTATAAAGTCCCACTCTGCTGAGGCAGCGTGGAACTCCCAACCATTTCCTGATGTATGAACTTATTAACGCTTCCAGCTTATCCACTGTTGTCAAAGACACCTCGTACACAGTCAGCGGCCACAGCAACCTTGGCAGTAGACCAAAGGTTTACAGAAAGCACCAGAGTTTCAGTTTGCCTGGTAGAGCACAGCTGTTTATGCTCTTCAACCCTTCCACTGCTTGTCGTCTAACTTCTCCCACTCGAACTGTGTCCTTTAGATCCCCATCGTACCATCTCCCTAGACTCTTCACTGGCTTCTGAGAAACTGTTGGTATTGCCTCACCATTAATGAAGAATGTTTTATCTACTACCTTGATTTAGAGGGCTTAAATTGCATTCGTGCCCATTCAATATTATCTGTTAACTTCCCCAATAACCGATTAGTGCAGGCTACCGTTGTAGTCATGGTTGTCATGTCATCCATGTATGCTCTTATTGGTGGTAGTCCCATCCCAGAAGCCAAGCGCTCTCCGCCTACTACCCATTTTGATGCCCTAATGATTTCTTCCGTTGCCATGATAAAAGCCAGTGGAGAAATGTTGCATCCTGCCATTATTCCAACCTCTAAGCATTGCCATGTAGTGCTGAATTCTGGAGTTGAGAAACTAAATTGCAAATCTCCAAAATAGGCTTTCACTAAATTTGTTATCGACATCGGTACCCTGAAAAAATCAGATGATGCCCAAAGAAGCTCACATGCACTGAACCATATGCATTAGCCAAATCCAGGAATGTCACGTGGAGCTCCTTCCTCTCCTTTTTAGCTGATTGAATTTGTTGCCAGATAACACTGATGTGTTCTAAGCATCCTGAGAATCCTGGAATGCCCGCTTTTTGAACTGAAGTGTCAATGAAGCCATTCTTTAATAGGTAGGTTGACAATCTCTGAGCAATAATGCTGAATGAAAATCTTGCCTTCGACGTTTAATAGTGAAATAGGGCGAAACTGACTGATGCTTGTAGCATCTTTTTCTTTGGGTATAAAGACTCCCCCTGCTCGGCGCCATGCTCTAGGTACAACCTGCTTTTCCCAAGCCACTTTTATCAATTTCCACAGAATTCGTAGAACTCCTGAAGCACTCTTGTACACTCTGTACGGAACTCCATTAGGCCCTGGAGATGATGAAGCCTTTGCCTTTCTCACAACCTGCTCCATCTCTTTCCACTTAGGTGCACAGACCTCCATTTGGTATTCTGGTGGATTGACAGGTGGGATGTCTGACGGAATTGACATAGGCTCATGCCTTTTTTGCATCTGTATGCGTTTCCTCTAAATATCTCTCTAGCTCAACCTTAGATGCATTTAAAGTGCCATTCTTCTCACTGGTGAATAACTTCTTTACAAATTTGAATGGATCTTTATAGAAATTAGCCCTCGCACGCTCCTTTTTGTAGCGTTTCCGCAGCCGCTCAGCTCAGCTGTTGCAAGCTTATCTTTTATGGCCCTTTGTAAGAGATTGAGTCCCTCCTTCTGACTTTGTTCCGCTCTTTTCCATTGCTTCCTCAGCTGTCTCCTTTCTCTAACTAACCCTTCAATTTTCTGCTGCCGTCTAGACAATCCAGGAGTAGTTTGTACTTTTTCCTTCCTTTTTTTCCACACCAAACCTCTCACTTCCATATGCGTAAATGATGTCCCCAAATTTATCCAGCTTCTTTTCAACTGTACCAGTTAATCTTTCCAATGCAAAGCATAGATCTTTGTTTTCTCTCTTATGCTGGTTAGTCTGACCGGGTTCACAAGAATCAATGTGTTCATCACTAACTGTGCAAACCCTCCTCTGCTCTATGACAGGGGTGCTGATATCCTGCAAACTGTGGTTTGCTTCCTGTCGCTGGATTTCATTCGACTGACTTGACTGACTTCGTAAGAAGATTATGAAAATCCGAAATTGCTGGAACATTTTAGATATGGAAATAGATATTTGGAAACTGCCTGAAGCGAGGAGCACGTTCTTTTAAAACTGGACCAGTGAGTGGGAACTGAATGCTTGAGTGCTTTAAATGGTGCCAACCCATTGTGGAGTTAATTTTAACCGAGCAGTATAACAACTAGTTATTAGTAAATTAGACCAGCGTGCTGGGTTTAACATTTAATAGAACCCAGCTGGGTTAATGCAGCCCAGTGCTGGCTATTTTTACCCAGCATTTTTAGTGTTTGATATTATCAATCATTTAGTGTTTGGTAACATCATATGATCATAAAAACTATTTAAACTTTACATTTACTTCTTTAAACCATATTTAAAGAAAAGGCATGATTGTAAAGGATTTTGTATTTTATATATAATTACCCTGAACAAAACAGCAGATGGGCTGAATGAAAACTCACTCTTGAACTCTAGGTGATGCTTATGTAACCGCAGAAATAGAGAGGTTACCCCTGTACACAAAGCAGAACTGCACTTGAAATAAATGTAATTTATAATAAACTTTATTCAGCATTATACAGAGGTATGAAGAAAGAAAAAAAAACACCATTGATTTCCCACATTTATTTAAAAACACCCCTCCAAAATAATAATAAAAAACAGCTTTATAATTGTACTGACATTCCATTTAATTTTGGGCAATGCTTTTTACTGTGAATCTGTGTAGTTTTGGAACAATTGAATCTCTTGCCACATTGATGGCATTGATACGGCTTCTCTCCAGTGTGAATTCTCTCGTGCGCTTGCAGAGCTCCTAACTGTTTGAAACTCTTTTCACAGTATGAACACTTGTAAGGTCTTTCTCCAGTGTGGATCCTTTGGTGCACTTTTAACTGAGTGGCTGTAGTAAAAGCTTTACCACAATCAGAGCATAAATACTCTTTCACACCAGAGTGTATTTTCTGATGGTCTTTAAAACGGCCCAGCCATGAAAACGTCTTTCCACAAATAGAACACAGGTAAGGCTTATCTTTTGTGTGAACTTTCCTATGGCCCTTTAAATCTGATTCCTTAACAAACTTCTTATCGCACTTATCACAATCAAATGGTTTTTCTCCAGAGTGAGTGAGCTTATGAACTCTGAGACTATATGACCATTTGAAACTCTTTTCACACAGATCACATGTAAATGGCTTCTTTTCATTGTGAATTTGCATGTGACTACTAAGGTTTCCTTTATTTATGAAACTCTTTCCACACTGAGGGCATGTGAACGGCTTCTCACCTGTGTGACGTCTTGTGTGAACAATAAAGACTGAATTGCATGAGAAGCTCTTTCCACATTGAGGACAGGTAATAGTCTTTTTGGCTTTTGCTCTTTGAGATTTTGTGTGTCCTTTTCTTTCTCCAGTTCTGGCATCATGAAGATCCTGAATCTGATGTTTATTCTCCATTTCATTCAATTCTTCACTTTCCTCTTGCACATTCTTTGAGTCTAAAATGGAAATATAATATTTTTAGAAGTGATTTTTAAAACGCACTTCTATTTGTCATATGCAATTTTTTGCTTCCATGAATCTTTCACTACTATCTACAATTCTGTTCATCTAACAGAAAATGTATTTCATTCAGGTTTTTCAGACATCATTAATGAATAATCAAGAATGGACACCAACCTCTTTGTTCCTCTGTATCTTTATCTTTCACTCTACATGCTTCTGAATTTCTAACATCACCACTGTCCCCTTTAATTACCTCCATCTTTACAACAGCTTTCATTTGGGAATGGCTTTGATGAAGGTGTGAGCAGTGATTGCTATGAGGTACAGAGGACCAGATCTGAAAAAAAAAGTACAGACATTATTTCATACAATTAATTCCACTTCAACTTTATTCAATGATTCAACAAATTAAATGCATTTTAAATCTTAAATGAGACCACTGTGTCTGACACAGAACAAAAAAAGAGCTATAATAAAATTGTAACCTTGTCGTAGGGCTGTGCAAAAATAGACCTCGTATACACTGTTAGTGAAATGTGACCCAATTCCGAAAAAAAATTTTTTTCTCATATGCGAGACAGATCAGATGTGTTCTATGACCGTGTAAACAGGAAAAAAACGCATGCATTCGGATACTTCGAGATCGATATCAGGCCTTGTTCATATGTGGAAATAAATCAGATGAGAGCAACGCATCTTGCATCTGCAAAAAAGACGGATGGGCCGACGAAACGTGTTGTCGTGGGAGAGGAATGTGGACAAACATTGACAACATATCAAAGGTTGGCTTGCACATCCTAAAATTTCGGACCCACTGTTCCTCGTTAAAGCCCGCCACAATATGCTGCCACCAGTCTTGAGATCTGTATATACGCAGGCTGCAATGATGGCCCTTTTTGTCCTCCTCCACCTCAAAATCATAGTGCTGTTTGGTGAACTTTGCATATATTGTAGAGCTAGCATCAAGCATATTTAGCATTCGTCTATCTGTGCAAGAGAATTTAACCCTTTAAGCATGCGCGATGTTTCAGATAGTATGACAAGTGTAAACACATGAATCGGATATGGGTCACAATTGAAAGAATGTTTAAACGGACGGTCAAAAAAATCCAATATAGGCAACAAATCAGAATTGGGAATCAAGGCCTGCAGTGTAAACGAGGCCATAGATGCAGCTAACTATCGCAGTGTTTTTTTTCACGATAGTGTATCGATATTTCAACCTCTAATATTGATACTTACATTTTTTTTAAAATCATGTTTTAAACGGATTTAAAATGACGTTAAGATTTATTAAATCCCTTTGCGTGTCAAACAACCTCTTTAGTTCCTGCTGAACGCTGACTCGCTGTCTACAAAGCTAACAGTTGCCCATCATATCAATTCATTTGGCCATGTCTCAGAAGTAGCCTAAGTGGGAGCGAGCATGATGGAAAATATGAGCGCCTGCACAAGAGCACAGGCACTAAAAGCCTGTCAAACAGTGCCTGGTTACTGGACCATGTGATCTTTGAGCCTTATTGCGCTAATACTGTCAAATTTATAGTAACAATGTTTACATAAACACATTTGAGAGAAAATCGTGTGTGTTTCAAATGCATGTATATTAGATGCATACATGTCGGTCTTAAACTGACAGTAGCCTAATATTAAACATGCCATCATTAATGTAAGAATAAGTGCAAATATATATTACAAGTTTGTGTCTGTCAATGTATTTTATGAGCATTTCATATGAATGGCATTCTACACATTTGTGGCTACTTGTCTGCAGCTTCAAATTCAGAATACAGGGTTGTGACTATTGTAGGGTGGTGATGGCATAATGGATAAGACACATGCCTTTGGTGTGAGAGACCCGGGTTCGAATCCACTGTGAAACACCATTGTGTCCCTGAGCAAGACACTTAACCCCGTAGTTGCTCCAGAGGCGTGCGACCTCTGACATATATAGCAATTGTAAGTCGCTTTGGATAAAAGCGTCAGCTAAATGAAAAAATGTAATTGTCTGCGAGTGCAAATTTCAACATTCAGATTTTTATTTTACAGGTTTTCACATTGGAGCTGTGATTGTAATTTTTTGCGTACATGTACGAATATTTATTGTACAAGTTCTCAAATTCACATCTCATGCTCTCGAGTTGTGCTACTCTTTTACCTTCATAGTAAAATGGTCCGCAACATAACCCCGGTGTGCTCATTTAGTTTTTCATTGTGTCTACCTTACGTTTGACGATTGAGCAGCATGAACCTGCTTAATCGACGATTGATACGTTTTATCAATTAAATGTATTATCGCTGATTAATCATTAACATCCCTACTTTCTATATATAATTTAATCACAGATTAAATCAAATATTATTTTCATCCTACTAAGAGAAACATTGTGAACCTGACAATTTTGTCACTGGTTGATTTACTGAGATTTACAGCAATAGAAACTATTTTGAGACAGAACATCTGACTGTACATAAATCATTACATTTCAGAAATCACTGATGATTTTGGTTTAACACATACATAATCACTGCATATCAAACAATCTGTAAAAAAACAATAGTGACACAGTAAAAACTTATTTTACTCACATAAGTGTGTTGCGCCGTTTTTGTCGGATCCAATATAGAAGGCACAGCACCGTTTTTTAATCTCAGTCTCTCTGCAAATCCAGCGTCGAACTGTTTCTTGTTTGCAAAGGAATCCGCAGCAAAATGAAGCGAACAAACGCACAGTGTCTTATTTACACGATCTGGAACTTCATTAAAAACAAAGTTCAACCACGCATTCCTAATGTTTGAATCAGAAGGAAGGTTATGCAGCGACTGGGTTTTTCTACAACTTGGCACTGCACAATATTTTGCAATCTTCAAAGGCATGTTTATTGCTCAGTTGACCGATCCAGTGTTAGTCACATTATTTACCTAAAAAAAAGAAAGAAAGAAAAAAGTTATTCACCTACCAGCTACTTGTCATGCGTGAATCAGTGGGCGGAGTTACAGCGGTAATGATGTAGAAGTAGGCATTGATCATAGACACAGACCTATGATATCATAATAGACATTTCTAAACTAGTCATTTTCTGGGCTTGGTTTCAATAAAATCTGTTTTTGGACTAACAAGGAAGTTTTCAGTTTTGAAACTTATATAATATTCTTTTAATATGATTACCTCTTATATGTCAAAATATCAAGGAAATTTTTACTCATCAATTGATGACCCCTTTAAAAACTTAATTATAAATGTACATTATAATTATAAATGTCTGCCCTTTGGAGTGAGTAGGGCATAAGGAAACTATGGATTTAGTTACCTCGACAAAATGATCTCTTGGCCACACCATAATATCACGTTCCCACAATATATATATATATAAATTTAAATTTAAGAATTTAAATATCTTGGCGTTGTATTAGATCCTACACTGTCCTTTAAAAATCATGTCAAATGTCTTTCAAAAACTGTTAAATTTAATCTTGCAAACTTCAAATATATCAGACCATCATTTTCATGTAAAGCAGCCAGAATGTTTCTTCATTGTATTATTTTTTTCTCATATTGAATATTGTTTTATAAATTGGTCACTCACAAATGCCACAACGCTTAAACCAATTGAGTCACTCTTCAAACCAGCCTTAAAAATATTTGATAGAAAACCCCTCTCACATCACCATTGTTCAATATTACAGAAATATAACTTAAGTTTTGAAAATTTTCTAAAGCTAAAATATGCCTGTGCTGTATATAAGATCCTGCATGGACTTGCCCCACCCCCACTGAGTGAATACATTACATTAAAAAAACAGGGTGAGAGAAGAAGTGTTACCAGGGCTTCCATCAGACCTGCGTGAAGTTGGCCCCGCACACAACGCAAAACGTCGTCAAAATAGGCTCAATCGTTTGTGCTCCGTCTGTGCTGTATAAAATTTTGTTTGTGCTGCTTCGGTTTTTTAGATAATAAAATAATATTTTTTGGTCATTCTGAGGTCACTCAGCCCCCCACATGATCCAAATTCACACAAAATAGTCTCGTTCGTTTGTGCTTCGTTTGTGCTGGTTTATGCCGGTAAAATTTTCGTTTGTGCTGCGTCGGGTTTTAAAATATTAGACATTAAATTATTGTTGATGACGTCACTCAGCCCCCCACATGATCCAAATTCACCCAAAATAGTTTCGTTCGTTTGTGCTGTAAAAAGTTTCGTTTGAGCTGCTTCGGTTTTTTAGATAATAAGATAGTACTAATATTTTTTGGTCATTCTGAGGTCACTCAGCCCCCCACATGATCCAAATTCACCCAAAATAGTCTTGTTCGTTTGTGCTTCGTTTGTGCTGGTTTGTGCGGTAAGAAATTCGCTTGGGCTGCGTCGGGTTTTAAAATATTAGACACTGAATTATAGACGGTGACTTCTCCAGTCCCTTTTTTATCTACTACAGTAGAAGTAGGCCTAGCCTAAGACCGAAACGGCAAACCAAATCACAATATTCACTTTTGTTACCTATCCTGTGCTTTTTCAACTTTTAACGGACACTGCGGATCGCAGGATGTGTGGAATGTAACACGAAAACTACAAGGTAAGTGTTTTTATGTTGTTTTGTTAGTAGCCTAACATAATATGAACATTGTCATAAAAACACGCACCATAATCTGTTTTGCTGTGTTTAGCCTATACAGGGTGTGTGTGTGTATTCTTTTTTCTTTTTCTAAACGTCTCTTAAGCTCACCAAGGCTGATTTTTTTTAATATGATACACTGATATTAATAAAATTAAAATGTAATTTAGTCCTGTGATGTCAAAGCTGAATTTTCTGTATCATTACTTGACTACATGTCACATGATTCTTCAGAAATCATTGTAAAATGTTGATTGATCAATTATTATTGGTGCTCAGTTAAGAAAGATTTTAAGCGTGGGTTTTGGATGCTTAATGTTTGTGGAATCCGTGATCATTTTTTTCACTTTTGATTAGGCCTATTTAATGCGTCCCTTGCTAAATAAAAGTAGTATTTTTATATACATTACTTAACCAAAAACTTTGAATGGTTGTATATCTTGGTTTCAAGAAGAAGCAAAAAGAACAACATTAAGCAGCACAACTGTTTTCAACATTGATAACGATCAGAAATGTTTCTTGAGCATCAAATTCATAACATCAGCATATTAGAATTATTTCTGAAGGATCATGTGACACTGAAGACTGGAGTAATTATGCTGGAAATTGATGTTTGATCACAGGAATATATTACACTACTATATATTCACATAGAAAACAGCAGTGAAATAATATTTCAATATATTACTGTATTTTTCATCAAATAAATACAGCCTTGGTGAGCAGAAGGGACTTCTTTGAGAAACATTAAAAAATGCTCAAACGTTTGACTGGTGTGTGTGTGTATGTACAGTATGTGTCTGTGTAGGCTATAATATAATTTATTTAATAACTATTATTATTATGTAGCCTATGTGTAAATTCATGTCAATGAATTAAGTCAAAATGATTAAACTTTTTAAATTTAATCATGTACTATCGAACATCCATTAACAACAAAAAAATTGACCTTTAAAAACTTAAAAACACTTAATACTGACAAGTTACTGTCTTTAAACCAAAAATACCACACAAAGTAATAGACTTGAGTGCAAACTTCCATAAAATAGCACACTACATCTCCTGAACAAATGATGTGATGACAAAGTCTTTGTCAATTCTACTTTAAAAGTGTGCTCACCTAGAGGATATTTTTGCTGTTCTCGTGCCCAAACTTGCTGAAGTTACATTTAAACTACAACTTAAGGGCACGAATCCATTTTGCCCAGAGAGAAAGTGAGTGACAGAAAAAAATATAGTCTGACAATGTCTGAACACCATGAAGTTTTTTTAAACAATACAGGGACTACAAAAACACTGATACGAAATGAATGTTCTATTAAATCATTTTTATTAGCATCTAACATTTTGGTAAGAGATTTAATATAACAACCCCGAACTGACTTCATAAAAATAGATGAACATGTCTTAGAAATAGCCTAAGTAACCAGAATGACCATTACTAACTATTTTTGATCTTGGTGACCAATTCAATTATCTATTTTATTCAGTCAGCTTGTAGCCTATAGCCTAATAAATAACATTTATAATTTGATTTAATGTCATATGTTAGAAGCCGACGCAGCACAAAGATTTTTTTTACCGCACAATCCAGCACAAACGGAGCACAAACGAACAAGACTATTTTGTGTGAATTTGGATCATGTGGGGGGCTGAGTGACCTCAGAATGACCAAAAAATATTATTTTAATATCTAAAAAACCGAAGCAGCACAAACGAAACTTTTTACAGCACAAACCAGCACAAACGATTAAGCCTATTTTGACGACGTTTTGCGTTGGGTGGGGGGCCAACTTCACGCAGGTTTCCATCAGGGGTGATTGTGTGGTACCTTACAGGTGTACAACATTTGGACAATATGTGTTGTCAATTAAGGGGTCAGAGATTTGGAACAAACTACCGGTTATTAGAGAATGTCCGACGTACCCCAGTTTTAAGAACCAACTTAAACAATTGGCTCAAGACACATCAAATTTGTGACCATTAACTACATTTTTTGCAAATCGAGGTATATGGATAAGATCACTGTAGTATTGTTTAAGTATTTGTATGTATACCAAACTAGATCCAGCACTTTATTGTAATTTTTAGTATTTTAGCATAATTGCAATATACTTAAAGTACATAGAATAGCACTTTATTGTATATGTGTATGTGTAACCTGTCTGAAAACAGTGGTGTCTCTTGTAATATGTTATTTGAATATTAAGGTGTCCTTTAAACTGTGTAGCATCATACTTAAATTTAAATGTTACCCAGCGGGCACCTTGATGTCAATTTGACGTCAAATATTGGACAAGATTTGATCAAGATGTTGCAAATCATATTTCAAAGTCAGATTATACATCAAGTTCTTCCGGTGGTTAAATGCTGAAAATATGAGGTTTAAACCCATACTGAAATTAAATATATAATATATAGGCCAACATGTTTGACATTGAGTTGACCTCAACTCAACGTCATGTTATAGGCGTTCAGTTGGTGTCATATTGACATCACATTGATATCAATGTAAATTACAGCTTTTTTTTTTTTTTTACTGGGGTCTCAAAATGCATCCATTTGACAAATCTTTTGAATCTTATGTAGTTGTTGGATTTCTGCATGAAAGTGGACTTCTGTAACTTCTGTGGTTAAAAAAAATAAACAAAAAACTATTTAAAGTATGTAAATTACTGATATGAAATAAGAGGTGAACAGTAATTATTATATTTTACAAAAAATATACTGATTTGGTTAATTACAATTAAAAAAATGAAAAACAAATGCAGCATTTTTGCTGTAACCCCACATAAAGTATATGTGTATCCTTATTTTTTATTTATAGTGATATTATATACTTTAAAATTAAAATACATTTGCTGTAATTGATAATGAAATTGTAATACCCTATAATTTAAGTATATACAGTATTACAACTAGATGTACATTTATGGAAAATTTACATTAGTCTAAATTTTTTCATAGTGAACGGGCTACATATTTTAAAATTATTTAGATTTTCTTGTTTTCAACTGATAGATGCAATGCTAGGGCTCTTTAAAAAATCATATTTATTTTTCACAAATTCCATTTTTTCTTAATTTTTAATTATGAAAAAATGTAGGGCCTACATAGCCCATTATGTATTCCTAATACCACCTGTAGATGGCGCCATTAGCTTTTTCACATTCTCGGGTTTCTCAGCAGCTGTAGTGAATGGACTACAACAATTAATTATTTTTTGTGTCTAATTTGATGCAAATCTAGTATCACATAATGTTATACATGTATAGGCTACACGTAAAAAAATAAAATACATTTTTTTGGAGGATTTTTGTTGATGACCGTAGAAACGTACGTCATCACGTCTTGCACAAACCAGTGCGCTCTGTACGGCGAAGTCGAAGCAGCTCGAGAAGGTTGGAGCTTTTTATCAGGTGAGTAATAGCTAAACATCTCATGAAATAAAACATAAGTTATATTGGGTAACTTTGAAAACTTAGAAAATTGTGTTTTGATTAAATATTTGACGTTGCAATGAGTATTTTGTTCTTTTTGGTGAATTTAAATTTCCCACCAGTTAATGTAACGTTACTGTGATGGTTTCTGAGGTAAAGTTAGAGTTAGATCCATCCATTAATCATGTAACTATTGTTTTTTGAAATGTATACGATTTTGAAATGTCGCGAGTAATGTTAGTTTTACAATTTTTGTTCGTAGGATACTAAAAATGACCTAGGCCTAATTTGAATCTCTTTCCGATGCTATGTGAAACCGCAACATAACCCATTATAATCATTTGTAAGTGCAGTTGCAGCATTACGCCACATTAGTGCCGCTGTTTCGTTCTCAGCTCAACGAGGCGCTGTAAAGTTACAGAACACGAGCTTTTATGTCTCGCAGCTGTTTTTTGCATCCAACTAAGTTTCATTTCTTGAAATGTCTCACATTAACATGACGTACATCATTGTAATGTCTTTATCAATGCAGTTGGATCGTTGAATCAGCGTATAACTGTACACAGCGAGTTCGCCAGTATTAACACTTTGTTGCGTTCAGAACGACTCACACACGAATGACTCGTTTGAACCGCTTCATTTAAAGGGATACTCCACCAGTTTTTCTTATTAAACTATGTTATTCCCTTAACTAAGACGAGTTGATACATACCTCTCTCGTCTCAGTGCGTGCACTATATCGCTCTGTATTGCCGCAAAACTATGTTAGCACTTAGCTTAGCCCATGCATTAAATATGGGCCAAGCAGAGAAGCGACCAAACACTTCCACGTTTTCCCTATGTAAACACAGTTACTCGAGTAGTGTAACTTGACCTGGGCTGGTGACACAAAATAAACCGTTGCGCTTTTCTAAGCGTTTAAAATTGATGACTATATTGTATGGCGGAATACCATAACAAGTGCTTTTGAGCACTTCGACTTGGCGCAATAATATCTTCACTCGTGAAAAGTCCTCTTACCGGCTCCCGCTTCCTCTCGTTGTATTGACGGAAATGTCAGAGGGAGAGGAAGCGGGAGCCGGTAAGAGGACTTTTCACGAGTGAAGATATTATTGCACCAAGTCGAAGTGCTCAAAAGCACTTGTTATGGTATTCCGCCATACAATATAGTCATCAATTTTAAACGCTTAGAAAAGCGCAACGGTTTATTTTGTGTCACCAGCCCAGGTCAAGTTACACTACTCGAGTAACTGTGTTTACATAGGGAAAACGTGGAAGTGTTTGGTCGCTTCTCTGCTTGGCCCATATTTAATGCATGGGCTAAGCTAAGTGCTAACATAGTTTTGCGGCAATACAGAGCGATATAGTGCACGCACTGAGACGAGAGAGGTATGTATCAACTCGTCTTAGTTAAGGGAATAACATAGTTTAATAAGAAAAACTGGTGGAGTATCCCTTTAAGCTACTGAAATTTGCAGTCACTAAAGCGAATACAAGAGATCATTGAATCATTTAAAGTGAACGATAGAGAATGCAAGATGTGAATGAGCTTTGATCATTTAGTAAGACTGGTTAATTCAGTTGGCCATTGTGGGCTGAAAAGTTAGTTGAAGATGATAAAAAGCTTTATTTAATTACAAAACATTACTGTTTGGTTGAATAAAAGTAATGTTTTATATAACTTAGAAATTAATAATTGTCATTTTCATCTAATTTTATTAAAAATAATAAGTAAAAGTCACTTTGGTTAAGCCACTTAAAGGTATGGTAGGCCTGTGTGTGTGTAAAAGGAAAGATCAGGATGACACCGCCTCTTTTTGAACGTGGAAAAACCCTGAGAATATACCTTATAAATGTAATATGACTCGTCTAACGCCGCCTTCACACTGGCAGTTGAAATCAGCTCCGTAATTTGCAATACGCCCCCAGTGGACGTCGTACTACACCGCGAAAAGCGTCGGAAGCGGGTAGAACAAAAATGGCGGAGAGATTATAAAGGTTGATTTTGTCCGTGTCAGAATGTACGATTCTGTATGATCTCTCTGATGAGGGCTACAGAGATATTAATAGGAAGGCTGCTGCGTGGAGGAAAGTCGCTCGGGACGTTGAGATGTCAGGTCGGCTAAAAAATGTGATATTTTAGTTGTATAATGTCAATAGTTCGATGTCTGTCACTGTGCGCAACGATACAGAAAACTTTTCCGTCTACAAATTCCCTTCATTTATCATGGATTTACTGTAACGTTATAGCCTATTATATTATTTCCACCATGAAATGTGGGATATACATATTGAATTGTATTATATTATTAATGTAGACAATGTATTAAAGGACTCATGTAATAAAATTACAGTATTTAATGTATTAAGGCTACTGTTTTTCATACAAAATACCATAGAAACCATACAGTTACATTTGGCCATGATAGTGAGGTGCTATAGGTGCTATAGGCTATGCATGGTTTTATCTGTGGTTATCATGATCTAAATGCATGATACTGGATGACCAATGGTTAATTTGAATAAAACTCAAACAGTCAGAATATTACATTTTACCAAATAAAAATAAGGTTGTTACTTTTTTTTAAAACAGATGTTACTGTTTTTACTAATGAACATAAATTTAAACATAGTAAATCTGCATCTAACTCAGGATAATACTACTGTCAACTCACTGTCAAATATGCGTTTCGACAAAAAAAAATGTAATAGTAATATAATCCTGCGCTGCAAACTGTGCTTAAGATACATGCAATCAAAGTTAGGCAACACAAACCTGTAAACTTGAAAGAAATAAAGAAATGTGCTGAACATTGTCTGTGCTTTTCAGTGGAGGATGTAAAAAAAAAGTGGAGGGACCTCCGTGATGCCGATGTTCGGTATAGGAGGGAGGACCAGTCCAGGCGGGTAAGCGGGGCTGCTGCCTCTCAGAAGAGGCCCTGGCGTTATGCCCAGATTATGTCCTTCCTCCTGCCGTTCATCACACCACGGAGGACAACCTCCAACCTCACTGAGACAGAGGGAGAGACCCAGGAGGGAGAGGGAGAGACCCAGGAAGGAGAGGTCTCACAGGAGAGAGAGGGAGAGAATCAGGAGAGAGAGGGAGAGAACCAGGAAAGAGAGAGAGTCACAGATCACACACAGGAGAGCGTGCGCCCACACGAAACAGAGGGCACACCAGACCTGTCAGGTGTGCGCAGGCGTAGGCGGCAGGTTGTCTCTGCAAGCCCCTCAGCGTTTGAGCAAATGATTGCGACTGCAATCGAATCTGCCAATCAACCACCGACACAGGAGAAAGACCCAGACCAGGCCTTCTTGGACAGCCTGCTCCCCGCCCTAAAAAGGATGTCCATTCAAAAAAAACGCTGCTACGAAGCTGAAAATGCACCAGCTGATATATGAAGCTGAATTTGAGTGTAAGTATTTTGCTGTGAAAAATTCTCCACACTGGCATTGATAATGTGTAACCAGCTGCCATCTCACCTTTTCATTTGTTTTTTGTTTTTCAGAATCTGGTGGAGCTGAACGCGTGCGCACGCGCACACACACACATACACACAAACACACACACTCACTCACTAATGATACAGACAGACAGACAGACAGACAGACAGACACACACACACACACACACACACACACACACACACACACACACACACACACACACACACACACACACACACACACACACACACACACACACACAATAATACAAATTATCAAACACAATAATAAAGTTCACTTTAACTATTATTCAGTACTGTGGTAATTTTAATCTAGTTAAATGAAATGACACAACACTGACATGGAATTGCAATTTTTTGACATTGTGGTTGGCCCTTAAAAGGGCCTTTTGGTCTGTGATTATGACACAGGGTCATGTCGGTGGACACCTCCCACCTCAGAGGAAAAGTAGGTTGTGTAGGCCTCTCTGACACGAACAGCCTCCGCGCTGGAATTATTGGCACCTTGTCGGATGACACTGGGCAAGACAATACTGGGGGGTGGGTTGGGCGCTCGATTCTCCCTTGGTCTATAGGGGAGTGTTGGGGCATCACGGCGAAGAAGGTTGTGGAGGACACAGGTTGCCTTCACGCACACCTCCACATTGTTTGGATGCTGCCACATCACTCGATGGTAGATCCTGAACCTGGCTGCCAGCACACAGAAGGCTTGCTCTACTACCATTCTTGTCCGAGACATGCGATAGTTGAACATCCGACGGCGTCTGCAGAGGTTCCTTCCAGGATATGGACGCATCAGGTGACGGCGCAACGGGAAGGCTTCGTCCCCCACAAAGGTGTGAGGAAGTTGCCCGAGATCCTCTGCTCCAGGGATGATGGCATCTGGTGGGACTCCCACGGTGCCTTCCTGGAGAGCGCGACCAAAGGCAGACTCCCTCAGTGTGCCTCCATCACTCCCGCGACCATAGGCACCCACATCAATAATGCGGAAGCAGAGGTTGGCATCTACAACCGCAAGGAGCACAATGGAGAAGGTCCCCTTATAATTAAAAAAAAGGGAGCCTGAATTGGGTGGTGCCACGATCCTCACATGCTTCCCATCAATGGCCCCTACGCAATTGGAGAAGTCACGGTTGACCCGGAACTGCTCTGCAATATCCTGCCAATCACTCTCCTTTGGCACAGGCATGTACACATCCACCAGCTCCTCCCAGATAACCTTGGCCACCTCAGGCACAATGAGAGATACAGTGCTCCAGCCCACTCGGAAGCGGTAGGAGAGGGAGTGATAGGAGTCACCAGTCGCCAGGTGTCTGAAAGAATGAACATGAAATATTAATAATAACAACAATAATTAGGACTGGGAAAAAATTAATCGTGATTAATCACATCCAAAATAAAATTTTTGTTTACATAAAATATGTGTGTGTATAATTATTTTGTATATATAAATACACACATATGCATGTATATATTTAAGAAATATTTTGCATGTATATACTGTATATATATATATATATTTATACATCATTTATATTATATATAAATATACATATTTTTATATTAATAACACATTTTTCTTAAATATATACATGCATGTGTGTGTATTTATATATACAAAATAATTATACAAACTACACACACACATTTTATGTAAACAAAATTTTTATTTTGGATGTGATTAATCACGATTAATTTTTTCCCAGCCCTATAATACATACATTTATTTGGCGGATACATTTCTAGATAAACAAGGACATCTTATATGTTTAAGGGCGAAAATAAGAAAATTCAATAGTTTTTAGCTTAATAGAAAATACAGTTAACAAAATAGACTATAATAATATTGAAATAACCAAATGACTTGATGATGAAAAAGAAACTCACCGGAGACAGATGGCTAGGCGTTCTGCCGGACAAATACATCTCCGAAGCCGGGTGTTGATTCTCTTGATCCGTGGACCAACACAGTGGAGGATTTCGTCAAACTGACAGCGCGACACCCTAAAATACTCCCTGAAATCCTCACCGTTGTTCAGACGCAGCTCACCGACCAGACGGTGAAACTCCCCGTAATGATTTCTCTCCGCCAGGTAGTATTTCACCCACACGGATCTCTTATTTCTCTGCTTGCGTCTCCAGTATAGGAGATCAACAGCAAGTGCATTGACCAGCTGACGATTTGCCATCATTGAATTTTCTGTCTGTATGTGAGCGGGGTGAGGGAAAATGGCCACAATATTTAATTATAGCCATTTTAATTATTTAATTATAGCCTACATTTTAATTGTATAACTGCCCTAATAACGTTAAGTCATGAAAATAAAAAAAATGACATTCAACTTATCGTTCTAAAATCATTATTTATTGTATGAAAAGTTTAGAATTCAGGTTTGTTTATCAGTACCATAGCAACGCTCAACTTCCGCTGGAATTGTCGGATAGGAACCGTCCGTAGCTTTTCGCAAGAGTTCAATTTTTTGAACGCATCCGGATGACCAACGGACACGATTTTCTTCGCACCGCACTCGGTCGGACCCGTTTCGGACCCATTCGCATGCGGTCTGCGAATCTACATAGGGAATGAATGACTTCCGGTCGTTTCGGTGTCGTATCGGAGCTGATTTCAACTGCCAGTGTGAAGGCGGCGTAAGGCCTGTTTTAGAAGATGTAAGCCTTTTTAAAGCCTATCAGTAATATTTTACAATAAAAAATTTGTCTGATAGGAGATCAGTATGACGTGCGTGCCCTGACCCCACCCAAAAAAAAAAAACCCACACCTAAGTAATGTTAGGTAACGCATCACGTTTACAAAAGATGAAGTACGCAACAAGCTAAACAGCACAGACAGTTATCGCCAGAATAAAAATGAATAGAACACAGATCCAATGTGATCAGCCTCTATGTGCTGTTTGGTGTAACAATGGACCGAGTTCCACATCTTTCCCCAAACACATAAATACGATCACGATTATCATGTCTTCAATTCAATTTCACAATGCGCTGCCACAGATCTTATATTTTATGTGACTAATTACATATTGATAATATAATAATACAAGTACCAAGTAATGCATGAGTCCCGCTCTTGACTTACAGAGACAGGGCAGAGCTACATTGGCAGTGCGTTCGGATTTTTTTTTGAATGGAAATATTTTTTTTGTAAACACCAATAAAAAACACAACACCAATATATCGATAAATGCCATCAGAAAAACATCAGTAGGCTATAATCTATTATGGTCTATTACAGCAGAAGTGTCCATGTCCACATTGCAAAAATATTTATTTTAGCACCTCTATATGCTAAATTTAATTTATCGTTTTTGTGTCTCTATAGATGGATAATACAACTAACGGATTAAAATACTCACAAGTATCTGGTTTTGACTGAGGTTGAAGCAAAAACTTCAGTATAGATTTTATTTATTATTTGTTAGGTAATTAATGATGGTATTCCTTACTGCTGAAATGCATGATAATTTTCTTTAATGTTTAACAATATAACAAATTCCCATGCATGTCATTATTCCACAACATCTTTGTAAATATATGTAAATGTTTTAGAGATGCATATGGATTCCTCCTATTTTGCAGCTACTTGTGACGCTAAATGATGGCATACCACAGAAACTGGAGGAAACGTCATGCTGAAGTGCTGTCTCTTGCAGCTGATGATTCAAATAGCAGTGATACAGATGGTTACTGAGGGCTCTGTTCAGTGAACATGAAACTGGCTCTTTGTCACCTTCAACAGATGGCAACATTTCAGATTATGACTCTGATGTCTTCTGACACTGACTCTGAGGTTTCTGACAATTTGTGTGATGATTCTGCAGAGGAAACTGCTCCTGATCTGGGTGAGGAAATTGCAGCTTGGGCAGCTACCAACAAATGCAAGCGATCTGGGCTAAATGAACTACTAGATATTCTAAGGCGCCAAGGACATCGCCTCCCCAAGGATGCCAGAACCCTGCTCAAAACCCCTTAAAGAGTGGAAGTAGTTGAACTGTGTGGTGGACAATATGCCTACTTTGGTATTGCATCAGGAGTTCTGAAGGTTTTATCCCAGAATCCTGTTTTCTAGGGGTGTGCCATATCATACCGTCCACGATAATACCGGTATACATTTTTACATGATAAAAAAAGTGTCATATCGCGATATCAATGATATAGCGACGCAATGACGTATGGCGCATTTACGTTCCCTAGCACGCACAACAACAACACCTGTCTGAGCGCGAGAGCAGCCTGTCAGCCTCCAATGACGATTTAGCAATTTCACAAACAGCTTGAGTGTTCAGCGGGGCTGCCGATGCGCGTCGCGTGCGTTTAGGAGTCGGGACATGACTGAATGGTCTCTTGCACAATCGGGCCATCAGTGCATCGTAACTAAAGTTTATAATTTTCAAGTCTTCTTAATTCTTATCAGTTTAAACATTCAAGCGGTTTTAAACTATCCAGTAAGCTAAGTTACTCGCGCACTCTCTGAGAGAGTTGCACTGCGTGCATACATACAGTAGCCTACAGCTCGCGAGAAACTAAAGTTATTTTTCGCGGATTATATCGCTTTAATGGGGGGAAAAACGCAAAATTGTGTAAAACTTCCGGTCTTGGTAAGTATACTCATAAACACAGTCGGTTATGTATAAAACGCATGTGACAGTGTGATAGACAGTATAATGAAAACAGCAATGGATCCTTGCACTAGCTGTAAAAGTGACCGCAGCCATAGGCTATGCAAGTATGTCATTAATGTTGTCGTCAAAACAACAAAAGATAGCTTTAATTGTAATGAATGAGAATTATTAGCCTATGTATTTAATTTAATCAGGAAACAGAACTAAAAGACTATGTGTTATTTTACATTTGATTACTTTATTATGTTTGTGTAGTTTTTCTAAATACTGGTGTTAGACCTACACACATTTAACATTTAATTCAAAGATTGAAATCAAGCTTCCTTGTGTTGTGTAAACTCTTAACAACAAAATTACCACATTTTAAAAACGCAATGAGTGAGCAAACATTTAGGCGAGATAAACATAATAAGAAAATTTTCAACAACAACAAAAAAAATGTCTATATCGTCAAAAATATCATTATCGCAAATATTCTTGAAATATCGTGATATAACTTTGAGGCTATATCGCCCACCCCTACTGTTTTCCCTGACGACCGAAAAGATATGTGCTTCAACATTGATGGTATTCCACTGTTTAAATCATCAAGTCTGCAAATGTGGCCAATCCTGTGCAGTTTCCAAGGTTTTGCACCCTTCATTGTGGCACTCTATTGTGGAAAAGCCAAACCCAGCCCAGTTAAAGATTACCTCTCTGATTTTCTACAAGAGTTGCAGCAACTTATTCAAGATGGCAACCACCTTCTAAGAAAAGTGGTTTCACATACTGTATACAATCACTTTCTTTCCTTGATGGTTGGGGTGTCAGTCCTATTGAATTTGGATGATGCAGACCGTAAGGAACACTTAGACTATGCCCGAGAGCTACTCATGTACTATGTGAAGAAGTGTGAGGCTATATATGGAAACACCTTCCAGCTGGATTTTCAGCGCCGCTGCAAAATCTTTCCATGATCAGCAATATCACGACATTCACTTCATTCACTTACACACCTAAAAACACTGTCATGGCGACCGGCGGCGCTGCATGCGGTGGCTCTGAATCCCCTTGTTAACAAGGAGGAAAGAGCTACACATGGAAATATTTTCGATTAGACTAATGTCACGTTGCCATAAAGGGCCGTTCACATAGCACGTTTTTTGCGCGTGCAAATTCATTATTTCAAATGCGGCCGGCGCGCTCGTTTTTTCAAGCGCGCCTCTGTTCATGGTTGCATAGCAATGACAGACGCCACGGGAGAGCAAGCGCTTGTGGAAAGGAGAAAGCGGTACGAACTGCGCTCTCCATGAAGACGAGGAAGTATCACCTACTGCTCATAGTCCTGATAGTTAACGTTAAATCATATTTAATTTTTCAGATGAGTCTACTAAACTTGTTGGTGTCCTTCAGAAATCATTCTAATATGATGATACGTGATGGCCTTTTTTTTTTTGAAAGATTCTTTGATTAATAAAAAGTTAAAAAGAACATCATGTAATAATATTTCACTATATTAGGCTACTGTTTTTTCTGTATTTTTGATTAAATAAATGCAGGCTAGATGAGCATAAGACTTCTTGCAAAAACAAAAAATACCCCCACAATATCATTCAATTACCAAAGAGCCTTAGAGATCTTCTATAAAAAGCCCAGAAAAATTAAGTGCTCACAGATTGGGTGTGGCCTTTCCCATTAAGATAAAATTTTCAATAAATTGTAAATAATATTTTTCTGGGTTGTGCCGTTTCATTTTTCCCCTAAACAATTTCTACCAAGCTGAAAATGAACCCAAAATAAAACATGAACAATCCTGTCTAAAATTATAAAATGAAGGTTTCTGTTTGTGACTGCAGTTCAAGGTACGTGCTGCAATAATCATGCCTTGAATCAGTTGATGGTATGTGATATTTGTTTTTCTCAAAATGTCCATTTCTATCCACAAAACTTGCCAGAAGTCATGGTTTAAGGGGTTATTTAAAAAAAAAATCTTCCAGGGTGCATGCCCCCGGACCTCACCACGCGCGGCTTGGTAACAACCTCGGGCACATAACAGCACAGCTGCTGGAAAAATTTCTAGGGGAAACACTGCCTTCGCTGTATACAATGTTCATTCACTAATTCACTTACCAGATGATGTGGAACACTTCAATTGTTCACTGAATGGGATTTCATGCTTTCCATTTGAGAACTACCTGCAGAATCTAAATAAAATGGTCAGACAATCTCGTAATCCTATAGCCCAAGTTGCCAAGCGTCTAGCAGAACTAGATAATTCTACAAAATCTAAGCCTTTTACCAAAGCTTTACACGCATATCCACAAGGCCAAGAGATTGTTGTTTCATTCTTCAGAACAAGGACTATGTCTTTGTGAAGGAAATGCATGAAGAAGGCACCTTGGTTTGCGATGTGCTACGCCAATGCAACACAGAGAGTTTCTTCACTGATCCTTGTGATTCTAAACTGCACCACATTGTCCGTGCTAGAGATATCAGTAGAACTACACGTCGACTGATCAGCAAACAGCAGTTGATTCGTAAAGTTGTCTGTCTGCCAGCCAACCCTGGCGAAGCTGACACAGGATTCATTTTGTTCCCCATGTTGCATGAAATAGAACGTAACTGAATTGTAAGTATATCACTGGTATCAACTAATGTTTTTAACTGCTCTTCCATTATCTTTGTGAGGGTGTGGAGGTTGTATACTTGTTCTGAGAGTGGAGGGGAAATGCTTGCATGCAGCATCTTCAGAGAATGATAAAGCTGCCCAGTTGTTTCAACTGCAACAAAATTTCTTTCCTGTAGCTCAGTGGTAAGAACATCGCGTTAACAACACAAGGTTGTGGGTTCTATCCCAGGGGATTGCACATACCTATGTATAGGATAATGCAATGTAAGTAGCTTTGGATAAAAGCGCGTCTGCCAAATGCATAAATGTAAATTAAAACACTTCTCATTTACTACTGATTCGTTTTGATTTTTGTATAGGTGTCATGATTTGGGTCAGGGCAGTTTGGAAAGAGCCAAATGGAGAGGAGGAGGGAGTCATCCCAGTGGTTTGGGTGAAGGACAACATGGTACACTGGCCACCAGGGGCTAATGTAACTAAAGCAGCTAAAGTTTATTTTAGGTACAGAATACTTGCCCATTTTGACAGGTCCCTAGTTTCTGGTGCTGGAGGATAATATATGTTGTGATACTAAGTAAGGTAATTATACTGTTGTTTCTCCACTTACACAGATGAGGATGAAAGCGGGTTGAAACGGATTGGTGGGTTTTTGTAACAAAAATATTCATATTTCAAAATTTACTTCCAGTGACAGCGAGTCTACATTGCCATCCAGTGTAGTTACAGTGTATATAGTTGCTGCCAATCCTTCATCTTATTGTTACATTTGGTTGTCTTTCGTCCCTAAGGTCTGTCCTTTACAAAACCACCAAGGATTCGAGAAATGTCTAGCCAGGCATTAGGATCAGAAGAAAATAATTATAAATCCAGGTCCAGCAGTCCACTCCATGACTCTCACTTTCTGCTCCAAAGTTCTCGCTCTCAACGCCAGCAGTCCCACACTCCCAGCCACAGCACTTCACGCGAGAGGTCCCACACTCCATGCCAGGTGCCCCACACTCCGACCCACAGCACCCCAACCAAGCAGTTCCACACTCCGCTTCACGCCACCGGTCCCGATCTCCAACCCACAGCACCCCACGCCAGCAGTTCCACACTCCAAGCCAGCGGTCTCAAACGCCACGCCACAGCTCTTCACGCCCACGGGACAGCGCTCCACATCAGCGCTCCCGCTCTCCTTTTGAGTGCTCCCAAAGACCAGGTTGGGGGAACCAGCACAGAGAGGGCGGAGAGCTGTTCCCATTAGATAATGGAAGTAAGCCACCTCATAATCTTACTGAAAGTGGTATTTTTTGCAAATGGGACAAATGTTTTTCATTCTAATTTGACTTTCAGAATTCCAAAGGCGGGTCCTCTATCTTCTGTCTGATATTCGGTCTAAGCTGTCAGAGGTGGGCCAAAACCGTGAGCCCCCAGAGTCTCAGTTCCACCTTGAGAAGATGAACGCCAGGCGTGAGCTGAAAAATCCGGAAGGGCAAATGCCTGATGCAGCAAAGAGGAATGTGATGAAAAATCTAAAATCTTTTCAGGTGTCTCGGTTAGTCAGGATAGGGGGTGCAAACCTTGAGGACTGTGTAAAAAATGTGAAAAGGTAAATGATACCATGCTTTGGTGCATTTCTCAGATCACTCTTCTAGTTCAGGGGTCGGCAACCTTTGCAACCAAAAGAGCCATTTTGGGCCATCTCCCACCAAATAAAATTTGTCTGGAGCCGCAAAATATATGTAATCTTTAAATGTCTATAAGACAGGTTGTTATACATGTAATGTTATAGTTTCCCAGTTGCACCACTAGGTTTTTATTTTATTTTATTTTTATTTTTTTCTAAGGGCCCTTTCACACCTACCTTGTTTGGTCCGGACTTTCGGACTTTTCAGTTTGGTCCGAATCAAAATTACAGGTGTGAAACCTCCCCCGGACCACGGTCCGGACCAAACAGATTAAATTTGGTCGGACGAAAAGAGGTAGTCTCGGTCCGGATCAAACTGAACAAAGGTTTGTTTCGTTTCTAGTGTGAAAGCATTTCTGTATGGTTCGGACTTTCAGACCTTTTACAGGAAGTTCCGGTGGTTCCCGCATAGCCGAAAGAACAGAAGATGGCAGGAAAAATGAGCCGTACGCACATGGGGAGAGGAGACGAGGTTTTTAATTGAAGTATGGTCTGATGACATAATTAGAAGTCAACTGGAAAAAATTCACACAAAAAAAGAGCTTGCATGATTGCTTGCAGTCTTCTCCTCCTTTCCTGCCGGCGACGATAAAATGTTCGCACGACGAGGACGTTCATTCGGCAAATTTGAACTAGCCTTGTGTATAGTTGGTGCTGCAGGTAATTATGCCATAAAAATAACAATACAGTTGCAACGATATGCGTCTGTTAATTCATAATGTCAAAGTTACCCGCCGCATTGACAACACGATGACGTCAGACGCACGTCCATTTACAAACCAATCAATGTCGAGATGCAGCCCACATAGATGATGACGACAGGACGCAAGTATGTCACGTAAAGTTCTTTAGTGCGCTCGCATGATTGCAGTGTGAAACCAAACCAAAACTTTCTGAAAGTATAAAATGTATCAAAATGTGAACTTTGGTTCGGACCTTGGTGCTGACTTTCAGGTGTGAAAACGCCCTAAAACAAATTTCGTTGTTAGCAATTTATAAATTTTTGACCCTGGCAAGAAGTGAAACTACTGTAGTTAACCGGACTTTTATTTTGGCAGGTTGTAGGAAGACGCTTAATATTTAGTGTGTTACCTTCACTCAGTAAAATGTTCTGAAAGGAGATGAAGTTCATGTCCTCATACAGACGTGGATAAATCCATGAGAATCACTCGTGTAGCACGCAGTTCACTCTGACACGCAGAACATGGACTTAATGCAGCCGGACAACAAGTTTCACAAGCAAAATAGACTAAAACTAGGTAAAATAGCAGTGCGCCAAAACATGGCACAGAAATAAGCACAACAACAAACGCACTTTAAACAAAAAGCGGCACAGTTTAATGCAACTGTCAAAGGCTCAATCCCAATCCACCCCTTGGCCCTACCCCTCCGTTTTGCGCGTTCACGTCTAGGGATAGGGTTTCCCGATTCTTGTTGCGATAGAGGGGTAGGGCTACAATCCTGTAAAAACTCTGTAAAGTCAGAGCTATCGCCGACGACTGATGACGTATCGGGTTCATGAAGGGTTGTTCCCTTTCGTAGGGGAATATTGCAACCCCTTGGTTGGCCCTTATAACTCTGTTTTAAGGGGCAAAGGGTACACTCGAAAACAAGGGGTAGGGCCAAGGGGTGAATTGGGATTGAACCAAACTGTATCGCATGCGTGCTAACATACACTGGTAAATAGATAAAGTTATAAGTCGCACTGTCAGCCCTATTAGGTGCGCATGTTAAACAGCCACAAAGACCGCTTTCAGCCTCATGGTGGGTGAAATGACCAAAAATCAATTTTACGGAATATCCAATTTATTTCACGGTAAAAATATATTTTCCTATTATAATTCTAAATCTTATACCTAATTTTTCTTAGATTGATTTATTAATTTATTTATTACAGTTCGTTTACTGTAAATGCGCACTATAGTTATAATGTTGTTAAGTTATGAAAATGTACTGATTAAGTTCTGAGTATCAGATTTATTATGATAGGCTATAGTCAGAAGATAAAATACAAACAAATATTTATAGAGTGGGAAGATAGACCACATGTTTAACAATGAAGTCTGAATATATGCACAAAAAATGAGAATAGAAGTAGGCCTATATGACTGGGGTTCATGGGGTCTAGAGTACTGTAGGTCTTCATCACTCTTCACTCTCTATTACAGGTGCTGGTCAAATAATTAGAATATCATCAAAAAGTTGATTTGTTTCAGTAATTCCATTCAAAAAGTGAAATTTGGATATTATATTCATTCATTACACACAGACTGATGTATTTCAAGTGTTCATTCCTTTTAATTTTGATGATTATAACTAATGAAAACCCCAAAATCAGTATCTCAGAAAATTTGAATATTGTTAAAAGGTTCAATATTGAAGACACCTGGTGCCACACTCTAATCAGCTAATTAACTCAAAACACCTGCAAAGGCCCTTAAATTGTCTCTCAGTCTAGTTCTGTAGGCTACACAACCATGGGGAAGACTGCTGACTTGACAGCTGTCCAAAAGACGACCAGTAGCTGCGTTTCCATTACCCTTCAAATTGCGCAAATTGAAATTGCGAGAAAATACGCTCAATGGAAACTCCCGTTTATCGCAAAAAAGTTTTTACGCTCGTATGAGGAGGTTTTTCAGGCAATTCGAAAAAGGAATATTTCACAAAACTGCAATGGAAATAGTTTTTGCGCATTTACAGAAGAAACGGTTTGGGGTCCGTGTACACAAATAATAATAATAATTATCTTTATTAGCTATAACATTTATTAGGCTAGATATTTAGAAAGCAATTTGTCAAATGTCATTCATAATACAGGTTAGACAGTATCAACATTTATTTATAATTGTGTAAACATTCTTTACTAATGTATTTAAATCCCTAAAAACAGTTATTTTCTGCAAACTATTTACAATTATATTCCATCAAAGTGTGTAATGTAAGATACATAGTTCATAAATCTATTGCAATAAAATACAAAGCGATAACTCCTTCCTGGTGGAACACTCTTCCTAAATCAGTCCGGTCAACCACATCTCTCACAACATTCAAAAAACTAATTAAAATCCCATCTCTTTTGTGAATACTTGACAGCAAAACACACTAACCCTCTCTTTCTCTCAACAGGCTTTTGTTTAAACCAATAACTTTGTATTAGCACCTACTGTATTATTTATCCTGTATGACATCTCGCTTATTGCTCCCTGAACTCTTTGTAAGCGTTTTGGATAAAAGCTTCTGCTAAATGACTAAATGTAAATATAAATATAAATATAAACTCATTAAAACCCATTATAATTCTAAATTTTGTGCGAATGCACCACACACAAAAAAATCAGATGTGGGGGTATAATTTGTAAATCACACAGAGTCCGAAGATAATACTAATCCGAGCAGTGCACTATTGTTGTAGAAATGTTGATGATGATTCAGGAAATGCACCAAAGTGACGGTGAAAAACTAAAACTTTTCTGCTTGAAGGCTCCGCTGTTCTGGTCACTTAGTTGTATTGTTCAATAATCTAAACAATTATTGATTACTGATATTACTTGGTTTTCTTTTTTCTTATGTCAGAGTTCTTACAAACAGATTGATGGCAACAATGAATATGGATGGCTCAGGGGTGAAGAAGGCCTTTGGAAAAACACGGCTATGCCGTGTTATAATAGGTACTACGTTACTTTTTTTGTATGATAAGAGGATGTACTGTAGTATCTATCCAGTGTTACCCATTGTGCGGCAAACTTTTACCCATCACAGATGCACAGTGGCAATACTGTAGGGGTGTAACAATTAAGTGTGCAATTATTATTCTCAGTTACGGTCAAATGCTGCCACATCCAAAAGCCAGAGGGCTCTCTCATGCATAAACTCAAAATATGCGCAGTTATTTATTCAGTTTTAAAATGTTTTAATCTGTAATATGCACTATAAGCCATATCTACAAATTTTCAGACAATATTAAAAGCACAGGTTTTAAATGTGCGAATTCTGTTTTACCTATGCCACCTTTAGTTAAGATGGGTAGCACTTATCAGTTTAATTTTTCATCTGAAAAACGAAAAGTTGGACTGTTTTCCTGCTGTTGCAGCTGACTTGAAAAGAATGGTGAGGAGGATCACTGAGCCACTAGATCGGAGTTTCTCAACCCTGCTCCTGAAGGACCCCCAACACTGCAGGTTTTCTTTGTCTCCCTAATCAAACACACCAACTCATCAGCTCATTATCACATCCCCATAATGAGCTGATGAGTGGAATCAGGTGTGTTTGATTAGGGAGACAAAGAAAACACTGCTTATCCATGCTTATTTAAAAAGTTTGTATTACTTTGTGGATTTCTATGTACAAGTGATGCTTGCTGAAAAATGTATGCAGTATTTTAATGTCTTAAAATTAGTGCTAATTGTGGCTTCATAGTCATTAGGTGCTGTACAGCAGTCCAAACCTTCAACGTCAGAGGCTGAAATAAAAAAAATACATGGGGAGCTATCTTCGGTCTGCTCACGATAGATGCGGGGGTATGGGACGACAAAAGGGGACATCTGCAATTGATGTGTGTTCAGATTCTGAATAAGTAGGCCTATAACCTATTGTTTAGCTACATTGTTTGTTCATTTTTTAAAATTTTGTCTCGTGATTGGTTGCATTAAATTATTATGTGATGTGATCTTGAAAAACCCATGTTCTTAAAACCTTCATCAATTAAAAATTATCTTTGAATTACATTTTTAAACTCTTGAATTGCAGCTGATTGAATTTAATAAAACAATTCTTACATTTAATACTGTTGTGTCATTATTCTTGAGGTCTAGAATAGGACATGAATGTGTTAAAAAAAATACAAATACAATAAACGTCAAAACATGAGGTCAATTTGATGTCAAGTTTTGACATCAATTTGATTTGCATTTTTGACCAATTCTTTGATGACTAGGTTTGACGTCAATTTGATGTCTATTTGACATCAATTGCCCGCTGGGTAACGTTAGCCTTGTTAATTGATATTGTGATGACCTGACGGGGGACTGCAGATTTAAAGTAGCCCTGGGGCTAATTCTGGCATATTTACATTGCATATTAATGAACATATTAGATTTTCAGCATTGTCCCTTTTAAATAAATAAATTAATTAAGTGAACCGAACATGTCGCCTCCCGGTCACCGTAATGACAGCGCACTGCGGACTTAAAGCCACGGAAATCTGAATTTCGAACCGCTTTACAGAATTTTTATAAATACTCCTCTCTTCCGTCCATGATCTATTAACTTTTTGCATAAAAGTCTTATTTTTCCTGCTGCCAAGAGGACCAACAGTCACGTGCACACTGCAAAGTTTCAGGAGTTAATATTGAATTTAAATTGAGGTAGTCAGTGAATTCGTGAACTCTCACTGAACACACTGAGATTGAAAACATCTTCAAATGCTCTCTGACTCCCCAACCAGAGTTCCGTCAATACATCTATGCTATTTTCAGGCACCACTAAGGCCACTTCAGTAACAGAGAGACAAGTATAAGACATTAAAAGTGCTCCTAGATAACAATAACTTACCAAACGCTCCGTACAATAGAACAGAATCAGCGTCCGAATTGTTGTTGTTGTTCTTCTTCTTTGATGTTTTATGGCGGTAGGCAAACCAGCTTTTGCTCCGAATTCTGACACCTACTGGGATGGAGTGTGATGCGACGACAGCAAGGAAAAAGCAGTAAAAAATTTTTTTTAAAGAAAATAACTGTGATTTTTTGACGATAATTTTCTTTAATTTTAAATTATACTCAAAACACTGTAAAATTACAAAAAATATCTGTAAAATAAAAATTCAGCTGTTATTTTAGGTATTGTGACATTAATGACAAATTACAGTAATTCACATTTTTTATACAGAAAATTGATTGTATTTTTCATACAGTATTTTTTCTGTTTTCTTAAATTACATAAAAATGTATGTAAAATTAAAAATATAATCTGTAATTTAACAGAAACAAAACAGTTAAATGATAAAATATTCAAATGACTGTCAGCTCCCCAACAAACTGTAAAACATCCTAAATTAAATAAACTGAAAAACACTGTTATTTTACAGGTATTTCCTGAATAATCACGATCAAATGCCTTCATTGTAAAAAAATCGTAAAAAAAGGGTCAAATGACTGGCAGCTGCGGCTGCCAAACAAAAACCATAAAATTAAAGTAAAATATGCTAATTTAAATAAATAAAACAAAAACACTGTTATTTTACAGGTATTTCCTGCATTATTATGATCAAATAACTTCATTGTAAAAAAATCTTAAAAAAAGAGTCAAATGACTGGCAGCTGCGGCTGCCAAACAAAAACCATAAAATTAAAGTAAAATATGCTAATTTAAATAAAGTGTAAAAAACTTTAAAATAAATTTGATGTCACCATGATTGGGATCAGTGTCTGCTTTAGTTGGTCTCATGGCCCTTGAGTTTTTAACTTTTGTTTTTCTCTGGTTCCTTTAACTGTGTATTTGATACACATTTGTCATAACAATAAATGCTGGAGAAAATATCAGATGATCTTGATCATTAGTTGAAGATGTTATTGTCATCATATGATGATCTGATTCCCTGACGTGTCATTCGAATCTCTGAATGTAATAGCTTAGATTAAAGAATGTAGGTGGAATTACGCTTTATTCAAAGTCTTTAATTATAAACCTAATTGTGGTATCAGTATTATAAAAATCTGCATTTAAAATATATATATATATTACACAAAAAAAGTTTTGAACTGGTCAATTTTTTTGTTGTATAGAGACATCACAAATCAACATATGAATCTCAACAATGGTGACAACCAAAAAAGTTTTTTTTTCATTGTCACCATTGTTGATTCATACGCTGATTTTTGATGTCTGAGTGAGTCTATATTAGGGCTGGGCGATATATCGCACGATATTGTTATGCGCATCTCGTCAGTAAAGCCGGTTCCTTGATTAGTAGTAAATCGCCTTCACCTGCTTTCAGATGGAGCGGCATTTACTACAAAGAGCCGTAGTTAACTGACAAGCTGAGCCATATCGCATCAATATCCGTACGTATCGCCAGCGATAATTAATGCGATATGGCTCAACTTGTCAGTTAACTACGGCTCTTTGTACACAGCAAAAACTCCAGTGTTAAATTAAGGGGGCTTTTCCACTGGGCTCGTTTGCTGCGGTCCGAGCCTGAGCGCGTTAGTTCCCGGCGCCCCCCGCAGCGTTGGTCTGGTTTCACACTCAACTTGATTCTATCGAACTCTGGTACGTTTGCGTGCATCTTACGTCATTGCAAACGTGCACGGCGCATGATAGAAAACACGACGCGGGTCAATATATTGTGTTTTTTATTAATTTGGTGCCATTATTCATAGCTGAGTAAACAACCCAGGTTAACTGTGTGTGTGTGTTTCGCATAAGCTGTTTTTCTGCTGCTTGCAAATGGACTCTTTTGAGGAGACAGTGGATTTCCATTAATTTGTTGCCCTGATTGCACGCACTATGCGCGAATACACTGCAGACTCACTCTTGCTCGTATCCAGGGTAAATCTTCATCCCTTACGTGTGTTTTATTTAACTAAATACATCATAATCGACTAAAACGCATGCGCAGGATACTTTACTTCCTGAACAAGTGCGCACCCGAGTCCGTGTAGTTTTCACATACACGCGAATCGCAGCACGGTTCGGGAGCAACCGAACTCAGACCACCTCCTCCAGGTAGTCTCGGGTTCGGTACCCCAGTGCGCACCCGGGTCCCATGACAGCGTTCACATTAGCGATTTTTCATGCGAACCGTGCCCCGTTCCGAACTAAACTGCCAGTGTGAAAGCCCCCTAACACTCCTGGGAGTGTATATGAGTCCACACTCAAGAGTGTTAAAGTTAATGAGATAATTAAGTGATTAATTGAGTGATGATTGAGCATTATTGAAGACACCTGATGTTAACAAGCAGAATCATTGAAGGAGAAAAACTCAAATTGTAAGCCACCGTTATGGTGATCAATGTTTGCTTTAGTTGGGCTCTTGACCCTTATATTATTAACTTTAATTTTTGTCTGGCTGATGTATCTGAGTTATAACTGCCAGATGAACAAAGAAAAAGTGATCTGGTGGTGTTGGTTATATTATGACAGGCGTCACTTGAACTTTATGATTTTGATTTATGTTGTTGGTTACAGCATAACTGTGATTCTGAATAAATGTCCAGAATTTTAGCTATAATATAAAGGATATCTTAAAAGTTTCTAAAAAAAAAAAAGGTGTCTTATAGACACACACAGACTTCAAGATTCAGTCTATGCATCTCAACAATGGTGACAAGCAGAATATTCAA